>NC_134038.1:163504777-163827902 GCF_965140245.1 Athene noctua
ATATATGCAAATGCATTATTTCTCATGTTGTCAAGGTGACAGGCTTTACTGTTCCTCACATTTTCCATAGAAACCTCAGGGGATGCTGAAGGAGTCTGTCTAGAAAATTATAAATCTCAGGCGCACGGGATTTGCTTAAATATTTCAGTGACTCTGAATGCACACTGTTAAACTAGGGCTCCATCCTCCATTTTGTCAGTATTCCAAATCCTTAGCCTTTATGCACATGCAAGCTTATTTATCTAAACCTGAAAGACTAACAAGTGAAAGCTGTTGTATGAGCAAACACAGGTTCATACATACACCATATTGTAAGGAAAATTTTAATTACAGAAATCAATCTCAAAAGAAACAGGTGCATTTCTAGTAAGAATTTGAGGTTAGACTGGGACACAGAGTGAGGTTTTAAAAACATTGAGACTCGTTGGGATTTTGCAAAGCACATACACACAGTGAATATAGCAAAGTCTTCGGAACTGGCACAAAGCTGATTGTTTCTGGTAAGTTTTTTAGTATCTAAGAAAATATGACTTATTCTGATAATCCAAAATCTGGAGGAGAGGGAATGCGATATCTTATTTATAAACTATAATACAGATTAAAATACAGGTTTTAAAGTATAATACAGAAAAGTGATGTGGACTTTGCAATGGCAGAATTCATTTCTTTAGCACCCAAATGTTTGTGTAAGAGAGGTCAGAGTCTTCACATAAAAGACAAATTGCTGAAATATAACTTATTTTGGATACTTAGGATATATCAGGTCATTCCCTTGTGCAAAGCTTGCTGCCCAGAGCAGCTGGGTCAGGGTAACTCAGAAACGTGGCTATAGATCGGCCCTTGGCCTCAGAGCAGGGGGAACAGAGGTGTTATACAGGAAAATTTGGTGAGTGCCAACTAAATCATGGCTGAGGCTCTGCATCTCCCTGTTGGGTCAAGGGGAAGGTCTTTCCCCGTGGGTTTGTCCTAACAAAGCTGATTTATTCCAGTCAAGAGGAACTGAGCTCTCTTTGATGCACCGCAGCACCAGTTAGCTCCAGGCAAACAATAAATAATCAGAAGATTAAAACGTGGGGGGAAACCCTGGACCTTTGGGAATGTTGCCATTGGTTTCAGTGTTCGCAGGATTTCATGCAAGGTGCACATGGTTTCCCCTGGGGAGAAGGCAGGGGGTCCTGGGGAAGGACGTGCACAGGAATGGTGGAAGCACCGTACATAGATGCACATGTGGTGTTTCCTTTTGGTGCTGACTACTCACAATAGTACTGCATAGGCATTTATGGCGGGATTTGAGGGTGAACAGTCCCAATCCTGCACTCTTTAAGCATTACAGTAACCTCAAAATGTAGAGAATTAAGCCCAAAATGAACAAATGCCCCTCCACGAGGCTTGAGAAGAGTTGTGGATGTTGAGAACTGCCCTTCATTTATTCAGTTAAATACTGGTCGAGCATGTGTGTATTTTTAAAGCGTGTGGTCAAAAACACTCATCATCCTGGAAAAAAGGTAGTATTTCTAGAAAAAAATCTAGAGGAAATATGGTAGATCGATCAACAACAAGTTTCAGTCTGATATTTTTGGAACAATTGATGGCAGAGATTAGCTTGAAACTGAATTTAAAGTACATATCACTAAAGGCTCTTTGGGCATAGTAGCATTAGCTGAGACTGAATTTAAATTTTCTACATTCATGTAGCCAAATGAATAGACTCTTATTGTTCATATGATGGTTGTTAAATCTGGTCCTTGTTCAGCCAAAACATCCCAGTAAGTTTCTGTAAGGGAATGTACCAGTGGGGGTACGAAAAGATATTTGGTTCTGGCACAAAACTCATCGTCTCCAGTAAGTGTTTTCAAAGATTTATTTTTTTAAGTGTTGTAATGGGAAAGCTTTGGAGTGAAGGTTGTCAGCTCTTTAAGGTTTCTGGGGAGGCTCACAGTAGGTCAGGACTATACTATGTCACTATCAGTGATAATACCTGAAGTCACTGTCAAGCAGGACGAACTCTGTTCATGAGCTGAGTGCTCTCAGCTCCCACTGGCCTGGGGGGGAACTGAGGGGCTTTCAGTATCAGGCAAAATTACTCGGTTTTGTGCGATCATCCAAGTAAGAGGATTAAAATTTCAGCTTGAGAACATACGGACCTTATTTAAAAATCTTATTTATAGATACTTAGAAAGAAACCGTAGAGGAGTTTCATTAAGAAAACTTTTGACAGTTAATCTATAAAAACATATATTTTGAACTCAAATTCATTAATAGCTCATTGATTACGAGCTTAACACCAGAATTTTATTTGCACAATGTTTTGCAGGCTCATTGCATTATTACAGGAGAGAAAAGACAGATTTTAGTGTAAGAAATATCTGCATATGCTTATATATTATTTTAAAAAGTAAGAACTATGTATCTCTTAAAATCTGCCTTAGAAAACCCTTTAACAAAGTAAACAGCAACATTTTTTGACAGTTTAACTAACACAAAAAAGACAGTGGGGTGGGCGTTCATGACACTAAAATTTTTCAGAAAGGATCAGATCATTTGCCCAGAAAAAACAGCGTAAACTGTCTTGTTGACTTTGATGACTTCACAAATCAGCCTTAAAGTACATCAAAATCTACAGCCAGTTCTACAAGTTTTCATCGTTTTTTCCATATACATACCCAGAGTTTATGGCAATATTTTCTTTCCCACGCACAAAAATATATAAACATGTATGTATGCAAAACTTAATTTGTTCAGTTCTCCACTGTCACCCATTTACCTGTGTGTGTACATGAGACTCCCATGCATTCACACAGTTGCAGTTATTCAAGCAATTTATTTCCTCAGTATCGTGGTATGATTTAGGTTTCATTTAAGCTAAGCACCTAGGATCTTTATATGGTAAACAGAAAGACATAGGCAATTCCAGAGGTGGAAATTATTCCACCTTAATAGAAGTCCCTAAAATGGGCAGGATGAACTAGCAGCTGGAAGAATCTCTCTCTGCCTCTCTATTGAGATTTAATACTCCAAGAGAATAACATCACACTGGACAATTACATTTTCGCCTACTGAAACAAATCAGGGTAACTTACTGAGCTATGAAAATCTAAAAGGAACATCTAAAATAGTCATGAAGCTTTGTGGAGCTCTATCACTGGGACAGGAGCTACATCATGGTCTTCTGAACAAATAATTTTAGAAATGAGCTTAATCTTGCATCAGTGTGAGGACTGATGCTTAAAGAAGATAAAATTAACCACTAAATTAATGTTAGAGAACCATAACATTGTTAGAAATTTTATTTCTGGTACAAGAGAACTCAGTCTACATTTTCGTTTCAATGACAAATCTCCAAAATGTTTGGACTAGGTGATCTTCAAGGTCTTTTCCAACCTTGATGATGATTCTGTGAAAATTAAGGAAATTCATAACATAACAGCTGTCTTTTGAAGGTTAAGGAGGGTGTAATGTAGAAGATTGCTCTAGAATAGGCAGATCATTTTAAGAAACATGGAAGCTTTTTGACAAAAATATGTATTTATATCAATGTGTTTTTTCACAATGCATGAAAACTGCACCACTCAGCCAGACCACACTTTGAACTCTGCTCAAATTCAGTGGCGGAGATTTACATAGGACTCTAAAGAGTGCTGTAAGGAGATGAACACCTAAAATGCCTTAAAAAAAAATAGTCTTAAGCAGTACCTTCTATATAGCAAAAGGCAATTCTGAAACCTGTATCTAGTCTTCACTTGCAGTTAAGTATAGACAAAATTGATTGCCCATGAGCACTGCCTATGCATGCACTGCAGAAGTTCACATTTAACTAAAATGGACTCTTAAATTTACTATCCACTTCTATAATATCAAAACATTTTCACTGTGCAGACAAAATCTGGATGAGACTAGTCCTAATAACAAGGTTAATCTAGAGAGGTACATGAAATGGAGATTACCTACAGTTAGCTTGTAGAAACAACTCACTTTTCATTTAAAATATATTCACATATGTTCACACTGAGCATGTTTCACAAAGCACATCACCTAACACAATCTGGTATGGATTGATATCCTATTTGGATATAGAAATGTTATCTACATATAGCATGTTCTTCTGCTTTAGTTTGGTTTTGGTTTTTCCTTTTCAGATGTGTTAATTCAAACATTTAAACAAACCTATTAGTAAAGGAGTAGCACTGCCAACCTTTGGGGTCCAGGGCATTTTGTGATTCTGTTTTCCTGTCTTTATCAAGATCTTCACCTGGCAAATACATAGAATGTCTTCAAAAAAATGGCAACACTACATTTTTATTGGCTTTAAAAAAATCACAAAACTAATATGAGCTTTAAAAAAATTAATTAGGTATAGCAGATGTTCATTCATTAGGAGTGGGGACTTACACTGGGGCCATAAAACTTCAAAGAATTGAAAGACAGTCTATCTTTAACATTCTGCAGACAAAATTTTCAGGTAGCTGTTTTTGCATAAACATCATAAAATAATATTAAATTCCTCATCAAAAAAATGAACAAAGCTCTTTCAGAAACTATTACTGTTATATTTAATATTAGGTTTAATAATTGTCAAAGACTTGTGCAGACAAATACTCTTTCTGACAGCATTAGTTCTTGGAAGGCTGTGGGATATAGGCTTTCATGTAGTCACCTGAAGTTTTCTAACTCAATTTCAAGAGAGATTATTAATATCTGCAACAATATTTCAGTTTCTTAACATTTCTCAAAAATAATTTTTCAAACATTTTTGAGTAGGTGTCTGTCTAAATAACCAGACTTAAAATTATTTTTCTAAAAAAATACTCAAGAAATCTTTTGTGAGATAATTTATATCTACTCTAGTATTAAAGAGTAGACATGGTCTACTCTAGTCTTCCTCTACCAGATGTGCTGCTTGACAAGAAGCGTGAATGAAGCAGTCTCGATGATAGTGTTCACTAAACAATTTAGGACTTAAATGTTTCTTCATGCACATAGCACAGCACCAAAGCTTAGACCAAACATTATTCAGACTCTGGAAGGATCTACATTGTCCAAACAAAACCGAGTTTAGAATATTTGAATGGAGCCTTGTCTCCTGATTTTGAGCTTGATTTTTTGTACCATACTCATAACAGCCTCTTTTCATTTTAGTTCTCTATAAAGTAACACATTTTAAAATATGGTTAAAAGTTCCAACTAAATAGTATTGTAAATGTTTTTGACTAAAAAAACCCACTTGCCATTTGAGACCACTAAAATAAACTTAATATAAAGTGTGTTGGATTTCCAGGTTTGTCCAGCTCACCAAAAACTTCTTTTTACTTCAAGGATGGAAACAGCTGTAATTCATCCATCCTATTACCTAAAATTCTTTTCATAAACGAGACATTTTTTGTCCCATCATAAGTATTTCATAACAAGTTAGCTAGCTAAAACATTTGTTAATAAGACATTTAGATTGTTGCTCTTCAGAAGTTCTATTTTGTGGATGTGTATTTATTTGCTGTACACTGTTGATCTTTCAGCTCTCTGTTTTGTTCTTTCCCTCCAATAACCAATCCAGACAAAGTTACTTCTTCACCAGAAAGCTCTGAAATCCTGCAGAAGAGACATGAAAATCAGATAATGTATGTTTGCCTTATTGAGAAATTTTACCCAGAGGTTATTCGGGTGACATGGACCGATGAAGCAAATAAGGAGGTAACAGACAACATAGTAAAAGGAGACGTTTGGAAGCCCACAAATGGGGATAAATACTCAATCGGCAGCTGGTTAACTGTACCAGCGGAGAATAAAGACAAGAACTATCACTGCAAATATGAGCATGAAAGCCAACAGCATTCAGTGTCAACACAAGGTATATACTACATGTTAGAAATTTAATTCTATGTGTTATTATAGACATGAATTTTTCTTTGCAATAATATTTCAGAAACAATGCTTTCAAAAAGCACCTGTTCTGCTTGGCGCAACAATAGCTAAAATACCCATCTGGAGGAACTACCGAAGTTTTCCTAGGAAAAGCAACCCAGTCTGTGCTATGCTCCCTAAGTGAATGTCCCTTTGTAACAGGAAAAGAGCAGTTCTTGAACCTCATCAGGTATAAACTAGCATAGCTCCAAAAGGTCTGCACTGAGCCATGTTGGTTACTTTCCAGTCTACAGAACTTTCTGAAAACAGTATTACCTCTCTGTTAGCCATGGCTTACATGTGTAAATCCCTCTGATAGCGCCTCACATCAGTCACCGCTATAAAAAACTAGAGTTAAAAACGAGGTTGCTGGGGATGTAGGGCAGAGTTTAAATATATTACTTGCTCATAGTCCAGCAACAGTGAGGTAATAACCATGTATTAAAACATAAAAGATGTCTCATTTAATTGTGGAAAGATTGATTATGCAAAGCAAAATCTGAAAGACAACTGAATTTTAAAGAAAATAGTAACCTACAATTAATGCAAATTGTTTTAAGTCTTGGCAATAGCTTTAAGAAAAGCTGCCTATACTGGTTTAGATTAACGTTTTCTCAATATTTACCTCTGTTCAACTTACTATAAATTAACGTAACTCCAATGAGTGGCAGCATTAACCATTACATTTCAACCTTCAAAATGTATTCTGACAGAAATAAGCTTTAAGTTTATTTAAATGGAGGATGTATTTCGAGATGTAATACAGATGTCTTTAAGCACATGTATCAATGTGTGCAAACACCATGACCAAGAACACACACAAATTTGCTGCTTCAAGCACAGAAAGGGTTTAGCTGAGAGAACAACCAACACCAAAATAGCAAATTCCCAACATGGGAACCTTAGATCATACTTGCCTCAAGATTATTCTTTAGGGTTGAGCAACCATTAAGTGACAGAGTAATTGACATCCGTTCTGATGGAAATCATTCTGCATTTGTAATGACAGTATGGTGTGAAGGAAAACAGACTCCAGCTACTTCAATGACAAGATCAGGCGGTCAAACTGACTACAGTTCCAAATAAAAGAGACTCTGCCAAGGAAGAGCCTAATGGACACATTCCTGAAAGGGCAAAGTCAAAACTCCCACCTACCGCAATAAACACCCAGTCACTTCTTTAGGAGCATTTCTCCCCTTCAGATTCTCTCTGCAGATGAATCCTACTTGTGAATGTCTGCTCTGCAGACAGATCTTAAACATCTCTTTTTATTGTTTAATACTCATTTTCCATTTCACTGTTGTTGTACTGCCTCTTTTTTTCCTTATTTCTCAATTTGTGTTTGTTAAAATTAAAGAAAAGCCTAACTGGGGCATTTAAACTCTCTTTCCGGTAGATGCTACAAAGCCTGCTACTCAGCAAGAGGACTGCAGCACTGGAAACAGCACGGTTAATTTTAATAGAGGTAATTAAGATGTATTAAAATGTGGGAAAGCGATGCATGTCATGCAAGAGTTAAATACTGCTACATATGCTCAGAACATCATGAAAATGATCTTTCTAAATAGTGTACAGTAAAACTTTTAAGTCTGGGGTCTGTAACTTAAAAACCCTTCAGTGCTACTCTGTTGTGGATTATAAGAAGGGGTCTCCTACCTTTATTAGGTAGCTTTACTATAAACTTTCTTAGCCTGCTACAGATGCTGTTTGGGCTACTAGATTATTAGCTGGTACTAAGTGTCACTTTTTTAAATACCTGAAGTGGTTAAATTCTCAGCACTTCAGCTGATGCTCCATCAGCCTAGCAATTGCCCAGCACTTCAGACAAAAAAATTTCCTTTTGGTTTGAACAGGGATTTAGGAAGAATCATGAGCACTTGTGTTCAAAAAATCCAGCACAAAAGGATTCAAGCAAACATGGTGCTACTGGTAATCTGCTGGAAGCACTAGAATTATGTCCTTGCCTTTGCAGGGAGTAACAACCCAGAGGCACTGAAAGGCAGTCTAGTGCTAAGAGACCTGCTCAGTTTGGAACTTATCAGTAGTGCAAACCCACTCAAAGGACAGTTAGACATTGTATGTGTTTACACACTGTCCACTGAACTCAATGTAATTTAAGCAGCAGACCATGCAGACCCAGTTCTACCCCTTTTTTAGGAGGCTGTACAACACTGACATTAAACAAGACTCTTCTGTCTTATGTTTGTTACAGATCACTTAATGCACAGGACAGCATATTTAGTGTACATCATCCTGCTTCTGAAGAGCTCCATGTACTATCTCATCGTACTCTTCCTCATCTACAGAATGTGGGCTCCAACCAAGCACCAAGGAAAAAGAGCATAAATGCTGGTTTAGGAAAGGCTTACAAAATTGTCTTAAATTTGCTTTTACTGTATACCTATCCATATAGACAGCCCTGCTCTCAGTGTTAGATGTAACAACAAAAAAAAATCCCCCAAATAATTTTCTGGCATCAGTGCATACGGCTTGTTTTGCTTTACTGCTTGTGTTTTTATATCAGTCTGGTTTTCCTAATTTTTCTGAGCAATAGGAATACATTTACATACCCTGGATTTTAATCCAAAGTCCATATTGCAAAATGAGGAAGGTACTCAACGTTAACAGTAGTTATGCATGCAATAGTTCAGAAGCATAACAGGGCTTTTGATATATAAAGCACAGATGCATTTTGTCATTGCGCTTAAGGCTTAATTAGGAGCAATCCTGTGCTCTAATTTCACAGGTATTTGTTCATTTTTACTTTCAATGGTTTATTGCAATTCTCATGTATTCATCAAATCAGGACTTAAATATTCTGAAGTGCTTTAAGAGTCAATTAAACATGATTTTAAAAAGGGAACATAATTTTTTTGAATTAAGAAGTCAGACGATCATAAAAGCAATTCTAAGGTGCACGTATACATCTATGGAAGAAATCCAGCAGGTCCCACCCCACCACCGTGAACACAGACTGAAAACCTGCACACTGTATTTCTAAAGAAAACAATTGTAATGCTCACAAACATTATCGTGTTTAGAGATACCTTTTTATGTTGAGCAGAACCTTAAATCTGAAGCTTTGATAAAGTGTTTTCACAACAGAGGAAAAATTCTCACGTGTTGGACTTTGAACTCTTCACCTCCAAGGTCCACAAATCAGTTCCTTTCAAATTTCTGTGGGAAAATCAGAAGTAAATATATTTAAAGCATTTGCTTAGTTTGGGGCAAAACACTGCCGTAAGTTTGAAGATAAGTGCCTGCAGCATTCACATTCACTGTATCTGCAGTGATGTAGAGGGCAATACAAGCTTTCCTCCAGGTTTGTTTGTGAGCCCTGGGTTTGTTCACCAGCATTTGCACAACAATTACCAAGATGGCAAGAAAACCTGATTCATTCCTCTGTTCGTATAAGTTCCTCAGGAAATCAAAAGATCCTTAAAACCACCGGTGTTCCAGTTTTCAGTGTACTAAACAGGAATATTTTTACAGAGAACAATAAAAGCCAGCTTGTTACATATTTTCTGTTGAAGAGCTAAACCAAACCAGGGGGAAATGCAGTGCTGGTACAACAGGGCTGCCTATGGCTCACGCCTTTGCAAGGGAAGGAGAACGTAAATCAGGCCCAGTGTTAATAACCACAGATATTTTACCAACAGCATATCTTACAAGTTATTTTCCAACCTGCATATTGAAGCCAATGCAACTAATTAGTGCCTTCCATGTCATGTTACTCTTCAACGTGAAGGAAGATGTGATGCCTAGTCTTTAGTCAAACTCTCTTTGAGAAACAGCTGATATCCCATGCTATTATTTGTTATGGCTTGGTTACAATCAAAATGAAATAAAATAGCTACAAAGGTATTTTTTGGAATGTAGATTTCAGTAGCATCATTGATATTACTGTCCTGGCCTCTCCTACCTTGATCTCTGCTAGAGAAATGCTTGATGCATTAATAAACCAAGATCTTTTTCATTAAAATGATCCACAAATCCACTTGTCGTGTCTCATACATGAGACTGAAAGATGCTGTTGGTGCAGCACAGGAAAACAGACAGAAAACAGCTTTTCAAGCTTTTTGCACAAAATCTCGTGCCTACATGCAACCCTAAACCATGCTGAGCACAGCTACCACATCAGTTTCTGGGGTTTCTCAAGGTTTCAGGCTTCACATCTGCAACAGCTCACATGTCCCTGAATTTTATTTATACAGATATATACTGTTCATAATAAGTTTTTAATTTTTATTTATTTAGCCCGAATAAGAGGACAAGTGGATTTTTAAAGCTTCTGGGTGCTGGGTCGTTTGTTTGCAGTAAGGTTTTATTATTTAGTGGAAAAACCCTGTAAACTGAACCAGTCAGAACTGGTTCAGAGGGGGTGGGCTGCGATGAGAATGGGTGATAAGCTGAGGACAGTTAGACCACAGCCGTCCTGCCTTTTACCACAGTATACTTCTAAACCATTTCCTTCTAATGGAAACACAAAGTGATAAAAACCACATGCCTTAAGTTACATGTAAATAACGCAGTGAAACTCACTGTTCACTACGCATGTTGGTCTAACTGCATGCTTGCGATATGGACACGTAGGGGCTATTGCTACCACAAAAACATGGGTGCTGCAGGATGTCTGCAGGACTTGCAGTCTTATTTATCATGAGTGCACACCAGAGCTAGATGTTATCTTTTCAGTGACTAACACAGTCCTGTTGTCAGGACTTTGTTAACACTTAAAAGACATGTCTTCTCAAGTACATGTCTTATCACAACTGATTTTCAGTGATTTCAAGCTTCTACAAGTACGAGCATTACAACTGCTCTACTCCTGGTACAGAGTTGCAGAATTAATGCAAATACTACAAAAATGGTTACAGGCAATCTGGTGATTCTAATGAAAAGAAGACAGAATGGGATCAACTTTTCCCATGAAAACACAAAGGAGTAATCAGCACAAACAAATTTATTTGTGGAAAGGGATTTGCAATGTATGTTTATCTTGCTAGAATAATTGTGTGTCCTATACTGGACACATGCTTGAGAATACTGACTTCTCAACTGTCCAAATAACCTACAACAGGTGATATGGAAAACTACCTGTGGATTCCTCTGACATGTAGTTGTAAATGAAAAAGATCTGCATAAGGATTATAGTGGTCTGCCAACAGCTAACTTCTGTTGATACTAGGTACCAACACTAACAAATTTTATGAGAGATTCAAATAGTGGACTGTTCAGTTTGTGATTTTGAAACTGCTGGGGCACCAGCACACATTTAGAAAGTGCTGAGGAAATCAAAAATCTCAGAGGAATAGTTTGAGAATCTGTTCCTCAGCACCTATAGCTATTTACAGGGAGATAGATTGAATGACAATGGCAAGTGATTGACAAGTTTTACCTAATGAGTCCAAAAAATCATTAAATATAGTTCTACCACAGATAAGTTTTACTCCATTGTATTACCAGTCTCTTCACAAGGTGCCCAAGACAACACTTTCCAGTAATTACCTAGTTCTTGGAAGATTAACCTCAGGAACTACTGAATATATCTTGGACAAATATTTTCATACCACCTGGGAGGCAACCTAATACATGTATCTCAAGAAGACAGATCTTTATGAGATATTACAGCAAAGGGAACCATTCCCTTTGTTTTCTAATGCATAAACTCTCCTGTCAGCAGCTCAACCAGCAAGTCAGCCACAGGCCCTGTTGCCACAGTTGCCAAATCCTAACAACTTCTCCCAGAGATTTTCTTTTTCAGCAGTCAGGATGAATGAAGATGAGAGTCAGGTCAATAGATACTGAAAATGGGGAGACTCAGAAGAAAAGGCCACCCACTGTTCCCAATGAGCACTAGAGTTTTCAAATCAGAAGCTTCAGCTTCTCAAGATTTCACTCCTTCCCCACCTGGAGCTTTACCTTTTGTGAATGCATGGGACGAGATAATCCTGAAAATGAATGAAGTAATTCCCCAAATGAGAAAATCATCTCTCATATTCAACCAAAGCGCACTACAAAAAGATATAGGTCTCTGCTGTGACAAAGTGTTCAAAGACCCCCAACAGAAAGCTTAGGTGGTCACAGAGCTACGTGCTCAGAGAGAGCTCCTGTGGGAGACACTGTTTTTCAAGAAGGTTGTTTGATGGATTAGTCACTTCAGGGAGACTTTTCCTTTCCCTTCCTGCAATAGCATAAATGCCAATTGTTTTGAGGCTCAGATTGTAAAATAACAGCTGAAATAAACTGGTTCCAGGCTGATTTTGTACATACTGCTAGCAGAATGATTACTCAGCAACCGAGAGTTCATATGTAGTCCCTTCACCCTTAAGATGAAGTCTCTAGCCATTTTCACATAATTTAATGTAATTTCATTTCTCATACCCATAAAGGGGGCTTGAACCAACACTATTTGCTTGACAGCTGGGGAAGACTAGCAGAAAGAAAGTGCACAGGCTGTAACTGAGCTCAAAGCAATGCCAGTGACAGGCCCCTCGCCACCACTTGCAATACGAGGCATGGTAGCTGAACGCACATGCAGCATTAACCTGGCTAAAATGCAACGGACAACATATTAGCTCATTCAACTCATGGACAATGGGCAAGGAGGAAGAGAACAAATAGGAGGGGGAGTCAGAAACATCAGCCATTTCTATCTTCAAGTACAGTCAAAAATATAAGAACAAAATGAGAACATTTCCAGAGTGAGCATACAGTCTTTCAAAACTTTCTAAATCTTCAAGTTTGATTGTTACACACACAGCAAAAGGCTGGACCTCCCCTTAAAAATATTAACATCTTATGTTCCGCAGTTATTGATGAAAGCACCTTGTTTCCACCAATGTTCCTCAACCCACCAGCAACCAGAACAGTTTATTAAAATACGTTTTCTTTTGATCATGCCACTGCATAAGGTTTCAAATACCTCCACACAGGAAAGACTGACCGTACCTGGAGCCCCAGCAGCCTGACCGGGAAGCAGGGTATTTAATTCATGACCTGTGTTCCTGTAACCCAAGTTCTCCCCCTCCTAAGTATCTTCTGTGTCAAAACCAGACCTTAATTTGCAGTGCACTGGTACAGTACAGCATTATACTCTTCAGTGTCCTGATGCTTCGTCACCTCTAGACGGAGCTGTAAGTCACGTTTTATGCCAAGACACTGCAAGGTTTCTTACTGGTTTGTCGAGTTTTAACTTCTCTTGAGAAAGTTTTTAATATCTGTCTTGAATATACTCCAATTCCTAGTAGGTACAGAGCATACCTGCTCACCTTCATATAAGCTCGCAAAATAAATGATAGCGAAAACCCTGATGCAAGGAAAAAACACTCAGAATGTGCACACGCGCTTACAAAGGCCATAAAGGTTCCACCCCAGGGCTGGCTATTCTGCTTCTGCTGCCTTCTGCTTCTTCGGCAAAGAATCCTTTCAGAAAGCTTTGGGAAAGGCTGAGAGCTGCACTCTGACACACTCCTTCAGACAAGTGCAAGTGCAGAGTACCAGCCAGCCAGCACTTCCACTCGGAAGATGCTTTTTGAAACACAGGTCTGGCAGGAACAAAAATCTCTTCTTCAGCAAAGGGTCTTCCAGCCTAGCTCAGCGCAGTGAAATGCCAGCTCAGAAAGCTGCTGAGCTTCAGAAGCCAGGTAACCAGCATCTCCAGCCCTGTAGCAAGAGAGGCAGCTCAGGCTCCTGGGCAGATGAGCTCTCTACAGGACACAGGGCCAATAGTTCTGTTTTCCTTCCCGCACAACACCATTGCGAGTGGGAAGAACCCTTGGTGAACCATCAAGTTGAACATCATTAAGGCGTGAGACAGTACTGTCAAAAAAACCCCACTCAGAAACTGTTAAGGCAGCAATTAACTTGTGAAAAATATCACCAATATTTATAACTTTATAATAGAAGATGGCAAAGGATATCTTTAGAGTTTGGTGGCTGCTTTAAAGATGAGAGAGCACAGCATTCCTGACTGGCATTCCTGACTGCCACTCACCAGTCACTGCCACCCAAAGGAGGGAAATCTGATCACTTATAATCAATCACCTCCAGCTAAGGACAGGACCATAGACGACACGCGATATGAGACCAACAGCTCGTGCATGTTTGAAAGGTGCCACCCTTCATGTGTCACAGCTGCAAGCACAAGGCCAGCTCCCCTCTTCTCACTGCACATCTCCTTTTGTACTGCGTTCACACCAGTCATTTCTGTTACAAACCTCTACAATACTTCACTGAAAGCTGTTCAAGCCATGTGTGTGCCAAACACAGGAGTGTTAAGGCCAGCTGCAGGATGGGCTTTGCTTCAGTTCACCCCACAGCCGATTCCAGGACTGTTCCTGCCACAGAGCTCTTGCGGAGAATATTATCTGGTTACCCGAATACACCATGTCCTGATGAGCTCAAAGGGGATTACTCTGGGTTAACCTGTGGATTATTCAACACACAGAAATCAAAAATTTAAAAGCCCACAAATGCACAAAGCAAGCACAGCCTTGGAGCGTGTGTAAGAGCAAATCAGCTGAACGTTTCCATCAAAGGGAGGTCAGGATACAGTCGATCTCCCACCTCTGATCTGCAGATGGCTCTTTTGGTACAGTATTTACTATTGGGAGGGTGACCAGGGGAAGCAAATGGCCTGCTCTGGGTACCCAGGTTAGGTGCTCAGCATTTAGGTGCACAGCCCTGGAATAGAGTCCAAGGTCCTGTCCTACATATTCCAGGAGGAAAATTGGCTGTCTGAGAGTGAGGACTGACAGAGCCAGTGCTCAAAGAGTTCAGTCTCAGTAAATATTGATACAACATGCAAAATGAGCTTACAGTACTCAACAGGCTTTTCTAATAAGGCTAAACCTGCAAAATCGTAAAAGTGGTCTAAGACCAATAAGATATTTTCATGTACAAAGAAAGAGGTCTGCAAAGTTTTGAACATACGTCATGGTTTCCTTACGCGTACCAAATTGCACATCATCTCATGATAGATTTTGTTCTAGTATTTGTCACTCTGCAATCAATTTTGAGGAAGACTCTTCTCTGCCTGAAGTAAAATGTTCATGGATGTCAGAGGACTTCTGCAACATAAACAACAGATGTAAGGGACTTCCTGCTACGTTACTAACTTAATCCTGCTCATAAATTGAGACACTCTGGATTCCACAGAATAAAAGCTCTTATTATGAAAACAGTATGAACCTGCTCTATTTTGATACATTGTGGAGGGTATTGAAAACAGACTTCATGAATGACTACAAGTTAAAACTATAGAAGTTTAATTGTAGACTCCTAATTCCATATTGAAAAGACTAGATATGGCTCACTTAGCAAGGGGGTAAATACCCTCTGTTTTGCACTAGGAGGTGCTAGTCTGTTACAATCCAGCAAGAGAGGCACTCAGGCTCTGTAAACTATCACTTAAAATGTTATTTACTAGAGTTTACACTATAAGGACAGACTATTATAGATAATCTCATAACCCTTGAGATGGTGGGAACCCTGGGTGCTGTAGCTTTGACCAGGCCTCTGATCCACAAGCAGCATGCCGGACAGACCCTGTCAATAGGAAAAATTCTTCAGTTTTGGTCACCTGAGCTAGTTTATAATTTTCTTGCATGAAGACAACTCCGTTCATAAAGGATGTTCACAGGAGAACTTCTTGCTGTATTTTTAGATAAAAGGAAAGCCATGCAGGTGGCATAACCCCTGCTACCAAGTGGGACCTGCCTGCAGGCTCCTCTGTTACAATGAGCTGTCTGAGTTGATGCTGCAGCCCAGGAATCTGCAGCACGCAGGGCCTGTGAAAGCCACTGTGTGTGTGCAGACAGCACAGGCCTGTGCCTGCTCAGGTTAAGTGTCCCGTGGCTCACTAACACCACAGTGCACAGCGATCTCCGGTCAGCATCATTACATTCCACCTCCTGATCCACATGCTGTTTACCTTTCCCAAAGATATCAGAGATTATATTAAGAACCTGCGAGCTTCTCAAGCCTTAAGGTCGTGGTCCGTTCAAGATCACTAGCTCCTCAAATACAGCATCTTCTGCGAGGTTCCCAGACCACCAGTGACGTCCTGTCATAGCACAAAAACTGCAGCTATACCATTAGCAAGCCCTTCAGGAGTGTACGTACACAGGGCAGCCAAGTTAAAGTTTCTCAGGTCATACTCAGTCCAGCAGCACCTAAAGCTCACATGCTACAAGTGACAGCCTCTGTTGACATACACTGAAAGAAAAAGATGTTAGTTATCCACAACTCTCCTGCCCTAAAGACCTCAAACTATTCTGGAAAAAAACAAAACAAAACAAAACAAAACCAAACCAAAACCACCAAAAACCCAAAAAACCCCCAAAAGGATGAGACAACTTTACCAGTTAAAAGCAAAGCCTGAGGCTGGGGAAACATGACAAACATTAAAAAGAACTGCTCAGAAGCATAATAGTTTTCAAAATCATGTAAACAGCTCATGGCACAAGAAATTAATTCATTCTCAAGAGCTATCCTGGAAGGACTAAGCAGCCCTCACTACTGTTAATTTCAAGCATCTGAGTTAGAAAGATTTTCCCCCAAATGCCCTAGGAGGGTTGCAGGGAAATTCAGTGCTTTATGTGAATTTTAGTGCTTTCCCTTTAGAGTCCAGCAAGCTCACAGTTTAGCAGGACATTCCCAGTACCTCACATTGCCTCCATGCTGACCAATAAAGCAGCTATGGAAGCCCCCATGGGACAACCCCCTCATTTAGATTTTCCCTCTGCACCTCCAGGCTCAGCAGTCTTTGCAGGTTAAGGTCTTCTTCTCTTCCAAGCTTCTCTCAAATTGTATCTCCTGCCTTTCCCTTAACTACATCACACCCTGAAACACATCCTCAATATAGCATTAGTTAATTTTTAAGCAACTGTAGTTATTATGTGTCTCAAATAAGTCATATTGTTTTTTCAATGACTTTTCACAAACTACACTGAGAATAAATTCCACAAATGTGCCAGTGTAAGGAAGAATTTTTTTCAATACATAATTTAAACAAGTCTGATTGACAAGTGA
The DNA here is from genome assembly GCF_965140245.1 of Athene noctua. Lineage (NCBI taxonomy): Eukaryota > Metazoa > Chordata > Aves > Strigiformes > Strigidae > Athene > Athene noctua. The sequence goes on from NC_134038.1 coordinate 163,521,707, forward strand.
CGCTGCCTCTCTTCCAACTGGTATGCCTGTTTTATATCTAGGGTTGCAGCTCCGTTTCTTGCAAGTTAGTGTTTCATGAAACTTCCCTGTTTGATCACTAGCACTTCTAAAAACTCTTCCAGCTTTGCAATCATATTATACTGAAAATACAGAAATTTTATTTTATTGAAGTGATGCCTTATATTGCACTTGATATCTGAAGATTTTTTTCACGATCAGTTACAGTGTGCATGTAAAGTTTTATTCGCTATAGTGCAAAATCCCTCAGCATGGTAAACAGCACATTTGGAAATATGAAGACCATTCAGGCAGTTTAGCTAATGAAGTATCAGGCTGAAAAAGCTCCCTCCCTATTTCTATTTTAGTCGAAAATGGTATAATGAAATGAGATGCTGAATAGTTTAAACTTTGAGGTTTAATCTTTTTTAATAGAGTTTTTTTGAAGAAACACTCAGGTGAGAGAAGAGAAACGATTTCCAAAAAACAATTTCATGGATCTTCTATCAAGTCCTAAACCAATGTAAGTAGAACTTGCCTTGCCTGGGAGTCTGACAAATATTCCACACTAAAACTGCAGTCCCATAACAAGTATATGAAGAAAAGTGCCTGGCTAGATGCTTCATGCTACATTGATCTGGTTTATGCAGGACGTAAGAACCCAAAATATCTTTGAGAATGTCTCTGGTCTATTAGACTTGTATTTAAGTGGCTTCAACAAGATGAGGTTTCGATATATTTCCTGATATGACTCATATCCTACTCTTCACTGATACATGCTTTACCTCTCCCAGGACAGAGGTGACTACTGTATAAAACATCACACAGCATGAAACTGAATACACGTATATACTTATTGCTGCTCACATGACATAGCTCTAACTCTACAGATGTGGATATCAGCCACAAAGACCTCATCATTTGATATTTTCTACTTAAAATTCATAAACTACTCTCATGAATTCCAAAACATACATTTCACTGTTAATGGCTGATACTTGCAGATGCTCCACAGGTAAAGTTTAGGAGGTACCAGGCTACCCATCACATGATCAAAAATTATTTACAAAAACAGGGGGAATTGGGAGAAACTCCAGTAAACAGGCTAGCAAAAGTACAGTATGTAATGAATTTTTTGCGTCTTGCAGGTAATGATCTTACTTCACCTATTGTAAAACATACACAATCTATGTCAACAGATTTGGTCGGAACAACAGACCGTGTCAAAGTTTTAATCAAAAATAGAGAAGAATCATGGGAAGGTCCTTCTCAGTTAATAACGTGGGGAAGAGGTTACACTTGTGTCATTACAAGGTCAGGACCCACGTGGATACCAGCAAAATGGGTGAAACCAGCAGTGGAACAAGACTCGACCATGCCTTCTGCATCATCGTGATCGTCCTTCTTCCAAGAATTACAACTGAAATGAAACTACATCAACTGCATCAATCACTGCCTAGACAGAACATATGGGTAACTTTAGCCAATCAAACGGGTCAGGATTCTTTATGCTTATCTATGTCTACACCTGACAATCCATTTCGTACCTGCCTCATAGGCATCCCGACGTTTGATCCTAAACAATTCACAAGATGGGTAAAGGACGAGACTATCTTAACTATCAATAAAACCCAGATTATCAGTATCTGCAATAGGACATGGAAAGGTCTTTGTGGAAAATGGACAACCATAAGGCCTCAGTACCTTAACCTCCCAGAGGCAATTCAAACAGCATTGATTATAGAAAAATTGAATGTAGCTATATTACCTCCGCAAGAACTGGACCTTCTCAGCTCCATGCCAAGTAACCAGAGTTGTGTGTTGTTCAGACGAACAGAGCTCATGAGGATAGCAATGGCAAACTGTGATCAAACCCGATAGCAATCTCCGTTGTTGACTTATCCAAACAATTCACTTTAGGTAAATTCAGCTGAAAAATGGTAATCAGAATGATACCGCATATTGCAACAGAGGTCTTTGGACTAACATGAGCTCACCACAACATCCTTTAGCACTAACAGAAGGAATGTTTTTGATCTATGGAGACTAGGCATGGCCAGGTATTCCAGCAGGAGCTTTAGGAGGTCCATGTTATCTTGGGAAGCTAACAATATTTGTGCCTAGCTACCAACAAATTCTTAGTCATACAATTTCGAATACCACAAGCAGTGTAAGACAAAAACGTGCAGTATGACAACTAGATCGTAACTGTCAAGATGAAATACAATTTTGGGATACTCCTGCTAGAGTTGTAACAGCTTTGTTTACACCTCATCTTGCGTCAGGAAAAGCTTTAGGAGATATAACTAAGCTAGCATGCTGGACCGCCAAGCAATTAAATTTGACTTCAGATATAATAAAAAGCTTGCTTGTTGATGTAGATAGTATTAGACATGCTACACTGCAAAATCGTGCGGAATTGATTTTTTATTATTAGGACAAGGACATGGTTGTGAAGCTTTTGAAGGAATGTCTTGTATGAACCTGTCTGATCATTTGGTATCGACACACAGAAAGTTAGCTGGACTGCAACATAATATACATAAACTAACGGTTACAGATTGGGGGCTAAATGAGTGGCTTGCTAACTGGGGTATCACCGGATGGTTAAAAGATCTGGTGAAGCAGCCTTTAGTTATGGGAATTGTTATATTAATGATCTTAATTTTTGTGCCTTGCTTTTTATGGTGTGTTAAAGATTTATTGCCGAAAGAATATCAGCGGCTGGTTGCCGTTACCATCAAAGCAGAAGAAAGAGGAATTGTGGAAAGGACCTTTAAACGTCATCTAGTCCAACCCTCCTGCAATGAGCAGGGACATCTTCAACTAGATCAGGTTGCTCAGAGCCCCACCCCACCTGGCCTAGAATGTTTCCAGGGATGGGGCAACTACAACGTCTCTGGCCAGAAAGGTTGTGCTATGTCACAACTGAGCACAGAATCAGCGAGAGGTCAGTTACTTCCCCTTCCAGTGGCCCCAAGAAAACTATTCAGAAAGCCTACAAATTCCCTGGGATAGGTCCACTGAGACCAAGCAAGGCCCAGCCAGCAATTCTACTGGAAGAGCAGGAAAGAGCCCACATAACATTCATATCTTGTCACAAATTGTACTAACCTCTGGCAACTTTAACACCTCAAGAAATGCAGATTTATCTGCTCAGAGGTCTTCAGTTCTCCTCTGAAAACACATGTTCTTTCCTAGGTGCGTATTTTGCCCACTAAAGGCCCCTTTGTAACAGTACACAAAGAACAGAAGCAATATCTTCTCCCTTTGGAGTCTGAACTTACCTACTATCACCTACCAGTATGCAAAAGTTATTTTTGGCACACTGGAAGAAACTCTCTAAAGGGTAGAGCTGCATTTTCCCAGAGTTAGAGAGGCACTCCAAAAAACATGGAAGGACGGGCTGTTATTCACTGAGTAAGACTTAGTCTGGAGCTCTGTCACCTAAGGCAGAGAAAGCGTATCATAAATATACTTACACTTACTAGAGGTCATCTGGCAGTTTCCAGAGAAAACCCAGCCTTGCTTTCTTGACAGCCCTAAGCCCACCAATACAGAAGCAAGAAGCAGCAGCACACTTGGGTTCAGAAGCCTTCCTATGCTTCAGGAGTCTTCATATAAAGCAAGCTTTCTAGCCACAGAAAACAGTCACTGCAGGCTGCAGGGGTGCTAAGGTGACAAAAAGCATCTGGAAGGAAGAGCTCACCCTGCTTACATCCTTCTCAGACTACAGAAGAGGACAGCAACATTAAGTTTGCACTCCCCACTGGAATTACTGACTCCCATGGGAGCCCTGTAAGGTTGAGGTCAACAGCCATAACGCTGTATTACGGTGGAACACTAGAAAACAATCAGCAGGCACTGCCTTCATCTGAACTGCTGAGACCATCACGGACAAAGCAAGTGTAAGAGTGACTGCTGTTTACAAACTTCAGAAGGGGAGAAGTCTTGTGCCTCTTCACACGGGACAGGTGAGGCTGGGAATCTCTCCGATAGAGTCAGAAGCTGTACGCTTGTTCTCTGCCACCATAAACCTGGGATGCACTTGCCACCTTCATGACCTCACAACAGAAGCAGCCACTTCAGAAAGTGGCAGATAGACGGACAAAGAAAAAGCAGCCAGTGCCGCACAGCGGAGTTTGCAGAGGTCCCTCTAACATACCACCTACTGCAGTACTGAGAGCACCAGTTAACAAACGGAGGGCTCTTCCTTGATGGTTTGAGGTTATGTTCTATCAGTGACAAAAGCACTGAGCCCATAAGAACAAAGCAGGGAAGCCCTCTGCTGCCAACACCTCCCTTCTACCCTTACAATATCCTCCCTCCCATGCCCCAAAGCAGAGCACCTCTCACAGTCTTTGCAGCAAGCCAGGCAGGCACCAAACCAAGGCAGAACCCGGGTTCTATTTCTCAAGCTGCATTTGTGGCTGTGCCAACTGATTGGGATCATTTTCAGCTCCAGCTGGGCAGTCAAACTAGAGCTGACAGACTGGCTAATGCAGGTGCTTTTATGGATACAACAGGGGAGGAAGAGTGCAGTGGCTAGCACTGTGCCCAGACCAGACTCTAGTGCCTGTCAGAGGACACTTAAAGCAATCCCTGAAGCCATGCAAGAGATGCCAGTCAGTTCCCAGATCTCCACTGTACTTCCTAATGCATTTACCACAAGCATCAATATAAAACACCAGCCCTGTCGTAAACTAGACCTGAAGAGACACAAACATTCATAATCAAGTAATCCTAGGCACTCCAAATCCACCCGCATCAATGAAAGTCCTACTTCGAACATGACAGGAAAGTCAATCTCTAATTTTCAACCGTCGTTGTACAGGACATTTTGAAAATGAGACATAGTGAACATAATTTCTCCCAGAAGAGTTTGAATATGGTCACCTCTGTTATAAAGTCACCTCACGCCTCGCACACAAAGGCCACCTCCTTAAAAACAAGCCAGTCCTTGGACTAAAGAATACAAGAGACCCTTTTGCCTGTGCCCCTAGTATCAGAGGACCAGATATGACTGCATTTGTAGGGGATGTTCTCATGCATCATGAACTGCCTAGGTGTTATGAATGACAGGAAAACTCACTGATAACTAAAACATTTCTCCTTTATTTCAAGAAATTTTTCTATTTTTCTGCTGGAAAATTGCAGCTGTCAGACAATACTCATCTGCAAATGCATCTCCTCTGAGATTCCTGAAAAAGTAACGCAGCAAAACACATCTGTTGGATTCTATTTCATCTCCTGCTCTCTCCTCTATTTACAACAGTTTGACTCACAACTATTATATTAGATCCTGCTTTGAACTGTTTTATACTACCAATATCAGACCCTTCTTCAAAGGCTATCCTGATACTTTCTGCCCAAAATAACCACTGCCATATCCTGCCTTTTAAGAAACGCCACAGTGCTTCACTGCATTAAGTTGAGAACTAGGACACATACACAGTTCCTGGGATCACGTTGCCCATGTTTCAGAGGTCATGGCCTTTCATGTGCTGGGTAAACAGCTGTTATCCCAGTGCTGAAGTGGGAGCACACCGTGCTGGTAACATTCTGAAGACATCGATGAGAAGGCTCAAAATATTCCCCTGTTCAAAGAGTTTCAAGGCACATTAGTTCATTATACACACAACACTTCAAGAAAAGATGGATCTTAAGGCATATTATATACAAATGAACTAGTAGACATTAAGCAGCTGCCAGCCATACCTATGACATTTCTCCATTCAAGAAAGAGTAAGAAATACTTAAGAAATACTTAAGCTGATCCTCTTCAAGCCCTGACCTGCCATTAAAAAAGAGAATATGCAGCTTTCTCTGGCAACATGCTCTTTATTAGTAGCTCTGATTTCCTATTTCCCTTCATCCTTAAAACACTGTGAAACACCAACAACACAGTATACTTTGGTTTTAAGCAGTTTATCAAACAGTACCCAGCTTCAGTTATCTCTTTGCAAACAAAAGGAGTGGTTGGATAAATGATGCTGTCATATCAGGTTTTCAACACCATTTCATGTGCATTTGTAAGAGGAGCTAGCTTGAAACAGTCTACTTCCCTAAAACAACAGTCTAGGAAGTACAGAAATCGATCAGGACACACCCCTTTCCAAAAGCCCCTTACCAACTAGGTTTGCCCTCTGTGTAGGATGCTCCACCTCTCTTTCATTCTGGAGCTCCTGCTCAGGCTCTGCCAGACACCCTCTCTCAGGTCCAGGTCTTGCATACTCTCCCCATGCACCTGTTCTGGCCACTGAGCTGCTCTTGCTGAGCAATTCATGGTGATGAGGCATGTAGAGGCCATCACCTGAATCCTCATCAACACTTCCCAACTTGTGGCTGGGACTCAGATACACCTTCTGTGTCAGCCCTGCTGGTACCTGGGTCAGTCACCTTCTTCCATCAAAAAGCTGTCACCTGACATCCATTCTGAGAAGTGTGGCCCCTACCATGACAGGACTCACCCAGCTCCTCTGGCTTTCCTTGGGAAATCTTCACTTGTGTTAGGCTAGGCTTGGTCTAAAGGCTTCTCCAGCACCTTCCAGCTTTCTCTCCTGATACCGCTCCCTCCTTACTCAAGAGCAAACTCGAGTTGTATGTTTACATACAACTTCTCTCAGGTCAGGCACATTGTCTGAATTCAGTTGAGCACCTGCAGAATCTACCTGCCTCAGCACCAGCTCCAGTTCTCCCACGCTTTGTTGAGAAATAGTGGGATTTGTGTTTTCAACATTATGTGCTTCTAGGCTTTCCCCAAGCCTAACTTCTTCCTGTTTGGAAAAGGCTCTTGTTGACATGTCTCTGGAAGGGCAAAACCCTAAGACCAGGATGCACGAGCCTTTATCTCTGAATAGCACTGCCTGATGGTCATACTTTTGTGGAACACATTGCCAAGTAGTCCACACTTCATTTGAAGAAACTGTGTACAGCTCTGGCACTATGTTAATAAGGAAAACAAAATCAGCTCAGAACAAAGAGTACTACTGAACTACAGATTAACAACTCAGAGAAGATTTGCTTACTTTCTAAATCCATCAGTCAGACCAACCACAGAGATTTCTCAGAAGATTTGCAAGACCCAGTGCGTGGTCACCAAGATAAGCTTGGGTGAATATAGTCTCCAGAAAATTTAAGCTGTGGCTCATATCTATTCTGTAATTAGCCTTTTCAAATATTGGACTTTGAAAAAGCTGCTCATCATAAACACTAACAAGGGCACAGAAAAGATTTTTCTAGTCAGCTCTTCAGTAGGAAGGTCACTAGGAGGCAGGGATACGAGAGTCAGACCTTTCAAATTCATTCCTCATTCTGCCAGGCATCTTCACTCAAACCTTTAGCCTTTGCTGATATTCAAGTCTGCTCCTCACCACAGCTTCTACAACCACAGCTACCACTATACAGAATTTCTCTATTCTCATGTATTATCCCACTATTACTACAAAGGAGTATTCATGATGCAGTTATAGGCACACAGTCCTTCTCCTTATTTCAGGAGGGAGGAATGCCCTGTAGATTTCCTTACCACACTCTGGTTCTACTTCCTTTATGGCATCAGCACTGGCAGATTCACAGCAGTCCTCTGAAATGCAGCCAGATGGCTTACTGCCACCTGCTGTGGCCTTTGTCTCACTCTCAGGGATTTCTTCATGTTCCCCAATATGTTGTGAGCTTCCCTAGGGAGGGGGAAAATACATTGCCTTTAGAACAAGGAATTATTTCTCTTGCGTTACATCCGCCTTCCCCCTTCTTTACAAAGAAAATTGTAAGAGAAGTGACAAGACAAATTAGTCAGAGCTACTTACACACAATGCTCTTGTCGAGTGGTAACAGGAACCATTACGGGCAGTGAAGGGAACATTCCCGTATTCTGCCAGCAAGAAAGGTTTCACTGTGATTAAGCAGCTGAAACAAGACTGATCGTCTCCAGGAGAGCAAGGCTTCAGATGACTAGCAGCAGGAGAGAAGAGAAATGCAAATTCTGCCAAGCTTAGAGCCCTCTCCTTTCCCTCCACAGGTGAATTGTGTGGATGTCTGCAGGAAAAAAGCAATGGAGGTACTTGGAGGGGAAAACTCAGAAAACGGAAGCCTCCCTGGCAGACAGAAGTAAAGGTCCAGACCAAAGATGGAAGGGTGGGATATGCCACATCATCATAAACCCCCTGAGACCCTTCTGGCCTAGCAAATGACTACAGTAATTTCCAAGGAGCTTCCGAAGACAGGTCCCCAAACAAGGCTGACACACTTGTGTAATGAACAGTGCAAACCATGTTGGTGAGTTATTTCAGCTCCGCATATACATATCTCACAGTCATGTTATAAGAAAACTGAACTATATGTAAATTAGGTGTCACAGATTATCCATTACAAGGAGAGCACTGACTCTCCTTAAAGAAGCAGCAAAAAATAGGATGTACTAATGACTAGAACTGGGGGAAACCCAACAAGGCTCTCCTGTGTAGCTGACTTGTCTGGAGTCACTAAAGTTCAGAAGGAGACCTCAGGCTTATCTAGAACCAATTCTGACACTCCCTATTACTGCAAGACAAAGATGGTGTTTCAAAATACCTCAGCAGGCACCTGCCGTTGCTGCAACTGAAGCAGTGTTTGTAAATAAAAGATGTGAAATTTCAGGTATTGGTTCTCTCCCTTCAAACACAAAGGCATCTCAGGCTTTTCTCACTTTGAGCTTCTCCTCCCGCAAAGCCAGGGCTAGAGCTTTGTTGTGGTTGGCTTGCATGCTCTTCAGTGGCACAAGCCCACTGGCTGCAGGAGAACCATCCATTGCTATGCGTGGGAAGTTAGAAAGAATAAGCACAGGACCAACTGTGACACAGGCAACCAAAGCATCTAACTTGTGCTGCTGACGCTCATAGAAGAGGGCTCATAGGCTTTCCCCAGCCCTGTTCATTTCTTGTTTCTCTCTTCTATTTGTTCTTTCAGTGTGTCCTGGCTCCTTCTGAACAGCTTTTGCAAGGACTTGGCCATCTCCTACCTTCACAAATAACGGAGGCAAAGAAGTCACCTGCAACGGCCACGGCAGGGAACTGGGGAGCATCTGCCCAGTCATCAGGAGCCACAGAGAGGTTTTGGGGAGGGCTCTGCGAGCCCCGGCTGGCCACACTGCCCTGCCGTGCCCTGCCTCATGGCCCTGCTGGGCATCCTGGCCACAGCAGGGCCTACACTAGCCCCTCACCAGTCAGGGCTTTGCCTGGGATGGCTTCAACCGCCTGCAGCTACTGCAGGGCCTGGAGCTGCCACAGGGCACCTCACCCCTCTGCCTGCAAGGCTCGGGGCGTGCCCAGGGCTTATATCGTTGGTATTTCTGCTGCTCAGCCTGACTGGCCTCACTGGTGTAACTTTTATGGGGCGGTAAATCAACAGCTTGCAGTTAACGGTCTCCTGGTTTTCGGCAGGAAACATGGGGCGAAGATCTCTTTCTGGCACACATGATGAGGCTGTGGAGAATCACAGTCTTGGTGGAGTGTGGTAGAAAAAGCTGTGAGCACGAGGCACACCAGGAACTGCTTTTTGGCATGTAATGTTCCACAAAGGACAAATCAGGAAAATGTAGTTTCTCTTTACCTTTTCAGTGCTGCTGTCTTTCACCAAATCTTTCCACCCAGACTTGACAAGCCCCCGTGGCTCAAACAAGACCCCTGCAAACTTGAAGGAGGAATGAACTGTGCTGGGCATTAAAAATCATGCCCTCATTAAAAATACTGGTATTATGCCAGGTTACGATTATCTCTATGCCCACTTCCTAAATTTTTCACCTTTTCATGGGCAGTAATGGGGCATAATCTTGCATGCAAGAGGCACTAACATCCTTCTCTGTCCCCTTGCAAGCATCTCTAAAATGATCTGATTAAAATAATTAAACTCATGTTTTTTTTTCTCAGCCAAAGACCCATTGGTCTGACCAAAACTAATAACTTTCCCTATAAACTTTCTGTAGTTACAGCTAACGCTTGTTTTTCATTTGGCCGACAAACAATTAGTGGTCTCCAGCAATGCTGGTAAGGTCATGTAGCCACTATTCACTTGCTTGTTGCAGATACACTGGTTCTGTTTAAATGAACTGTACTTTGAGTAAAAAAAAAAAAAAAAAAAAAAAAAAAAAAAAGAACTTTCCTTAGTGCCAAGTGTCAATCATTATTACTTACAATTTTTTTTTCATGCCTATACTTGTACCAAGATAAAGTAACCGCTGGTGGTCTTTTTTGTCTAGTTACTGCTTTTCATGGTACCCCCCAGGTCATCTCAACAATTTCAGGAACACTTTTGAGACATTTCTCTAGGTAATTTTTTGTTTGCAAATGTCTAAATTCCAGTCTGCACTGATTCTTGCGAGTGGAAATTGGATGCTTTTCTCCAGCCAGTGAACAACCCTTAAGGACAGGCCACCCTGAAGGGACAACAGAGATTAACGAAGGATCTCTGGAGCATGCAGTCAGGCCACAGGATGCTGAAATGGAAGATGACAGCAGTGTGGTTGAGAGGGCTGATGTTCAGGGGACACAGTGATGCCTAGGGGTGGTGAGCAAGACTGGACACTTGTCTCCTATGATGGTGCTTCCTTGGCAAGTCTCATCATGCCTGAGGTCATACAATCCTATCAATTTATTTCACAGCACGGCCCTGAAATTGAAGACTTTTCTGATCGCTTTGGACTTTGGTGAGATCATGCTGGTCTATCTCTATTTAGACATCATTCTCTTGTGGGGGATAGAAAGATAAACCCCATTACTGAATTGTGTAGACATTACCCTAGTAAAGGTAAATGCACTGGAATCACATTCCTTATTCAATCTTTTATAATCAAGTCAGAATCCCGGTGTGATGGGTAAGTCTTAAATTCCCTTACCAATGACCCTTTTTTAACAAATTATGCCTAGGAAGTAAGACAAAACTTTCTTTCTGAGAAGCTTAGGGAAACATTCTGCATTTTCAGTGTTAAGGAAGAGCACATGAATTGAGCACCCCATCTGCTGCACATGTTTTGCCCAAGTGATAGGAGAACAAAACATACTTTGGTTTTGTTTCTGTACCACAGAAAGACACTGACAAAGGGAGAAGGATGACACCAGAAGGGAAATGACTGCTGTCTGCACCCCCGGAAGTATTGACTTGAGCAGTGTACTGACACTTTAGGAGGAAATCAGTAAATGCACGTAAACAAGCATTTTGCTTCTCAAGATTTTATTCCACCAACTACGATTGCTTAAGACTGCTGGGGGGGGGAATGTTAAAAAGGTGTCCAATAAGCCTGCTCTGCTGCTAGCTGAATTTTTTTCGGTTTATTAAATGTTGAGGGCCAAACTTTGAACAGGCAGTTACTAAAGCAGCATGAGTCATACTGGAGGACTGTTTTTAAACTTCAGTGTACCCTGCTAATAGACAGAACTTTAATACATTCTAAGTAGTTTGCAACATTAACTTGCATCATAACTAATAAAATCACAGCTTGAAAAACAAAGTCACTCTGTAATTTTCAAACAAATGGCAGATATTATATGGTGATTACAAAAAATTTGTTGAGTTGCACAATTCTGAAATAGTTTTATAAGGAAAACTTAATATTGGGACAGGCTTGATAATCATGTTGGTTTTATTTACTGCTTTTGTTTTTCATTTTTATTTGGATCTGTCCCATTTACATGAAAGAAGTTCACAAGAATTAGTGAAACATTCTTACTTCTGGTAAGCGTTGTTTTGGAAAAGGATTAAAGGTTTGCAATTAATTCTTCATAGGGCTGTTCCCTCTTAACACTTTCAATTGCTTTAAGAGTTATATTGGATCGCATAATCCAGTATTATTCAGTTAGTCTACACGTTGGGAATCTCACGTTTGGGTATTTTGTTGAATTTCCTTTGATTTTCTGGCAGCCAGAGTTGGGGAAGCTCTACAACTAAAATGGCTATATTAACAGAACTCTGTAATAAACAACTTTAAAAGCTACTAAAAATCTTAATCTTTAGAAAGGATGTGCTGATGCTTTACCTGCGCTCCAGAAAAAGTTTTGCAGTAGGATGGTAACTCTGAGTTAATAACTCCTTATCTGTCATGGCTTAATACTGAAATCACAGTTTTCTCTGTGCCATAAAATGTCTGACTTCAGGGGGGTGGTTTAGAAGATGTGAACTATAAGATGTGCTCCCCACTACATAACAAAAATTTTTAGCAGAGTTTTGTACATGTGAACACTCTCAAAACCCCTGAAGTATCCTTTTATCTTCAGAATACACACCATTAAGAGCAACTAATCAAGATCCTGATAGTTTCTTCTGAATAACTACACAACAGAATGAGGAGCGTTAACAGCACAGATCTATGTGATCACTAAACTACAGTTGTCTCCTATTTAATCTAGGCCTAGGGAGATCTGCTACTTACAGGGAGGTTTCTCAACGGGGAAGGCATTTTCTTTTCAAAGTCCAAGAGGCACCCAAACTGAAAAAGACAAAAAGCTTCAGTTTTGCACTGTCAGGATGACTGTTCTTTGGAAAGCAGATCTGGTACAAGCAGGAGTACTAACCATCTGGATTGCAATGGTCCTGAAACCTGCCTTGCTTTGAGAAATACTCCTGAAGGGTAGCAATTAGCAACAGAAAAGCATCTGAGTCCAAAGGAATGATTCCTCTCTTATCAAATGTTGGCCTCTGCTGGCCTCAGGGAAAGTCCAACACAGGGTCAGTGCTACTTCAAATACTTCAGAATTGCCACTGCAGGTGCTGCTCATTTCCCACTTGTGATGCGCCACCTTAAAAAGAGTGGAAGTTCCTAATAACATTCACTGTCCATAAATAGGGTACAGACAAAACCAACACCATTCCAGAACACTGGAATACTGCCCCCCTCCTCTGTGGCAGTACTGTCAAAGAGCAGCAGACCAGGATAAGTAGTCAGAAAAAAAATTCAAACTCACTATTTTAAAGCCCCAAAGATACTTTTGAAGAATATGGAGATCAGAATTTACTATTCTGCAAAAAATTTGCTCTGGTCTGTTGGTATCTCAGTATTTAAAAGAAAACACAAAACCTCTGGTTTTGGTCAGTAAAGTGTCCATTTAATAAACTCCTTAGCCACATTTCCCACCCCTTCCTCCCACCTGAAAATTTCAATTCACACTTAAGCAGCAGATGACATATAATTTGATGGTATACAACATAAGTTTTTAAATCTGCACTCTTAATACTAAGAGTATCAGGGGCTAGTATTTGACAAAATTACCTAGAACTCAGGTGTGCCCATGCAAAAAAGCAGATTTTTATATACAGTCCCTATTTTTTCTTATAAATTTAAATATTTTACAAAAATGTATTTTCAAAATGTATAAAGTTTAGTGAATACCCCAAATGTATCTTAAAATAAAATGTTATCTGATTTCAAAGGTTATTTCAACAATGAAGTCTAAATTGCACCAGATAAAAGGCACTTGTGCTGTGTGATGTCTTGAGCAAATACATGTTAGTTTAGAATACAGTAATACAGTGTCTTCTTGAATTCATGCAGTTGTCTCCGAGCATCAAGCATCATTAAAGCAGCCAAAAGAGATCGTGAGTAAACTTGATTCCACAGTTGTAAAAACATTTTCTATCGCTAAGTCGAACATACAGCATTGTGCTCCAGCTCCGACTCTAGAATCAAACGCTACAGGAAAACTGTCATTCACATGGAAATTCAAACTACATTTCATTCTCTCATAAGTTACAAAAAGAAGTATGCCGTTTAATTATGAAACTAAAACACCAATGAACAACTCAGTGTTCAAATAGTTTGTGCCAATGAAAGTCTGTATTTTAAAAACAAGCTAGGGGCTAGTTATTCAAGGAGCAGTGCATCATATTTTCGATTTCCACTTCACTGTTGAGATAGAAGCGCAGTCCTATTTGCCTTCATCTTCTCCAGCCTTTTCATTAAGTGGCTATTGGTCATCTCCATCTCTTCTATCTTATCCAGTGCTGTTCTTAACTATAAAATGAAAACAAAAATTATGTCACTAAGTTTACTTGGACTTTCTGCTGTTCTTAAGCTTTGACAGAGCAAATTAGATCAGGAATACAAATATTACATGCGTTATAAGAGTGCCACATAAGTTAAGACACAACACTTCCACTGTTGCAGTCAGATGCACTGGAATTCAATTGTGAAAAAAACAAAAATCGGGAAGCAACTGAAACATGAAACACGTACTCATTCCAAAAGAACTAGGTGTCAGCAACTTCCTATTACATGCTGTTTAAAGAGAGTCCTCTCCACTATTGTCACTTGCTGGTGGATATATATTCCGGGGGTAGCAGGTGTCATGCAGCAGCTCCTATGCAAGCATGATACCAGCTCCCTGTGAGGTGCATGCTGGAAACCTCCCAGGCTGGCACTTGACACAGGGAGCATTTGGCCCCTCAGTAATTCTTATGGAAGGATTAGCTTAAAATAGTACATCTCATTTAGAAGAAAATACAACTTTAGACTCTTTCTTTCAAGGAAGTAATGTACTGAATTGTAATTAGTATTACTTTTATGTGCTACAGTTTTCTGAATGCAACACTAATAGACTCAGAGGTCTCCTCCAAAAACACTTCAAAGATGTAACCCGAAGATTACAAAAAACCAGAGCTTGAAGGCAAAAGATAGAGCCGTTTGAGAGTGAAAGGAGCATACAGCTAAAAAGGAAGTCATGTCAATTACCTCTCGCTGAAGCTTCCTCTTTTCAGCTTTGAGTTCATCTTCTACTTTTTCTGCATTTTCTGCTGCATTTTTATACCTTGCAACCTGCCCCTCAAGCCGTCCGATCTGCAAACCCAAACAAGACAAAAGGAATGATTTACTCAGGTGTTCTACCAGCTGTTCTTCCCTTTCTGAAATGCCACTGTACTCATCCTGTGAATTATCCATAGCATCTCCCTCTGGAAAGAGTAGGTTTAACTTTGTTAGCAGCAGCCATAATTGCAAAGAGGGCTTTTAAAAGAACTAATAAAACAGTAAAATAAGATGAGGGCAGAAACTTGGAATACCCTTCATTGCCTGCCCCTCCCTAGCAAGGGTCACAGGAAATGGTAGAGAATGTACAGGACACAGCTGAGAAGATACAGTATACTGAAGAACTAAAGAGAGAGAGGAGTTGGAAAAAGAAAAATCAAGATTTGGGGAACACATGGGATTAAAAACAAAAGCTGGAAAGTTGAAAAGCAGAGACCATATGAAAGTTGCAAAGTAGAAAGGAGACTAACTGTTAGCAGGACATGATGCAAGAGGTCTTGAGCTGAGGCACAGAGCTCAGCAGTAAAGAGGCGGCTCAAGACAAATCCTGGTTGCAGCCTGCAGGTGTTAAAGCCCACTTGCTGGATTGTTATATCTCCCTGTTACCCCCTCACATCCATAGGATGGGCTAGTAGCCTGTTGCCGTGCAAAAAAGAACAACTATGCATCTCTGATTCAAGCTATAATCCTTCATGTGATTTTTAGGTGATCTACAGAGGTGCTGAACTATAATACCATGTTACTAACCTACAATCACAAAGCATGTCAGTGTGAGATATATATGTACATCTATAAAAACAAACTCTTGAATTTCAGAGAGGAAATTACGTACCTTCTACAGTCTATACAACTTTCTTACAAGCAAATAAGCTACATAAACTGATTTTCTTGAACTAATAGCATCAGTTCCTCTTTATATTCTGCCATACATTCACATCTTAGTAAATGAACTCCAGATTATTTTATGGTTAGACTATGCACAGGTATTGAATTGCAGGAAATATGAAAAAATACAAATGTAGTGCCATTCTGTGCAAAATGAAGAACAGTAAATCAAATGAGAAATATGTTTTCATAGTTTTTGTTGAAAAAAGTATTATAAAAGCATGCAGAGCAAGTGTAATGATAACAATAAATATGAAGACAGACACACTTACATTTTGTTCCAAGGTAGTTATATCTTGTTCAGCTTTTGAAAGCTTAAATTTGTATTCACTAATTTGTCTGTTGGCATCTCCTAGACAAAAATTGACATGAATGGATTACTTAAAGCAACTCTCTAAACTGGCAATTTCCTTTCTAATTAAAATTCATTAAAAGGACCATTTTATTGAGAAGCCCATATACGGGATTATACGAGGTAAATGTTCTTTCAGAAATATTTTTTGAGAATATGAAAAGGGCATAATTTTCCTGTTATTCAGAGAACACAATTACTGTCTCCATAAGAGTGTGCATTAAGTCTCAGATATATAAATGAGAATTTTTTTTTAAAACACACAATAGCCAAAACACACTGCAAAACGGGTGAAATCACAATAGACATACTACCAGCAGCATTTAGCACAGACGCATGTAGTAACATTTAAACAAGGCGCATAAGACCTGAACCTGCCTGACAAACTCCTAAGGAGCTCTGCAAATTATTTTGGTTATATTTTAGCTCTGACATTGCCAACGCTCTGTTCATGTCCACTGCCACAAGCATATTAAAAGACAATCCATCATATGAGTAAAGCTTTCAGCTGAAGGAATAGCTGTCTTGAAATGGAAAGTGCTTCTATGAAACAACACTGAATAGTGTTAAACTTTAATAATTTTTCATGTTTTGCTTCAAAGAACAACAGTATATTAGATTATTTCTGTATCAAAAATTAAAAAAAAGAATCAGGTATAACATTAACAAAGTATCTCCACTGAAATTCTGCTATCTAAAACTCAGAATTGTTCAGTAGTGGCACCCATTCTAGGCAAGGTCATCAACTGATAAATAACTTCTCAGAACGTTATTGTTCAACACTGAAAGAAGCAGATTTTTAAGCTATTCTGCAGTGAGAAATTTCTTCCAAGGAGATATACCAACAAAAAGCTAGCTTCTCAACAATATATTCATTCACAATACTACTACTGCACAGCAATGTAGGACAAGGAGCTGGAGGTCTGTTTCTTCTCCCCAGTAAGAATACTTTTGAACAGTAACCATATACCTACTCTGCATTTCTATTAGCTGCAAGTCAGAACCATTCTCTAAGCCTATGATATCTGGATTCATGCCATCACTTTTAGAATATTTCTGTCGTTCTTCTTCCAACTGCATCTTCAGTTTTCGAACCTGAAAAAGAAGTGTTCTTTTGTGAAAAACAGACTCCCAGAAGTTTTGTAGTTGTGTATCTAAACATTCAATGGGAAAAAGGCAAAGCAGTCCTGAGATGCCACTGGCTGAGACAGTTCCATAAGCGGGAGCAGCAGAGCCATGCAGGGGAAGCAGGGAAGGCAGGCCCTGAGGCCTGTGACTGCAGCCCCCCATCCCCATCGCTGGGCGAGTGCCCTCTGCGCGTTAAGGCACAACCCAAAGCCACCAGTTCGGTCAGCGCTGCAGGGATCTCTGCACAACACTGCGGCACCCAGTAACTCTAGCACAGCTGCCTTCCAGAGGAGGCAGCAGCAATAAACTCCATTTATTAATTACTTCTACTGTATACCGTTTACACTCTAAACATGTATGGAGATAATGAACAATATCCTGATGAGTTTACAGCAAGAATAATCCACATTTTTTGCGTCCTCTCTTTTACTCCACCTGGAAGCCATGGTCCTAGGCAAGCCTGTAGTGCACATTAGTCTTAAAACGATTCTGGTTTATGCTACAGCAGCTGTCTTGGAATTTTTCAAGTAGTCAGGGAACAGATTCCGCAGTTATGTCCTCTGAGTCTAGAGTTTATGAAGGAAGTGGGAGCTACTTTTTTGACTCTCTTATCAAAATATTGCCCTGCAGATTAGCAGTATGGGAGTTATACTTGCAAAACTCACATTCATGATATGAATTGAATATTTTAACAGGGATTTTTACAATTATATGGTGATGAATATGCATATACATCTTTATATACTTATAGTTAACAGCTTTGATTAAATACTAGAATTTATTTGCATTCTAAACCAAGTACCTGTAATAAAGTTAAGGTACGTTCCCAGCAAAAACAAATGTGACAACACCACTTTAAATTTGCAGCATGCTCAACTAGAAGCACAAAAACTATGGTATTCCTAACAACTGTTCAATAGCTGTACGTTTTCTTGTGTCCTCTCTTCTCAATACCGAACTGTATTAAAATACAACTAGAATCACAGAATGGTTTGGGTTGGAAGGGACCTTAAAGATCACCTAGTTCAACCCCCCTGCCACACAGGCAGGGACACCTTCCACTAGCCCAGGTTGCCCAAAGCCCGGTCCAACCTGGCCTTGAACACTGCCAGGGAGGGGGCAGCCACAACCTCTCTGGGCAACTTGTGCCAGGGCCTCATCACCTTCACAATGAAGAATTTCTTTTAGATCTAATCCAAATCTACCCTCATTCAGTTTAAAACCATTACCCCTCTTCCTATCCCTACACTCCCTGATAAAGAGTCCCTCCCCATTTTTCCTGTAGCCCCCTTAAGTACTGGGAGGCTGCTCTAAGGTCTCCCTGGAGCCTTCTCTTCTCCAGGCTGAACAACCCCAGCTCTCTCAGCCTGTCCTCACAGGGGAGGTGCTCCAGCCCCTGATCATCTTCGTGGCTTCCTCCAGGCCTGCTCAAACAGGTCCATGTTCTTTTGATGTTGGGGGCCCCAGAGCAGCACTGCAGGTGGGGTCTCACGAGAGCAGAGAACTACTTTGATAATACTACTTCTCTATTTGAGAAACTGATATGATGAAATAAATACTACCCCTTAGCAATTTGGAAGAATGTTTGAGTGTCATTTTACTGAATTTAATATTTCTACGTAAGACAAAATAAAGAACAACTTTAAGTACGTGCACTAATAACAGTCAGCAGCAAGTTAAGACTCCAACTAACCAGTTAGTGAAATAAGGGTTCTTTACCAGCTGAGATCAAAGTCACATAGATAAGGACACTAGTGAGTGGAGCTGATAACTTCTGCTAGCCAGGCAAGTAAGAAGTTGAGTACTGTGTTTTGCTTTAGTGCTTATGTACTTGATTAAGCACCTTTGGTGCTTAGTATTTGTTTATTGCTAATGTATTAGTAGTCTGCAAAAGGATACACTAAGGTCTATTTCTGAAAAGAACAGCTTATTTTACCTGGGACAATAATTCCTCCTTTTCTCCAGCCAGTTTTCGTAGCCTGACATCTAAAAACAAAGAACCAAATTAAAAACCAGGAAAATCGATAACTAGCAACATATTTTTTTTATAACTTTTTGTTCATTTTCAAAGCAAATGCTCTTTAAACTTAATATACCTGAGAACATAAAACTTCAGTATCTTACTTATAACAACATACCAGCCTTTAGTTAATGCCAGAAAAAAGGAAAAGATATCTTGTTAGTACAACAATTTTAAAAGCAAGAACTCTGAGTTTAGTAATTCTTCAAAACAAATTAATAACTCAGGATTTTTTAAAAAATAATAAAACACAGTTTTGTCCCAATATCTAGAACAGCCATTATCAAGAAAATTTTCTTCTGATTATATACTCTTCCCTGTCTTATTCTTAAAGACTGCTATCTCTTCAGGGAAGGCACTAAGCTTCCCCGTATGTTTAGAAAGTTTGTAGAAAGTGTTCTCAAACCACAAAAAAGTACTTGGGAAACGACCCACAGGAATGCTGCAGTATCTCTAATAATTCAGAAGATCAGTAATGGCTACAAAACAGTCTGTCAAGCAACGTTGTGCTAAGATTAGAGTAACTCCCTTAGAAATCATAACTTTGACAGTGATGAAGCATAAAGACACCTGTATTTCATTATGATTGAACCACACCAGAAACATGTATCAAGTCTAATCTGTTGAAACAAAAGCATGTAAATATTATATATTATGTACAAATAAAATGCAAGTCTATAGAGATGTTTCTTTCCATGTTAACTAACAAAATTTTACAGTGGATTGACTATGTGTACAATAACTTGTGTGACCTAAGGATAAAGGCAAGTTAAAATAAAAGCCCCCCAAACCTGTATCTTTCTGTTGACTATGTCATTTTTTGAATGTTTTTAGAAGTATTTTTTTTCTAATGAATGTGATGAAAGACTACACTTGCTTTACACTAGCAAAGGCAGAAGTATTTCAAGGAAGGAGAAAGAGTACACAATGCATTGTTTTCTATAATGGAAGTTCTTTCATTTATTATACATACTTTTAAAGCATTATTTTAAAGAAACACAATGGAAAACATACTACTCCAAAAGACTGCACTTTTAGGCAAGATATTTTCTGACAGTAATAAAACAGAAGCGCAACCAAGAGATCTAATCAGATACAAACATCCAAGCACATTCTATTTTTTTTTTTACTCAAAAGATAAATCTGTCTTTTTACCGAGCATAAAAAAAAAAAATCTCAGGAAAAAAAAAATCACAATCTGGAAAGCTGTGTAAGCATCTATTCCAGAAGCATCACAGGTATCTTTCTGTGGCTGTACACCACAACCCACTGTGAACAAGAGCGAAACAAAGACTTCAAGCACTCTATGAAGTAAGTTAGAATATATTTACCTAGTGGTCCTTCTCCTGCAGATTCCAAGACTTGAGCAGCTTCCTGTGATACAACTGTTATTGCACCAACCACTGATTCATGGTTTACATCACCATTTGGTGTGCCATCTGGAATTATAACTAATCCATGTTTCTAAAAATACAAAAAGAAAAAAAATACTCATATAAGAGCAGTGCAAAAATGTAATTGGCCAGAAAAAGTTTAAAAAAAAACTTTTTCAAGGTGACTGAAACAATGAGATGCATCATTTATCCTACCCTAGGGTCAGGTTTTGAGACTGTGCAAGAATAGTAACCATTGTTCCTCTTTTTCATTAACCTTGATTTCATGCCCCATTCCTGGATTTCTGTTACTGTAAAGTAACTACTACCAACATACCTCTCCTCTCTTCATTGTTTCCTTCAGGTCAGCCAACTCCTCTCTGAGCTCATCTCGCTCATTCTTAATGCAGTCAAAGTAATCTTTCTGTCTTTCTAGGGCCTGGGTTCAGGCAGATAGCAAGAAAAAGAACGGCACAGAGAAAAAGCATATGACAGACAGCAGAGAGATTTTCTACAAGTACATACAAAGAGCTCAGTAAAAGAAATTAAAAGGGGTATTTAATATATATACACACACGTACATCTCTGATAACTACCTTTTACAAGTCACATATCTAGCCTCATTGCTGTGTGTTTGTCATGAAAATTTTTTGTCATGACAAATAATAGATTTTTTTATTTAGTGGATTCTATTTTTCATAGATTTTGATAAACTAAATTGAATACCAAAAGAGTGATTCTTCCTAATACAGGCATTCTGTGTCCAAAAATAAAATTTACCAGAACTCAATTGGCAAAGATCCTAAAACATTACATTCACTGAACTGATTTCTCTACCTTTTATAGGGTATAGAAGTAGAAATCTTACCTAATAAAAGACCTTGGATACATAAGCCTGTCATCCACTTACAAATACTAGTTTATTTACTACTTGCTTAAGTATTACTACCACCCTTTACTAAAACCAAAGTAATCATTTTTAGAGGAAAAAAAAAAAAAAGGCAGCAAACACTAGCAGCACTATTTTAGCACAAAAAAAAATTGCAGCTAAAAGCACAATATGGACATAGATGGGTTTGCCTACCTAACTGGAGCTGTGTCACCTGGCAGTTAACTAGATACTTTCACCTGACCAGGCAGCATCCCAGTATCCCATTCAAATTCAATACTGCATACATTACAAATAATCCTGTCCATACAGCAACTGCAAAAGTGTACACACATTTTGCCAAGAAAATTCTCCAGCTAAATCTTACATCATGCATGAATGTTTAGGAATGGACTGATACCAAGAAAGAAATGAAGGTGTATACCTTTGTATTGTAATTGCCCCATGTCACAATTGCAGTATGCTGAATTTTAATAATTATCTAGAATCTGTATATTAGAGCAACGTTTTAATCACTCTTAATTTCAACAGAAAAAATTAAGAAGTTGCACTTGATTTATTAGTATGTAAATGTAACATTTAAAGTACAATTAATTCAACATGTGTGAAAGTATTAGCTCTCACATCCTAGTTTAAGAATTCAAAAGACGTCCTTTCATTCCTAACACATACTAGATCTCTAACTACATTATAAACAGTGTGAATGACCTTAATCATTACATCATTTTGTGTTCCACTTATGCTTTTGCTATTACATGAAGGGTAGAAGCAGAGATGGAGGGGGAAGTAAGCTCACCCAACTGAGAGACTGGACACAGACACAGATCCCATGCGTTTGGCAGTGCCCTGTGATGCTGCTGACCTTCCCAAAACAGCTTTTCTATCCTCCCCACTGCATCCCCCTCCATGCAAAAGTGTTGGAAATCAGAAAATATTGATGGGGAAGGAAATGAAACTGATATAACCATCTATCTCTATGTATGGAGAGATTAGTAATCATGTTGC
Organism: Athene noctua; assembly: GCF_965140245.1. Classification (NCBI taxonomy): domain Eukaryota; kingdom Metazoa; phylum Chordata; class Aves; order Strigiformes; family Strigidae; genus Athene; species Athene noctua. Next base: position 163,544,123 of record NC_134038.1, read on the forward strand.
AAAACTGCAGTAAAACTGCTAGTGTTTATGTGCAGGGATATGATGGATGACAGGGATTTTCTACTAAATCTACTTCTGCAATTCTTCTATTGAGGCAGTGGCCAGAAATCAGGACAACCAAGCTCTGCAGGCACATTTTAACATACCAGTATGAATAAAATCTGATTACTTAGCAGAAAGCAGATACACCTGGGGTCCTATTTTCTAAATATTCCAAAAACCTTCATGAAATCTATACCAAGCTCAGACACACCATTGCTAATTTCAAACTGGCAATGCATGCACAATTTGGAGCCATCAAACAGTAAAATAACTGTATATTTTAGGAATATAATCTGGAAGTTATAATTCAATGTCCTAAAACTGATCTAATTGAAGACCAAATACAATTGCAAATTTCAATCACTTTTTAGAAAGAGGACAAGGCAAGTCTAAAACAAACTCCAGCTGTCTCTGTTCTGCTTGCCTCCCTTTCTTCCTCCTAGGAGCAACAGTCCTGTATACATTGTAAAACTAGGTTAAAATTCTAGTTACAAGCTACTCCTTTATGAAGCCTTCTCAGAGACTTCTGAAGCTGGAATAGAGTAAAAACTAGTAAAGCTACTCAGTACTGGGAAGAAAGACTCAAAAACTGTGAGCTAAGAAAAGTATTTAAATGGGTTTAGATAACAGAAGTGAGAAAGAAAAGAGAGCAGCATTTTTACATTTTAAGAACTAAGAGATTTCAATTCCAAGATGGTAAAAAAATTGAAACTAGAAAAAAAGTCTAGTTATGGTGTTTAGAAGAACACAGAAACTGGCAGAAAAATTTTGGCTAAAGGAAAAAATCATGTCTTTCTTGTCAATCTGCCTGGAAGCTATTTTTCTGAACATTAAACAAATGATATGCTCTGTACTGACTCTGGCAACGTATTTGAAAGAAAAAAAAGCTTGCACAAAAAAAATTGCACAAATTGAGAGACAGTCCAGTATACAAAGGTGAAGAGTAAGCATGGAAAGAACATGGTTAATGATAAAAAAAACCTTTCAGAAGAATGCTCAGAACAAAATTTTGAAATGTTGAAATATTATTTTATGATGGAAAAGATTGCAGTATGGATTGAAGGACTGAAACACAAAATAAATATGGATTGAAAAAAAGACAGTATAACAGGGCTTTTTTTAACTGGGCACCATCAGTTAAAAAAATAACTTTTCAAAGTGAACTGAACTCCAGCAAATACAGCAATTTTCAAAGAAATCTGCATATGTCAAAATCTGTGGTAACATTCAGTTAGACAGAAATGACCCTAGAGTTACTAAGAGGCAGACAATTCCTTTCTAAAGACTTCCCAGCTAGCTCCCTCTCACCACCTGGCAATCTACTTGTGGCCCAGAACAGCCACAACTTCAGAGCCATGTAGTTATCACCAAGGATCAGGCTGACTCACAGTTTTACTAATTGTGTGCTGCCCAGAAGCAAAGCTGACAAACCCTGCCTGACCTATGTTGGCTGCGTAGTGAATATCAACACAGTTCTTTCTGTACCACCTTCCAGCCCTACAGATGCTCCCCAAAAGGTCCCACACAACCACTGTTTAGATTTCAACTCTCAATTCCAATAGCTGGTAACTTTGTGTGTGGTACCACATAATCAGCTTGGTTCAGTGTTACATCCAAGCTAACCGACCCTAGAAGGATCAGAAGTGCAATACAGGAATGTGAAAGTTGGCTGCAGAAGTCAATTCCAGATCATATTTTTTTAGCTCTAGGTATGCCAAATGCAAGTATGATCTACAAATACTGAGGCTTCTCTACATTTTGACCCTTAGCTCCTGCAGATCTCTAGGTTTTCCATTACTCAAGGTATTGTCTCTCTTATCCCAGGTAGCGTAAAGCAAATTCTTATGCAAATTGTAAAGATAACAACAGAGGCAGGAGACAAATGGTCAGCAGGCTTTGAACTGTTCAAAGTTTTGAAAACTACAGTTGCCTCAAAGGAGATTAAAAACTTCAAAAAGTATTTCAAATCTGTATAAAACTATATTATTGCCATGTCCCTATAGATCAATATATGGACCCAGATGATTTTTACCTTTGTTAAAAATAAGGAAATTATGACTTTTTTGAGCTCTAAATACAGGTAAAAAATTATAAAATCGTATCCATAACAGTTTGTTATGTTATAGATTGATTAGGATTATTCATCATTATGCAAGTAAAGATGAAGTGGAGGTCATTTTCTAAAAAGAACGAATGCAAAAAGTTTTAAATATTTCAATTGGGGGCAGCCTTCATTTCTTTGGAGTACACAGCATTCCTTGGGGTGTGAGGGGCATCCACCTAATTCTAAAATGAAAAAAACACATTTCCCCCCATACTTGATTCATACCCCTATTTTTTTATCTTTCCAATTAACTGTCTCCTGGAGATCAAACACCTCTTTGGTTATGGAGTCTATATTCTGCTGCATGCGTTGATTCTCCTGTAGTGAATAGGATGAGGGAAGAATAAAAGAGGAAAGAGAAGTAAGGAAATGAAAAAAAAAAAACAACATTCAAATAGATAAAGGAAATTAAGTAATAAAAGTCAACCAAAGAGTTTATGAGCGTGAAGTTAAAGAAAAAGGGTGCAACTTAACATAATATATTCCTTATGAATTCATGCAAGAGAATGGTAATTAGTTTTATTCAATCATTGTTGATGGGAGAATTTAGCGCAGCTAGAGCTACTTTTCTTTAGTAACAGTTCCCACTACAGACTGGGGATAACGTCTCTCTAGAGGAAAATAATTACCCTGTCAAAATTTCCAGATACCATCAAGTCCCATCTGGAAGTGAACATTAATGTTAACAAGTGGTTTTATTAATGTTCTACAAAAATCAAAAAACCTTGAAAGTATAAAGGAGGAAGTTTGAACCAAGCACCCAGGAAGTGACACACAGCTGCTGACTGCTTTCTGGTACTATCAAGTGCGGTCCTGTTTTTTAGCTAACACTGCGTTTTGCTGCTTGCCCTGGAAATGTAACTGAGATTCTTTGCTATGCACATATAATTATATATGAAGATGACATAAGAATTTTTAGGGCTAGAGACAATTTTTTTCCTTCCTAATGAGTGAACTTGATTTTACATCTGAGAATAAAAGACAATGTCTTTCTGCAAAAAACTAAATGGCTTCAGCTAGATTTTCTTTTAGCGTTAATAGATGGAGAAGTTACTCAAATAAATGGTAAATATGGGTCAAATCTTTGAAAGGACTGCATGCCTTTGGAGAATATTTAACACATAGGCTACATTCTACCAAAGTGAACACTCCAGACATCTACTGTACATTCAATGATTGACATACTTTAAAAAAACAAGAACCAAAGAAGAAAGTCTAAAGGGTTTTTTTTTTAATTCACAGTGAAGTCAAAGAAAAACTAGAGCAAGTGACAGAACTACAACCAGAATTTGCTGAGGATTTTGCTTGTCAGCACTAGTCTGCTGCTACTTATGCTAATCTTATTCCTTTTCTTCTGCTAGTAAGTCATATCAACTCTAGTTTACGAAGCATATTATTTTCTCAATAGCAGATCTGGGACTTTTCAGAAGTCTTTTTAAGTTATTGTACTACTACTACTACCTGGAGAGCACAAGCACCTAGTGGGGAAAGAAACTGATCAGTGAAATGCAATATTATATAGCTTTTGAAAATCAGGCAGTGGAAACTTTGGCTTATACACTTAAAGACCATCAATTTTTACTGAAACCAAAAGGCGGTGGGAAAACAACATATTAATTGAACCACAACTTCCAGTGCTAGAACTAAAATCAATGGGAAATGGATACCAACATACTGTTGACAATATGTATTTCTGTGGACCATTTTAAAATGAAGACTGATAATTTTAATTTTTAATTTTCATTTTAACTGTGATCCATTCCCAATGTGCCCCAAGATTTTAGGGCATACTGATTTGTTTCCAGAAGAGCAGGGCGAGGAGGGGAAACAGAGCAGGGCAAGGGGGGGAGAAGAGCGCACACCACACACCCAGCAACATGACTATGACCCAATACCATGCTGACCATTGTTGCTGTATTTATGCTTGACCAGTGAGCAAACATTCACTACTGCAAACTTCAGCGGCTGATGGTCAAAGAAACCAAAAATAACTGAAATGGAAACTTTTGGGAAAAGAATAACATTTGGTATTATCCATGCATCAGGACTTCTGGCTATGCAAAAAGATTTTGGCCATACAAACATTAGTTCTACCCTCACAAGGAGGAAAAGATACAAGGAACATTCATGAGATAACCATGATCCTCACAGGAATTCAGGATTTTACAAGATATAACACATTTGAAAACCTTGCAGAGACATTTTAAATTTTATAAATTTGGAGAGATTGATAGCTTAAATTCTACCCACTAACACAAGATAAATTCTTCCTTAAAAATGCAAGATAATATTTAAGCTAATTTTGTGTATGATGGCTGTTCCCATTCAAATCTTATACCATGTTTATTTGCACAAGCGGTATCACACCCTATCTCATATGAACATACCTCTATCAATTCATCTCTCTGTCGAAGGCCCTCTTTAAGTTCATCCAGCTTATGCTGCAGAACACTGCACGTGTGTTTCTGTCTTTCCAATTCCTATATTAGATAAATTATTTATTTATTTTGGGCTTGACACTCATTATCAACAAAGTTTAAAAAAGTTAGCAGTATCACTTGACATCACCTTATCCAAGAAATTACTGCAATTTGAGAAATTCTACATACCAAGTGGCTAAAAATCACAGAAACAGTGTTTTAGGTAACTTCTCCAGATACTAACTATACAGAAGATTTTATTTAATAAAACATAAAGCAGAGAGAAAAAGATGTCATAAAGGCTTAAGCATAATATTAACAAGAAAAGCTCAGATACTGAGTTTATCTAAAGATTGCTGGAAAAAGCTGTCACATAGGTTTTCCCTTTCCAAGAAAGTGGGACTGAACATGTCCTATTAAATTTAAAAGCATATTTTATCTTCAGTGTATTGTGTTAATTAAATAACTTTTGTTTTCTGGGGGTGATAGTGTTTTCTTTCTTTTTTTTTTTTTTTAAACCAACACAATACTCAAAACATCTTTGGCCACTGAGACAGATAGACTTTTCCACTAATCCAAAAGTTTTCAACTGTTCTTACTAAGCAGTTCAGACTTCTATGCTTTATCTTTATAATTAGAAAGAAAGTCTTAAAAATTAATACCTTGGTCTTCTCTTCATTTTCCCTACAGAACTCTGCTATCTGTTCTTCTTTCTCCTCAATGACGTCCTTTAGAGTATCTACTTGGTAAACCAAGTTGTTTTTCTCATTGTCTAGTTGCGCATTGGAAACCATGGCCTTCTTGTACTTCTCTTCAACTTCAGCTAGTGAATCCTATAGATAGTAGAAAGGCTTACATTAATCTAACTTTCTGATGCACTGCCAACATGTTAGAATATCACCATAATGCTGAAGTGTGCTGTTATACAGTAAAATTACACAACCGTTTTTGCTTCTGATTTATAGTCATGTCTTCCCTTTACAGATATCAAGTCACTGCTCAATTTCTATTATTCAAGTAAAGTCATACACAGCAATGAAAAGGTATCATTACAGAAGTATGAAAATTACAAGGTAATATTCCACTTGCATTTTCTGCTCTGCCATGTTCACAACTTAACAGGATTAAGTAGTAATAGCACAGCTTTATTGTATTTTCAGTGCATGCATGAGAAAACACTTCAGAATAAGGCAGCAAATCTGACAGAGAGTACTCAAATAACTAAAAAAGATGGCAGAAATATCTGTAAGAGTAGCTTTAACTTAATGCTCATTAAGTAGTGCTCTATTATCTCAGATTCAAAGTTTTAAGGTAGTTACATTTTTTTAGTAATAATGATCCTCTGTTTAAGCATTTTGTCTTTCCAAGTCAAAAATAAGACAAAAGCACGTAAAGATTCACATGCTCAATTCTCTCCCTGAAGGTGCATATATGCCTTGCTATATGCACTCTTACGCAATTCTCCCACATTTACCAAAATTATTTTATCCTATTATTTTTTTCCTCATACTGTAACAAATGTCAACCATTCAAATACTAGAAAAACTATCACTCCAGGCACTTTTAGATATGCAATGATTTCAATACACATTCTTTTAAAAATACAAAAACTTGAGTTTCAATTTCAGTGTTAGAATTGAAAAAGAACTAATAAGCCCTGCCCTTTTCAAAGTAGATCTGTGCCCTACTACAAATTTCCTAGCATTTCATGTAACCTGTTCTTTGAAGGCATAAGTAGTATAACCTCCATTTTTAATTATTTGTATTATGACAGTAGAAGTACTAGCACAGGAAGGGCACCACACTTGTGTTTTCCAGAAAATAGAGCAGTAGGACTAAGGATTAAGATATAAGGGGAGAAGTGGTAACAATCTAAATTTCCTAAGAAAACACTGAAGAGTGCTATGTGTTATACAGTAAAATTATGCAACCATTCTTGTTTCCAAATTGTATTCGTGTCTTCTCCTTAGAGATACCAAGTCACAGTTCAATATTCCATTATAAGAAAAACAAAAAAGCCCAACCCCCAAATGCTATTTCATGTTACAAATCTCTGTTTTGCAAAAGCTGTCCTTAAAGTCCATATTTTACTTTTTATAGATTTATCGTAATCACATGTATTTATACCTCTCTGTTCCATTAACTGAATTCTGCAATCTTGTGCTGGAGAAATACAGTATTTTTAGAAACCCCAGAAAAAAATAACTTCAGACATATCCTGATAGACAACAGATCAGAAGAGATAAGGCAGTCTAAGTAGTGAAAATAGAAAGGTACCATTATCAGGGAAGTAGTAAATAGAAAAGACTAAAGAATATTCAGAATAAGAGAGAAGAAAATAATGAAAAAATAAAGAATACATGTAAGTGCATTCAAGTAATTCTTAAGATTAAAACCACAGAAAACATTTTTGTGATGGTGTGAACATGACAAGTCTTGTAAAGACTGGTAAAACAAAATGTCAGAGACAGCAAGCCTTCCAAAGGCCTTCAAAGAATAATTCAATTTAGGGGAAAAAAATTAAAATACTAGGATTAAAATGAATGCTGTAGTCCTTTTATGGGAAGATTAAAAATTTAACAAAAAGTCTAACTAGGAAAAAATTCTGATTTGATTGTTTCTGTGAGTGTAGTGAGTGGAGTTATGCAGTAATTTAGGTTGGCAGAGATCTCTAGAGGCCATCTGGTCCAATCTCCTGATTAAACAGGGCCAACCAAGATCAGGCTGGTCACAGCTCATCTTCAGTTCATTTCAAGTATCTCCCAGGGATGCAGACTGCAGAACCTGGCTGGACAACCTGTTCCAGTGTTTGACTGCCTTGTGAAAAGCCTTTTTCTTGAGGCCTAACTGAAACTTATCTCTTACAATGCAACTTTTTTGTCTGTTGCATCTTGTCTTGTCACTGTGCACCTCTGAAAGGAGTCTGCCCTGTGTTCTCCACGGCCTATGAGCCAGCTGAAAACAGCAGTGATACTGCCACCCACCCTGCCAAGACTTACTGAATCCAGTTGTCTCAGCCTCTTAATGTATGCCACATGCTCCAGGACTCCAGCCTTAAAGAGGATACTAGGTTGGGGCTTAAAAGATTGGATTAAAATCCAAAAGTTAATTGGATCCAAAATCCAAGTTAAAGGGGGGAAAAAGTCTGCAGTTATGGAAGAGGAATAAATTGATTTTGAAACAGAAGAGTGAGAATTGCTTCTGAGGAAGAAACCAAGCTATGCCTAAGAGCCTCTGACCAGTTAAAAATACTGGAACGTTGCTAAGACTTCTTTGGAACTGTTCCTTGTTTTTGAGTGAAGTATTACACATGTTCTCTAAGGATTCAAGAATTCCACCTAGTTTCAGTAATTTTCCAGTTTGGTGAAAAATAACATAGATTTGGAAGAATTTCTGAAACACTAGAATGAGGCAGTGGGATGTCTAAGGATGAAGCAGTGGGAACAGGCTGGAATGAAAATGGATAAGGCGGCTCTCCACATAACCTAAAGCTATGGAGAAATACCACCCACAATTCTGTCAGTAAAGCCAAACAGCTATGCAAATTAGCTTGCTTGGTTAGAACAAGATGATTAAATCCAGCAAGAGAGTGCTTGGTTAACTGCATAAAGAAAAATTTTGAGGAAAGAAAAAGGATTCCTTTCTAGTTGATGCAAAGGAATATAGAAAGAATCAACAAAACTGAATCAAACAGACATGAAAGTATTTGAAGACCTAACTAAATCAAAACCATCCACATTAGTTTATTCTGCTGACACCCAGCAGATTTGTAGCCACTTAAAAACCACACTCTTAGCAGCATGAGGGATAGGCAACCACAGAGATAGGAAGGTAGTGTGATTACAAATTGCTGTTACTCAGTGACTGAAAAAACACTTAAAAGAAATGTAAAAACGAGTATCCTAGTAAATCGTCTAATGTACATAAGACAAAACTGCTAAAGCAGAAGTTGAGAAAGAAAGGTTCCCAAAAGAATCTTTATGGAAGGCAAATTAACTTAGGAACGTATTACTCGGTACAAACAACAGCATAAAATGCAATTCAATTTTGTAAGCCAAGCACAGATCAAGATCTTACTGTCTATTGCATACCTGTGCTCTTTGGTAATTGTAATGGATTACAATAAATAACAGTGCATTAGTAATGGTTCAGAACAGTAGTCATGAGGTGTTGGCAAACATGCAGAAGTGAGAGTTAAATCCATTCTGAAAACATGAAGCAATCTCATGTTTCATTTAAACTTTGTACAATCATAGCTATGTCTAATAATCCTGTAATCTACTGCTCTTTGATGTCCTTTTAATATTCATATGGCAGTATGATTAAAAATAGACATAATTCATCTGGGCATATGGCTATCAGATTCAAAGTTACTTATCCTCTAAAGAGGAAATAATTTTTACTACACTGAACAGCTCAAATCACATAGTTTACTATCCCATTTAATATGTTGTTTAATCAAGGAAATTCAAGGAAGCTGTTAAATACATCACTGTTACATGCTCTAGTACAAGTAGCATTCATTAAATTCAGTCTCTATATGGATATAAACCAAATATGGAAATACATCTCTACTTTTACACAGAACCATTCACAATTCAATAACAGGAAAGAGAACACAACAAATATCCCGAAAAATATTTGTAAGCCACATAGTTTGATGTATTCAGTTCCTCTTCAGCACAAAAGAGGAGAAAATAATTATACTTTAACTGCAAACTGTTGATTGTGTGAAAGCTTATGAAAGAAAAGCACACATATTAATTTAAACAAGTCAAAATACAGACAGATCTCATTAACCTAATGCTGAAAATACCAACCTATAATTTAGATAAAGACAATAGGAATGTAGATCATAAGCCTAAAAAAATTTTTTTTTCTTCATGGCAAAGGATTTAAACAAAATTAATCTTCTCCTGCAAGCAATATGCCTGCCCAGATTCATTTCAGCACATCTCTCAAAATTATGACTTTGGTTTTGCTTTATAGGATGTAGTATTTGCGGAAACTTAGAAGACTAATTCTTAATTTCTTAAACTCTTTGTCATAAGTATATCCTATTTCTTTCTTCCATATTCAATACATATTTTGAATATCTATTTATTTCCTACAAATCTTTAAAAAAATATAAATCGAACTTCTCATTATCTTACCACAAAACACCTGCTAAAAATATGAAAATTTAATACTATTTTAACACAAACCAAATAACAAACATGTATCATCTGAGGTTCATTTAAATCATATCTTAATAATTTACTCACATGACAAATTTAAGATGACGCTCTCTATGCATTACAAGTTAGATACATGCTTTAAAAAAATTTAGAAACTTGTTAGTAAAGGCTTATATAGTTAGTGGAAGCAGTGATAACTCCATTACCCAAAAATACCCATACAGAATGCATGCTTGGGAGGAGCCCTGATACCTTTAGTTCTTTAAGTCCCTGCATGTATCTCCCTTCTACATCGTGTATCTGGTCCTTAAGATCATAGATATCCTGCAGGACATAGGAATGAACCATTGCATAAGAAGTATGGGGAAATAAATTATAGTCAAAAAAGCATTAAAAAGTTTACATCCATTTCTGTCAAATGCCAAAGCCTGCAATAATTCACAGAAATTAGAATTAGTTCACAACAACCTGATGGGAATTAAGATTTTGTTTATGTCCCTGTAACCAAGCCATCTCAAATAGGACAGAATTGTTTCAAAATCTGACATAAACAAAGTGTTACTTTAATAAAAGCTAAACTGTTAGCAACATAAATATTTATGAACACAACAGATACAATTACCAAGACAAATACAGAAATCTTTTGTGATTGAAAACTACACCCTCCTAACTATTTCTTACCATCAAGAAAACAGAAGTTTTGTAGCAAAGTAAAATTCCTCCTCACCACAAATACAATTTTAAACTAGCTCCAGATGCTCTGAAAATGCAGTTTACCCGTAATTCACTGAGGCAGGCATCAGGATCCACCAAACTGCTTGTGTCTCCACTTCCTCTCCTAGATGAGCTGCCACTCAGATGAGTCGCACTTATTGAATTGCGAGATGATGGCTTAAAAAGGGGAAAACATCGTATCAGGAATCCTACCATCATTTCTGGTATACTTGACATTACTCTTTAGAAATTTTGTAACAGTCATAGAACACTTTTCTCTCTCTTTACTATTTTGTAATATTAACTTATAGGCAATATTTTCCACTGATTATTTTCCAGCACTTATGTTTCTTCTTGGTGAAACATTGGTTCCTCTTTGATGACTTATCTGTTATCATAACATTACAGTTTTGAGTCACCTGTTCAGAAAACTTTCATAAGGAGGCTGCTAGTGCTGAAAAACTGTAGAAGTTTAAAACATTTATAAAAACTATAATTTCTGACACTCGGGATTCAGAAGAAAGTCTCCAGTTGAATCTAGCATATGAATTTTTATAGCCCTAGCCTCTTAAAATTCAACATTTCCTGTTAAATATTTCTCACAAAAACAAATTCTATAAGAAACTCATACTTGCTAAAAGTAAACTAAAAATTAAAATTCTTTCCTCGGGAAATAAAAGACACAAAGAATTCATTTTGGAATTAAAAAATATGTCTAAAAGTATCTCTTTGCAAACTCTTAAAAAATTACTAAAACAGACTCCACTAAAAACACAGCATTTATACTTTTTAACTATTCTAATATTTGCTAATTTGTGGATGAACACTGACTTCCGATAATTTTTAATATAAAAACTCTTACCCTTGAAAATATTTCTGAATGGGATTTTTCACTCTTTTCTTCCCGCTGAAAAAGAAAAAGGAAAGTGATCACGATATACCTTTTGCAACAAGGGACTACTGAATCACTATCTTCATTTGAAAGATACTGAGAAATATTTAAAAACAAAAAATGAAACTCTGAAAAAATTCCAGACGTTAGCACAGATCAAAACAGGAAAAAAAAAAAAAACCAGCCTGAAAAATTAGCTTTTACCTCAATTGCAAAATAAATGAATGCTTGTAAAGAAAAAGCCAGAAACTTTAAAATATTTTAAAAGTCATGACCAATACTGAAGTACTGAATAACAAAATGTGTTTCATTACTGTAAATTTCAACAAGGTAGTGACTACAACACTTGGTGGCATAACAAACATGAAGCCTCATGCAAGTGCACTTCAGACAATCAGTGACACCAGTGTGAACATCCTAGTTATTAGAAAACACATTTGTTCTTTCAGTCTCTTTGGTGAAACCTGCAACTACATCGGGACAAAAACAATTCAGGTACAAGCCCATAACTAAAGTGTACTAATTAATAGCAATCTACAAAATAATTTCAACTCCTATTTTATGTATTGAAGCCTAAGCGAAAGAACTATCACTCCCCCCCTTTCTCATTTCTAATATTGCAAAATTATATTGTAGATTTCCATATTTTCCACACTCCTATGAATCAAAACAGGTAGAATTAAAGTAAGACCTTAACACATTGCCATACTTTCAAAACCAAGTATGATATATTGAGTATGGTATCTCAAGTATCTTGCTTCTTTGAACACCTGCTTTTCTCCTGGCCCAGAGAGAAGAGATTTGGAAGTCTGCTACAATCACAGTAGAAACAAATGTTCCTTTATGAGATTCTTCTTTTTCCTTCTATTGTTTCTATAGAAGCAACATTGCATTTCCATGGCAAATTCACAATCTCCAACGATATACTGAAATTGTAAATTGAAAATATTTTTCACCACTGTGATGATAAAATGATGCGAAGAATCCAATTGATCTGAATTATCCATTCAGAATAACTTAAATTAAAATATAAATTTGGAATCTAATCATATATAATTATGATGGTGATAATAAAAGCAACTGAGAAGGTAGCATAATTGCCAGTCTCAGCCTTCACATTTTCTTTTAGCACAGCATTAACTTCAGAAAAGCAGGTTTATTAGAGAGAATAAAAAAGCTAAGATTTAAACTGGAGGAATGACTGGTGTCTCATGCCTTGAGCACATACAGATGATAAGTACCATGCAGTATTACCATACAAGTTATGCAGCGCTATAAGAGTATTAAATCACCTAAATGCAGAATCCCCCAAACTGTGGCTGTAGCAGTACTCTAACAGTCACCTAGTCCAGCCTTCCAGGCAAAGCAGAACGGCTGCCACCAGTCCAGGTCAGCAGTGGCGTGAACTAGCTAAGCTTCACCAGCTCCTGAGGACGGAGGTTCCCCAGCCTTGCCGTTACCTGTCACAGCACAACACTAACCTCCTTGTGAGCTTCCTGCAGTGTCTAGTCTGAACCTCCTAAGCTGCAGCGTGAGGCTGATGCCCATTGTTGCACTGCTTGGCACAGGTAAGAAGAGTTTGGCTCTTGCCTGATCAAGCAGTTGCAGGTGGCTTGATCACCATGTAGCATCCCCCTTGCCCAACTAAATAAGCCCAGTTCTCTCAACCTCTCTTCCTACTAACACCGACTGTTATTTCAAAGACATGCCTAAGAACAGAAATTCCCCTATTTTTTCCACCATTAAACACAAAAGTTTTGACTGCAAGTAACAAGAATTTCTAAAACTTACAGCAGCAATAAAGAGAAGGCAGCTAGGTTTAGTGTAAATAACGTTCAGACTGAAGGGATGCACTGGAAAACCATCATGATAGTTTTCCTGTAACATGGTCTATTTATTGACCTGGGATTCAGTACAAGAACACAGCCAACAGTGAGTGCTCCAGTAATGGATCCTGACTAAATCTCTTGGATGAATGAATACTAAAATGCACTAACAAGGGCACAGTTGTGAGCATTTATTCCTGTCACTAAACCAAGTAGTAGTATTCAAAAAATAAACAGAAAACCTGGACATTAGTTTCCCTAAGAAAAAAAACCCAACACTTTACATTTAAGAGATGCTTAGACTTGTCACACACAAAAAATGTGAAGTGTTAACACGTCACATGCTTCTAGCAACAGGCAAAACTCCCTTATAAATAAGGCAGCATGCTGTTTAAAAACTCAGATTCCAGACATTTTTATACAAAAAACAGACCCAACCCCCCCTCAACAAACCTTTTTGCCATTAAATAACTCCAAGTGCTTTTACAGTATTTACTCTTTCAGGGTATGAAAATTAAATCCATGGTTAGTAACTTTGCTGCATTCACCACAGTATAACAACGAGGATTACACTCACACTATTCAAACCTTGGACATCATCTGCATCGGAAACAATGCTTCCCCTGCGGTTGGACCGACTGAAATAGTCAGCAGCAGTTTCACTTTGATCAGAAAAGTCAGAGGACTTCAAAAGATAAGAAGTGTGAAAGTGAACTGAAGATGATACCACAGACCAAATAAAAATTTAAAAAAACAAATAAGCTGGAAATCTTAAGTCTCCATTATTGCAATTCATTCTTGCTTTTCTTACAGTTTAACAGCTGTAAGATCTTAATTACTCTTCTAGTTTTTTGCTATTTTAAATGTGTCTACGTGAATAAAATGTGCCATACTGATATGAATACTTTAGGCAGCATATGCAGTTTTTAAAGACTCTCTTCACTTGTTTATTATTCTTATATAGTATCTAAAACTAAAAGAAATAATCATTTATTATTGATTCATTTTCCTCATTTAAAGTAATATAAAAAAGAGATACAAAAGGTTTTAGTACTAATACAGTGCCACACACAAGCTAAAAAATTTACTTCTTAAAAAGAGTTTTGTGGTTATGAAAACAGATTTTAGAACCAGAAGTTGATAAATAAAAGTTATTATTTTTCTCTGCAAATGTTGTCTCTGCTTCAAACCAACACAATCCCAACACTACTAATTATGAACATGACCTGAGCTTCCTCTCATTCACAATTTTTAAGAGGCCTTACAATAGAAGACAAGCTTACTCCCCAAAGCTGTATGTCAGACTGGCACCTAAAAAGGTGAGGAAAAAAAGCTAATGCATTTTCACTGGTAAAAAAAAGCAAAATAAATCTAACCACATTACAGTAATTACAACTGCCATGGGAATTCAAGTGAAATATTTAACTAAGAAAACATTATGCATATTAAACATAGTATTTAGTGAGAAGAGTAGGTTTATATTAAGTGTTGTATTGATAATGCTCTACTTCAAAAAGCAGAAAGCTACTGTGACCATTATATTTAGTTTAAGTTCATTTAAAGAAAAATCTTTAAATGAGCAGTTTGAAAATATATTGTCCTTATCCAATTTTCACCATTTAAAAGAAAAATTATTTTCTCTATACTTGATATACATGAGTGATGTAGCCTCATCTTATTCTAATTAGAAGACAGTGAGATGTTTTTTATGCAAACATGATCAGTTACATATAAACCCATTTGCTGATGGATACCTGTCTCTGATTATGTGTGCTTAGGACTACAGAATTTGTATTTTTTGTAACTGCTAGGTCATTTTCTATTTCTCCGACACAGAATTTTCCAGCTGTATCTACATTTTTAATAATTTTTTTTTTTTAGATAACAAAGTAAATGAATTTTCAAAATCAGTAATTTGGCTAAATGTTCTTATTTCTTATTGCATTTCATAAAGTATAAAGATGTTGAACAGAGTTCTGCTTCTATGAATCATGCTTACAGCAAAAGAACAAACTCAAGGGCTACAAACATAATCTATGACAACACTGCTCTTGCTCAATCAAAACCAGCTTATCTTTGCTGTTGAAAAGCCCATACATCTGACAAACCTTACTGTTCCTCCTTGCATACCTTTCATACTTCTAGTATCTTTCTCAATGGGTTTAGGAAAACCAGGACAGTTTAAGATGGAGGTGCATCAGACAGTTTTTCACCAGTGTTTTGTAGAAAGCGTTGTTTCCACCTTCTCTCCTACTTTCTCTTTTGATTTCCAGTGAGTACTAAGCTAACTTCCAATGCACTACCCAGAGTGAAACCAAAATATTAAACACAGAAACAGTAGAAAGTGAAAGTTAATAAGATTTTTACTTCATCTGCCTTTCAGAATTATTTCATTAAACGAATACTTTGAACTATATTAAACATTCACTAGTGTGAGTGAATGGTACCTTGGAAATATTGGTATCACATATACATACTGAACTCATATATATGCACTCCTATATATCTACGAAGCACATACTTTTAAATTAATCTTAACGTCAAGAGGAGCTAAGGAAACAAGTAGTATTTTCACAGCTCAAGAGACTTTACAGATGGATGTTAATACCTCTGGTTTTGGAACTTAAAGCAACAGCAGAATTCCCTTCTTCCTGCACCCTCAAAAATTTACTGACAACCGTTGTACTTAAAACCATCCAGTTTTTGACAAATCTGGTTTTATTTGTTTAGTCTATATAACATTGTTAAAAATATGTGAATAATGAAAAAAGGACCAAACATTTCAATTTAACCCATACCTATCTACTTTTTGCCTAGCATGACAAGTGAGCAGCTGTACCAATGAAAGTAAGACAGTTGTTCTGTGGCAGAAACAGAGTAGATCTATGTGAAATCATTTTGCAGCATGAAAAGCCATCTTTGGAATGATACTTTTAACACAATACTGATCCAGGAACAAATTTCTCTCAGTTTTGAATATTGGTTACCATAAAAATGAGCCAGCTATTTCTTACTGCATGATAACAGTTTGCATTAGTCCTCTTCCCAAAAAGAAAGATTTTTTTCACATGTATTGTAGTAACAGTCCCATTTGCCTGCCCAAACTAAGATATAAGGTGGCAACCCCAACAATGTACTATGCTCCAGTTTCCAATTGCTTCCAGTTACATACATTACAAACATTTAAAAGATGATTAGAAAAATAAATTCCTTACTGCTTCTACACTTTACCATCTTACTGCTGAAACTTTACATCTTCCTGAAAATCACATCTATAACAAATTACGTTCTTTTGCTGTGGAATTGAAAAATCAAGTCTGTGTGTTGGTCAGTAAAATGATCCACAGTGTAAATGCTCATAATTGTGTGTTAGTATCAAAGCAATCAGCAAATCATGCAAGAGGGTCGCTCACCACAGGACTACTTCGAACTGAGCTTGCTCTTGAAGAATAACTGTATTCAGATGGCTAAAGAAAAGTTATGAGGGAAATTTTCACAATTTTCATCACCAGAAAACAAAGATAATGAAAGAAACAACCAAAATCCTATCACACTTACAGTGCGAGAACTATATGAGCTACGTAATCCATCACCACACAATGATGCCTGAGAAAGAGTGAATGAAATATCATTTATATTCAGTCTCAGAAATAATTATGCCACACTCTTAGACACTCTAATTCGTAAACGCTGTAATGTACTCTATCTTATCCCATCTACGCATTTTCTAGATAGCACTATACTTTTTGAAAAGACAAGCAATTTTTAAAAATTTCCAGCAGCATTTCCTCCTGCTATTAGGGATGTCTATTTCCAAATATAAATCTAAGAATTTCCTTGAAAAGTATCAAATCTTAACTATTTTCAGAAGAAAATTAAAATAACTATTTAAATTGCAATTTGGTTTCCACTGTTCTGAAGCCTTCAGAAGTTCTAATCCACCCTGGGAACTGAAGCTATGTTGTACACTTACCAGTTTTCCTTTGTGCTCACCCATGCAGGTTTTCCTGAAGGAGAATGTTTCAAGGTGCAAGGCTGAAATCTATTTATGCAGTGGATAATAAAAGCAGTTCTGGGCAACACAATTGAAAAAAAAAAAACCCCAAACCAAAATAGTCTCATGCTGCTTTCTACCTACCGATGAAGAGATCTCTAGTAGAAATTAGAATTATATCTATATTAGAATTATATATAATAGCAGTCATTATGGTCTTGTTCTCTCACTGGATCTTCTAATGTTTTATCAAGAATATGCACAAAGCCAAAAACATAAATTATCTCCATTTGCAACCAAAGTGCAGAACAAGACCTCACTAACTACATAAAAATATTACATAAGAATACTTGACAATTTTCTACATTAGTTTAGTATGTCTGTAAATAGCAGCATAAATTGGATTTGAACTACTGTAGCAGCAAAAGGCATAAAATTTCAGCCATGCACGTCACTTTTTAAATATGACAACTTTTTGTAGAGCTATACTAGCCATTCTTGTGACACTTCTAGCTACTTTTCATTTTGTAAAGATGCAGATTAGGTTTTCATTCTATTACATTTTTGTATGATTACTAAATTTAAATATGGCACCTTATTTGTAAGTATTTAAAGTGTATTTACCACAAATTTCTGTAATCTCCTGACTGATTTTTCCCACTGAAATGCTTAAGTAACTTTATGTACTTTTTTTAGTATTATACATGCAGTTGTTATTTAGTATGCTTGGATTAACTTGTTCTAACCCCAGTGTTCTTCAACATCATTGTTCTATTCATAAACTTTATGCTTGTCTAAAAAGATCAGTAACACAGCAAGTACTAAAATACTTTAAAGAGGCAATTTAACAATGGTAATTGAATGCCTCCACAAAATGACACACACAAGCTGCAGCTTTATTTAAAAACATGAAGAAAAATGCACACGTAATACTGTCCAGCCTCACGGCCATACAATACAAATTTAAGGCAACCATGCAGATGGTGCTTACGAACCAAACTGATACTTCTTATTAAACCAGTGTTTACAGAAGGAGACACCTATGAAGAAAAGTATAATTTTATATTTCTGAGGGCCATTCAAACATCTAGAGATGAGCAAGATATATTTTACATTGTACTAACCCTGTAACTCCTAGTTGTTGCCACTGGATCACTGTATAGAGAAGATGACTGTAGTGTGAAGAATAGAAAAAGTCAAAACCACTTTTTCTGTGTACATTAAGTTTTTTATCTATTGCTCTATATTCCTCTAAAGTTCTAAAGATTGAAATACTAAATTTTACATCTATAACAGATGGGAACTTTAAAAAAAAGTGTGGATAAACACTCAAAGAAAACCATTATCTTTGAAATAATAATCTAACCCATTAAAGCAATCTAGTATATTTATCAGAAGATTTGTAGAAGAGAATGATAAGAAATTAAGTAGTTTTCAAAAGACATGTCAATCTCTTCTAGCTACTTATTTAAACCTGACCATGACAGTGGCTGCAGGTATTGGAAGATACTACCCATCTCATGACAGATTTGTACTGATACCACAAAGGATTTATCATTTATATTACTGTAGAAGAAACTAGTACATTGGTGCTAAACTCTTAAGACTTTTCGTTGTGGTTGTTGGTTTTTTTTTTTTAAATAGGGCTTTGAAAAAGCATCACAGCTGCTAGTTGTTTTCTTTATATCATACAGCAATCATGAAACAGAAGTTACACTGAATTTAAAACCCCACATATGGAGAACTGAGTAACTTGCATGTTATCCACTCACATTATAAAAGACAACCCTTAAAAGCAATAAATACAATTGCAACTACTATTCGCTGTAATGATTTGTATTATTATAGAAGGAAAGAGAGGAAAGTTTCCTTCACATAGCGTAAGTAAGCAAAGACAAATATATGTATTTTATATATATACGTTAAAAAATTAATATATGAAGAGGAGACAGACCCGCGTATGGTAGGAAGAAACTGGTTTACTATATCTAAGGCTGCTATAATTTCTTTGATCATAGTAAATTCCACTCTGTGGGAAGAAAAAAAGAAAAGAGAAAATGAAGGTTGCAACTGTAGATTTTATAAATAAAAGTTCTGTCTCGACATTGCCCAGATGTTCCCAGGGTTTGAACTTGTACAGAACACTGTAACAATTCACCTTATCATTCACCCAAAAATCCATGTAACTTCCCCAAAACTACTTATGTGCTCTGCATATCAGCATTATCTCTATTTTTAATGCTATGGCCAAAGTAGAAGATAGTTTTGGTTTTTTCTCCCTAATAAATAAGCAAACCCTGACATGTTTATCTAAACCCTGACAAGTACAGAATGAAATACATGAAAAACATATTGGACAAAACTTGTTAATAATTAGTACAATCATTTGCTTGATCTTTTTTCCCCATTAGAGACCATCCTGAACCAGAGCATTTGGGTAGAGAAGGGCCGAAATTCCTAAAAATCTAATAGTGGATGGGACATTTATGTGATCAGCATTAGTGTGTACCCTACCACTGTTCTTCACACCAAACGTGCATGCTGAAAGCCTAGCAATTATACTTCAGTTTGTTTTTTTGACACTTTCTACACAAATTGCATATATATGCATATGTGAGGAAAAAACTAATATACACATATAAAGAAGGAAGAACAGAGAGATGAAGACATGGCAAAAAGTAGTGCTGTCAGAATGCAGTGCTTCGTATCTCAATAGGCCACAGAAGACAGAAAGATTCATATTACTCATTTAAGTAAGAATTGAGAGAACAGCAAAATAGTACCTCAAAAGCACACAGCAAAATGCTGTAATAAAACTAATTACAAGTAAATACAAAAATTATTTCAGCCTTGTCTCAACACAGGCATCCACTGCTGCTCTGACTTCCCCAAGCCCTGATGTAACTGCTAATTCATCAGTGCCAAAGCCCTCTGAAAAATTACATCCAAAATACTTTAATTTCTTGGCACTATATTCACTTATGTTACACACTGAACTTTCCAGAATACTTTTTGGAAGATCACAATAATCCACATGCCTTTCTTAACAGTTCACTGGGTTGTCAAGGTTTATGGTAAATTCAATCTGCTTTACATTGAAGTTTAAAATACCTCTAACTGATAGGGGACAAAGCATAAATAACAGAACATGTATCTCCATCCTGACTGAATGAACTTTAATCCAGAGAAGTGCCACTTCTCAATATTTCAGGGAACCCTTCCCCAGGCCTCCAACAGAACCTGATTTCTGTTTAGTTGATTACATTTATGGGTTTCCCCTGTCATGAACACAGTTTCAAACACTCAACTTCAGGTCAGAGTTTGGTCAATACCAGAGATTTCTTTTTTTCTGAAAACACTTATGCATATGACAGCAAGTGTATAAATGTATCCATAACTGTATCAGTATGTAAACTCCACACAGTTAGTATATTTATAGTAAGTAATATATTAGTAAACTAACCAATAAATCTTTATGGGAATAAGCAGCTTTCTTCTTTGAACTATGAGATTCACTGTAAGTATGACTCTAAGAACAAAATTTAGAAAATTAATACCACTATACAACAGCATCTTCAATCTTAAAATATAAAGTTGTCAAACAAAGATTTAAGATTTTTATCACCTACAATGGAAACACCAGAAAACTCTTAACTACATGATTAGAATAATAGGCCATACTTCTATAGCTGTGTAAAAAAAAAAAAAAAAAAGCAAAACAGTAAGTGAAACCACAACCAACCTTATCTCCATTTAACACAAACTTGGCTTAAGCCAGTGTTCAAATTTCACAGTAAAACGTAAAACCAATAAATGAAACAAAAAGCTTAACATTACAGACTACTTTAAACATGATATTGTGTTTGCCTACCTGTAGCTGTTTAAATAAATTCAGCTTTTTAAGCTGCTTACATATTCCTTTTAGTGGTACTTGGTGCTTGTCTTTGCATAAGGAGACACTCTTACTTGGCATAATACCAATGATATCCACTCTACTATCACTTCATAACAATACAAAGGAACATTTTAAAGTAAAGGTATACAAATCACCTGCTTTTTCTTAAGACTGAAATAATTTTCCATTAGATTAAAGTTTCTACATGGAAATGGAAAATACAAATATATGCATACACATATGCTGGTTTTTTTTAAATGAAGTATGTCCTCTAAATCTAATCTCTACATGTTACTTCACTACAAAGTTTAGAAAGAACAGATAAATACTAAAGAGTGCTTACTGTAAGACAGCTGTCTGTAATATCCGACTTCATTATATTTTCTACCAGAAAGAGTTTATACATGCATTCTATGGAAAGTGTTAGAATCATACCGCTATTCTAAGTCCAAAAGTGTGATCGTACAAATTTATATACTTTTAAAAAACAGTAATTCAGAGCAGCTAGAGTCATTACACCTTAAAAACAAAACAAGAAAGCAGTCTTCACTCAAAGACATGCAAAGTGTTAACATACAGGGACCGAGTATCTTGCAGATCTATCCTTAGGGCTGTCATACTGAAGAAAATGAAATTAAAATAATAAAGTTAAGAAAAGGCATGGAAATTTGCTTTTTTTCAAAGAATGACTGAAAAGACTTAAAAAGAAATTACAAGAAAACATATTCTACTAATTGTGAAAATTTATATGTGAAGGAATGCCATTTATCTAAAGGGCATTCTGAGTCCAGAACAGTTTTTAATAAAAACTTTCTTTTTTCCCCCACAAACAGCATCCTAATTTCTGAAAAGTGAGGTAGTTTTGAACAGCAGTAGGTTATGTGAAACATTTCATGTGGTTTTACTAACAGGTTTTTAAATAATTAAGCAGTCTCATACAGTAGATTGAATTAAACTGAGACAGTGTTTGTTGGGTTATGTGATAAAAGGCTCATCCCCACCCAGGCAAAGTTGCCCAGAGGAGCAATAGTCAGCCCTGCTGTGGGGTGTGAAACCCATCACTGTGTCAAGGCTCTCCAGGGTATCTTACAGACAGAGAGAGGTTACTGTCTACAGGGCATGGAAGACATTATGGGATGCAGAGAAACAGCATCTGGGGATCAAGGGAGGAATCCTTCCCAGTCAGAGTGGGTGTTGATCGATAGCCGGATGAATATGAGCCAGCGGTGTGCCCAGGTGGCCAAGAAGGTCAATGGCATCCTGGCTTGTGTCAGCACCAGCGTGGCCAGCAGGGACAGGGAAGGGATCTGAGCCCTGTACTCGGCACTGGTGAGGCCACCCCTCGATGACTGGGTTCAGTTTTGGGCCCCTCACTCCAAAAAGGCCATTGAATGACTCGAGCGTGTCCAGAGAAGGGCAACGGAGCTGGTGCAGGGTCTGGAGCACAGGTCTGATGGGGAGCGGCTGAGGGAACTGGGGGGGTTTAGTCTGGAGAAGAGAAGGCTGAGGGGAGACCTCATCGCCCTCTACAGCTCCCTGAGAGGAGGGTGCAGAGAGCTGGGGATGAGTCTCTTGAGCCAAGGACCCTGCACCAGGCCAAGAAGAAATGGCCTCAAATTGCACCAGGGAAGGTTTAGACAGGATATTAGGAAGCGTTTCTTTACAGAACAGGTCGTTAGGGGTTAGAATGGGCTGCCTAGGGCAGGGGTGGTGTCCCAATCCCTGGAGGGGTTTAAGAGTCGGGTTGACCCAGCACTGAGGGATCTGGTGGAGTTGGGAACTGTCAGTGTTAGGTCAATGTTTTGACTGGATGATCTTCAAGGTCTTTTCCAACCTAGATGATTCTGTGAATCAAAAGTGGGGAAAAGAAGGAAGAAAGGTGTTTTCAGAAGGAAGAAGTGGGTGAAAAAGGAGGAACAGTGGGATGAAAGAGCACTGCTGGTCTACCAGATTTGGCAACTCAACTATACTTACAAAAACAGTTTTGTTAGCTTAGCCAGTGTCCCTATGTTTCTTGTCACTCAACAAGAGCAAAATTTGGGGAGTTTATACTTTTTTTTAATATCCAAATGTTAAGATTTTCAAAACAACGTTGCTTTTTCCAGTTCATTTACAACTTCACAGGTATAATTAGCTATTCTGGTAGGTAATGCACAATCCAAAATGTTAATTAGTGTCATCCTAAGCCTTCTTAAAACACAAAACAGAAATTGAAGCTGGTTTGAGAACATTACACATTAATAGCATGCTAGAGTATTATCCAGTGTAATTTTCAACATGAAAACTACTGAGAGGATTACAATAATTTCTTCTTGTCTATCGAGACATCTGAAAATTTCTTCTAGACATCAAATTAACAACAAAAGTTTCCTGGTTTTAGATTTTATATTTGCTTATAAATTAATACAGGCCAGGTTTAGTTCATATTATTTCATCTTGTATTCATATTATCTCAAATAATGTGTTGCTAAAAGTATTACCATACAGGACCCATAGGACACTGTATCAATTTTAAGCAACTTAACCACTTATTTTGTTACCTATCAATAAGCAACCTTGCTATCAGAGAATGGAGATCCCTCAGATAATCATTATCATCACAATGCTTAACATACACCTTTACTTAACTATCAACAGTTTAACAGTCTACTAACAAATATATAAGTTGCCTAAACTAGGAATACCACAAAATATACAGAAATACCGATTTCTCAAAAAGTGAAATTTCTGTTTGTATTCCAGCCTTAACTATAAGACTAACATTGCAACATAATTGAGAAAAAGTTTCCTGCTATAACTTCCAGCAACATTTCTGTACCTATTGAAGGTGATGCACAACCTTTGCCACTTGTCTTTTGGGGACATTAGAAGAGAGAGACTGGAGAGACTAATTCTCTTCAAACTTGAAGTTATCTTCAAGACAGAACACTTATCACTTCACACTCTCTTTGAGCCCTCAAACTTGCTATCACAAAGTATTCGATTACATCGATCATTGCAGCAGTTCAATGAATAGCATTCTCTATAAAGAAACATGCTTTCAGCAAACTACTGCTTTGGTAAGTAGACGCAGAAAATGTTACAATGTGAACACATCAAATCATGCTCATTCCAGGCTACACACCACCACATCTCTCCTTCTGGAGGTACTTGCTCTGCTCCTGTGAGACCCACTGACATCCAAAGAACTCTTTAAGAATGAAATTGAAAAAAAATATCAATATATAAAATAATTTTATTAGGCTCTAATGGTAACTGTTAATCTTCACTGAAAGGCACATTCTTTAGTCAAGGGTAAATTACTTAATCTCCATCTTAGAATATTCTGTATGTTAAGGCAAATGCAAACCTGTACCAGCTCACAAGTTTATAAATGGTACCACTTTGCTAGTTTTACATGCTTTTTCTATAAATCATTTACTGTTTGCAGGTAGTCAACAGTAACTGATTTAAATGATTTATTTGGCAAGATGTCTGTGTGATAAACTGCAGAAACACTTAACGTGAGAACTTGCAAAATGTTACACAAAATAATCAAAGATTACATTTAATTGCTGAGTAGTGACAATCACTTTTGCTTTGTGTAACTTAAAAAAAAACCCAGCTGCTTATTCCACCTTCCAAAATAAACAAAACCAACCCTTTTAGTAATTTGAGCCTCTCCTGGACTATATATCTGGATCAATGACATTTGATGATTTCTAGGGAGATCTACTAAAACCAGAAAATGTTTACAAAACATCGATAAAACCATTCTTTAGCACCATGTATTACCTGTAAGTGATACAGAACAGCCTATACAATACAAAAATACTTCTATTATAGCAGTCTTTCTGATACCTCACATCATTCAGGTAAGTCTTTGTCACTAACAAATAATATATACCCACATTCTCAAAGAAATAAAACCCTACACTATACCAAATTCTTCGAATTATATCCTAAAGTACTAAGTCTTCCACAAATATTATAGAAACACAATAGTATTTAAAGTGCAAGAAAAGACACAACAATGGGCAGAGGAGCATCAGTTTGGAATGAAAGCCAAAACGACAGGTCAGTATTACTCATCCGCAGTAAGTGGCACTGATTCAGGATGACTCTGAGTCAGCAGTAGCATTTAATTTATTAAATAAAATTTGCCTGTTTGCAGAATTTCTGAGTCAGATATGGAAAATAGAAAAGAGGGGTGGTTTTTTTTTCCCATTAGACATCTAAAATAGACCAGTGTTTGCTCATTAATATCACCTTCACATCTGACCATGAGACATGATGATGCGTAGCAGTAACCGAGAGAATTGACAACTTATGTAGGAATCTTAATACTCTGCCATTTGAAGACAAGCCAATTAATTCTTACTAGTTGGCAATATCTGAAGTCTAAGTAAGTACAATTATGCAGCTTTTTAAAAAAAGAAATTATATTAGACTGGAATAACAGTAAAAGATGACACTTAAAACTTGACATTAAATATGTTATTCCAAATAATCGGTTGTTGAACTACGTACATTTCCAAACACCTACTTATTTTCATCAATGAAAATATACTGTAAATAAATATATGTAGAAAGGGAAAAAAAGCATGAGGTATGTATAATAAAAACATAGTCAAAGAAAAATGTGAAAATAAAGATTCTTTTTAAATGCAAAGATCTAAGTATATAAACTACCTTGTTAACACCAATGGAAATAAAATACTAGATGAACTTTAACACTATATGTGACTTAAAATACTGCCTCTAAAACGGTTAATACTTGGAAGACTTAAAAAATCATCTGCTCCCTAAGAAAATGAAACCAAAACCCCAGCTACTTTTTTTTTTTTTTTTAAAGGCTATGATGGAAAAGGAAAAGTATACAGTTTGAACACAAACCAAATAAGAATGTCGACTGGACCGATGAGAATACCTGGCCCTCTCTGAATCTTCCTGAGAAAGAAGAAATGCAGAATTATTTCATAGGGGGGAAAAAAAAACAGAACCAAAAAACAAAGAGATGACAAAGTAAAAGCAAGCAGCATGCTGTTAGCACTTTTAATGCTGTGTATTATTTTCAATAATCCATTGTGCCAAGTGAACTCATTCAAGTCAGAAGACCTGTAATTTCACCTGATTTGTGTAAGTATGCCAACACACTACATTAGGAGATATAAATAAGTGTGGGTTAATATAATTAATAATCTGTGTTCAGTAGTCAATCTTTCTTCTGATTACTGTATTAATGGAAAAAAAAGTATTTTTGAACTTAAGAAATGAAAGTAAAAAAAAGAGCTTTACACAATTACATTAGTAAGAAATTTTCTATATCATTACCACAGTCAGATTGTGAACATTTTGCAGTTATTTTAGCCCTAATAGAGATGATCATTCTCAGTTTCCTCATATGTATTTCAGATTTTCTCCTCTATTACAGGAACAAAGCTTCTTAAGCTAATTGATCAATTATAAATTCTATAGGTAGTTCTCCTCTACAGTGACAGTAAAAATAATAAACTCAACATAAAATTTGGGGGAAGACAACTAGCTAAGGCACTTAACATCTTCTGTTCTGTTGAAAGATCAGAGAATGTTCATTCTGGCTCACACAAAGGAATATGTCAGAAGCAGCAGAACAAAAATTCAACTAATTTAAAATTAAGCATTAAAATGTTTCACATGCCATAAGCTTCTCAAATTCTCACTTACATGTTAAGGATAACTTCCATTTTAAACTGTCCAATTTGAAGGCTACAACAGGGCTCTAAAACTAGGAATCCTTCTTTAAATTACTCACATCCTACAGTTTTCAACATGTCAAACTATTCTACAGATTGTAAGCCAGTTAGAGTTAAAAACTCAGCCTCCAGATCATAGATGGGTATCTAAAGTCTAAAGCTGGCTTTTATACTGTTTATGGTCACATGGTTATTGTCTACATTATCACTGGATACATTAAGTTGTTTAATATTATTTTGTGACTATTCAAGAGGCCTAGTTAATACTCTGCAAGGAAATAAGTTCCCAAAGAGGGGGAAAAAAAAGGTTCACTTCATAATGACATTTTAGTCTACGTCTCGATAGTGTCTACTTTGAGGTTTAAAATGAACATTTAAACTATACAACTTTTCAACACATTATAGTCAGATCACTGTCAATTTTAATATACTTTGTGCCTGTGGTTTAAATGGACAAAATACCTGTTAATATTTGCAGTTTGCTATTCATTTAAGATTCCTCTTAACTGCAGTGTAACACTCCAGCTAATAATATGCCCCTATAACGCAAAAACTTCGACTTCCGAAACAATTTTCGGCATATTTCTGTAGGTAATTTACTTAGGGTAACAAGTCTCTTCCTGACATACGATCAGAAAATATAAAGCCAGTGTTAAGTGTTCAGCGTATTCAGGTCAAAGGATAAAGTACTGTAGTACATACTGCAAGCAGATAGCTGCTGCTGGTAGCTATCAAGCTTGATTTCTAAGAATTTAAGTTTGAAATACACACTTTATCTACAACAATCCCAATCCATGAAAGGAGTGCACATTTGCTCAAATGCTCAAAGTGAGATTGCTTACAAATGCAGCCTGTGTTTCACAGTTTGGAAACCCTTGCTCTCCAGAAAAAAATCATTCAAATGTGCATGCTACCAAGAGATAACAGAAACCTATGTTGTTCTTTGTGACACGAGAACTAACGTACACACAAATGTAAGCTAGGAAAAGAGACACCATAAAGTCAGCACGACTTTTGCAAATAAAATTGTAATGGTAGTTCTAGGATTTCTCAACAGACATGCTAATTAACTGTGACGGTAGTTTTAACTATTTGAAATTATGGTTAGTCTCAGCATGTATTACTGCAGTCTTCTTGATTCAAAAACATTTACACAGTGAACACTTCTCTAAAAACATAAAAAGGAACTCACATTTCCCATGTGCGTATTTAAGAGGCACATGAAGTTTGTGAGAGGGACTCTCTAAAGAAACACTGCACTAATTTAATATAAACTGAACAGCAGCTTTCTTAGATTGTAACTCAATTATCTCTACTCCTTCCTACTTAGTGGATTTAATCTAAATAAATGAATAAATATTTTATCATTATTAATTGAAAACAAGGGGCAAGGGGTAAAACGATGCAAGTGATTCATGGGGTGAGTTTTGGGGTTTAGGGTTTTTTTTTAAATCTTGTGTTCGGTTGGGGTTTTTTTTTAATCTTTTACAATTAGTTTTTCTAAGTCATAAAAGTGACTTAATCATCAGGGAAAAAAAAAAAGTGTTTACTATGTTTCTCAAACAGGAAACAAATAAATGCAGGTCTGCTAAGAAAAAAAAAAAGTAAAAACCCCAAACTCCAGAATTTAACTTAAATAAATACATTTACTACTGAAAAGATGTTTACCTAGACTGAAACGAATTTATTTTAAATAGGTTCATGACTAAGCCAGCACGTGGTAGAAACAAAACCAGTTCATTTTAAGAAAAGTATCACATTTCATAGTTTGTCTTTTGCCGCCATGAAGTACCCTGCATATCCACATCCATATATAGTTTATATGTAATTGTTTTCAGTAATAAAACACTTTGAAATGACACACAGCAAACCATTAGTAAATTACTTCCTCCAAATCCTATGTTAGTTCTCTGAGTGGCAAAAACATGCACAACAGATGGTTTTAGCCTACCATCCATTTCTGGATATGAGCCCATTTTCTATCATATGAATGCTGAGAAAACTACAGAATGTAAAAACAAAAACAAACCATTTACGATATAGGTTAGTCATCACCCAAGATTGATCAAAAAAATAAAAAATTTGGAAAAAAAAAAATCTAAGTTAATCGCCATGTAATCTTCAGTATGAGACACCTACAGCAGTTAGAAAACTGAAATTATGGAAAATAAGAACCATATAAAATTGAGGGAAAAACGTTTTGTAAATTGCACTTATTACCACAGCAAAAACCCCACAAATATCAGCATTTACATGGATTTGAATGTAATCGTGATAAATAATCAATTCTCCATCTTTTGCATGCTATGTCAAAACCTGAATCAAATGCAATAATCATGAAATAAAGACTACTGAAAATCTGGTTCCTAAGGTTTTTTGCTCAAGAAATGCAAACATTTTTTAGGAGAAATGTGGGAAGCAACACACAACCGTATATGTAAATATTACCCCAATTCTACTAATTTAGGTGGTTTTTTTAAATAAAGGTCCTGACAATAACTATTTCTTGTGAATAGAATACTTTTGGTATCATCCGTATGGGAAGAAATTGACTGAAAACTGCATATCTCAAGTCACATGTCCAGAGTATCCAGATATTATAAATACATTAAAACCAGAACAAAATAATTCTACTTTTTCATAGCTGTTTATCCTATACATTAGGCAGTATACACTTTGGATACAGTCAAGTTTACTATTTATGCTATGCTGCTAGTTATCCATATTTGCATGGACTTTTTGCACAGCAACAACAGGCAAAGAAAATGCCACGTGTTACGTGATTGTTCTTATAAAAGCCCAAAAGTCACCAGTTGACTCAGCCACAAATCTAGTAATTCAAATCCAGGCAATATTAAACTTCACTTTATAAGTTGAAAACTCTTCCCCTCTATGCAAAATTATTTATACGAGCCTGAGTTCTGGACACTGTCATTATGTTCTCTCTTCTGCTCATTTAAAATTCAATAATAAGAAAGCCTCAGTCCTTTAAATATCTAAACATTTAGATTAATCGTTGTCCAACTTTGATTGCTAGCATTGGATTTACTGCAGTTGTTAAAGGTAAAACATCCAAACATTTGAATTTGCCTGTAAAGCTAAAATTTAAAATCACTGCATGTTCTATTTTTAATTTGAAAGCAAGAATACTAATAGTCTATTTTGTATAGACGATTTCTTTTCCACGATATGAGCGTAACTATTAAGGAAGTTCAAAATGAATGTTCATTTCATTCATGTCAAAATGAATGTAAATACAAAACAAGATATCCTTTTAGATATACAACCTAAGGGGAAAGAGAAGTGTATGGAGAAAGAGAGAGAAGCAAACAGTTGGCTGATGCTGAAAATATCAGCATGCACCTGAATTACACCGAAGTACAAAATCTGATGCAAGTACAGAAATAAAATACATTAAGAATTTCAGTAAAGGTTTGCAGTAATTCCTGATAATTTACACTACCTCTTTTTGCTGTCGCTCTAGCTCTCTCATACGTATATCTCTTGCTTCTGCTCGAGCTGCCCGTTTGGCTGCAAGCCTGGCTTCTGCCTACAAACAAATTGAAAACACTAGAAGTTAAAAAACACATTTTTTGTATAATGGTTTGAATAGAATACTCAATAATCTCTTCACAAAAACACATTAAGATTCTAACATCACAATATATCAATAGTAAAGAAATCAAAGTTCTCAGAATGATGTTTCAGAAAGGATATATACCTAACTCTTTACAGATATCATTACTAGTCAAAAGAATTACTTGTTGGTAAAAAAACTGAGTTCAGAAATATTACTATCACTAAATCTAAAAATTCATGTCTTGCTGACTTTAACAGGACTTTGCCTATGAATAGTATTTAAACAGGCATGTATGCAGCTGCAGAATCTTTGACCACAGAAAGACATTAAAATAACAGAAAAGATCAAAACAACGGTATTAAACCACTACTATCCATGTTGTATTTAAAGGCTCTGCTATCATTTGGATTTATTTCAAAAAACAAACATCTCTTAGAAGTTGCATTTCTTCAAACAGCAATCAAACTAAAATCGATTACTGGACAAAATGTAGGAAAGAAATAGTAGGTTACAGTTACTGAGGAGATACCTCAAACATTCACCACCACCAAAAAGGGACTTTCCTAGCTTTCCATTCAAGCCCTTATACTCCCACCACCTTCTTCAGACACAGCTCCAGCAATCAGGACCTGCCCAAGCCAATATAACTAACTACCACAGCAGAAAGTTAACAACAAAAAGTAGTTCTCTGAGTTTTCTGCTGTGGCTTGTACAAGATCTTGTAAACACCAGACCCAGCAAAAGGGACAGGCAGGACAAACACTAGCAAGACCTTGCCCTTTTCAGTGGCAAAAAGCTGTTACATCTGTACTGCTTGCGAAACCTGGTTATCGTCAGATACAACTACGTATTTTCTCCGCTTTCTATCCATCCTCAACCAAAACAGAAACACACCATCTTTCAGATCTGAAATGCTAACTCTGATTTAATCAGTTAATTACACGAGGTAATAATTTTTGACTTAAAGCTAATAGTTGAGGAAAACACAAACTCAATTTTTTCATGTTTGAATGAGTTGATGAAAATTTTCTCTTAAATTTTTGAAATATTAAACCACTGAAGACAGGTTTTCCACCAAAAATTCCAGTTGCCTATCTAAGCTTAATTAAAAATTCATGAGAAACACCAGCAGCCAAAAATTTGTAACTCCCAACATCCAAAACATTTAATTTTTTAGAACTTCTTAAAAATGTAAAATTCCATGGACTTTTTCCTTTGGTTAAGATAGGGTATTTTCTGGTTTTGCCACTATCACAGCATAGGTTCATGTAAAACATCAGTATTCCATAAAATTAATGACAATTGCAAATAACTATCTTTTACTGCACTTCAGGAAAAAGGAAAGGGTATTTAACTCAGAGTTTCAATAATTATTTACCTACAGGTACAAAAACATCTACCAAATAATGACAAGACAGACAAACACGTTCTAACCTTGCTACTTAAAATAGTTTGTGTTTGTCTTAAATTCAAATGACTCATTAAGACTGTTTTTCTGTATTTTGCATACTCCGATGAAATGATTCCAAGTCTGTGTCAGCACTCTTGACTGCCACGATGTAATCGTTTTTCAGAGCTGCATAAAGCTATTTTTCTTCCTACCTGATGACAGCACACAAGAAAAGCAAGGGAATTCCCATGCAACAGGAAGTCTTTTCTCGCTTGCAGCCCTACTCTGTAATCGTCTGTAATCACAGCTCTGTGGCACACAAACTTTCACACAGATACATATGCAGCCCAGGACGAGAAAGGATTCAAACAGCTGATAATGTCTGGGTTCAGCTCTGTCTATAGGTTAGCAGATGTATGCATCTAGCCCTTAGATTTTGGCAACACTTCATTGTTAAAGAAAGTTCATTCTTTTACTGATTCACACTAAAAAGCAATTCACATTTCACCATTCTCTCCTAGTCCTACAGCCAGAGACCTAACTATTACATTTCTGCAGTACAGGGGAAACGCCAGTTCTTTCAATTTACTAAACCACTGATGAAATACTGGAAAATTCTACAAATATTTGTCATCAAATAGGTGCCTGAAATTGAAGAAAAAATTTTTTAGCAAAAAATGGTTTGGTATTACATTAATTATTAATCTGAATTAATAGATTCCTCTAAAAAGTACACTATTTCAAAAAGACAGAGAAGTTGGCAAGTTAACTGAAAGTGTGGTTCTTAGGCTTCCTTCACCAAGCCTCAGAGCAAGAGACAAATCATATTACCATCTGACAGGCCATCATACTGCATCATTATTTTCAGCAGAATAAAGAATGTCTGCTCAGAGTGCAGACCTCATGTTATTAATAGAGCACTCATATGAACCTTGATAACTACGTAATCAAAATTCAAGATTAACATTAATGAAGAAGTAGCCATAATCCAAAAGGACATTGTTTTCTTCCTGGGTGCTGTTCACTCTTCTGTATTACTGAAGGAAGCCTATGAAAGTTGTGAGACAGATTTCCTCCAACAAACTCTTCACAAATTAAATTCTTCAGCTATGTTGAAATAAAGCTTTAAATATCTGCTAAGGGAAATACAGTGCCACAACAGCTTTGGATAAAGAACCAAATTGAAAAGATGAAGCTGTTGGGACTATAGAAGCAGCACAGAAAAATCTATACTGCTTATTTTTTGGAAAAAAAAAAACAACAAAAGCATAGACAGTCATGTTATAATGCTTTTCTAATTAAATTAGTATTGGAATTGAAGAGCATTCCAAATACAAGCATGGAATAGTGATGTAGGAGCTTGGGATTCAGTCCAGGTTACTTTCTACAGCTTTCATTAAACAAATTCCAGTCTTAAAAGACCTCAGATTGGCTACTACAGCCTTGATTTCAGTTTCATTGTTCATTGTTCTCTATACAGTCTTTAGACTAGACAAATAAAATATATTTACAGTAAAGATATATTACAATACCATCTATTTAGAAGTACAGCTTCTTAAGAAAGAAGACGTATTTTCCTGAAGTAAAAATTAAACTGTGGATTGCCCAAGATCTAGAAAATCTGATACTTTATTTTAGCCAGTTTCTAAAGGGAACGTCCCATTACTAAAAAGAAATGTGATAGCTAAATTTTCTCGAACAGTTCAACTGCAAATAAGTTAAGAAGCATCCAAACTTGTTAGAGCCTTACCAGTACACTTACACTGGTGGGTAAAATGGAAAGAAATGGTTTGGTTATACATTCTGGAGGACAAATAGGAGCCATTAGATATAGATACAATGATTTTGCATGGAATTCATTCAGGGAAAATCAAGAAAGGAAACAGAAGACTACAGAGAAAAATCTTTGTAACAAAAGAGATTGGGTAGAAAGAAACACATGGAAGAGGCCCTCAAGATTTTGTTTGGACAGGAAAAAAGGACCAATTAATAAAGGATTCATTTATAACAAAATCCTTGATTTTTTTTTTTTAATAGGAACACACATGCTATTCTTTATCTTCTACATTCTACCCTAAGGAAAATATGTGATTTTTAAACCAAATGCCGTATCTCCATTTTCTGGGGTATTAGCTCTGCTCCGAGTAACAAACTCATCTGTTTTCTGCTGGGTTCTGGACTTCTCATTTCAAAATAGGTACCAAAAAGCATTACATGCAACAGAAAAGTAGTAATATTTCCTTGCACCTGCAGAAACAGCATTTAATTCTAGAAGAATATGATGATTCTGGCTGTTTTCAAGCAGTTAAGCTACTACCTTGAAGCAGTACTCACTTTAAGTTATTTTGTTGAATACGTTTAGTGAACATGGGGGTAACAAGAGCATGTTCTCCTTTGATTACAGGTGACAAGGTCAGTTTCCTCATTTTCACCTAAAAAACAATTACTAAAACTACTTAGAGTCACTGAGAACACCATCTCTGCTTACTCCATTTTTTCTTTTTTTTTAATACATATTCTACCACAATCTTCTGAAAACCTTTCAAACCAACTTCCAAGGATAACATCTAGTTCTTCAGTTAAATCCAAGATATTTTTGGCAAAAAAGGAGAACGGGAAAAACACCAGATTTTTATTTGAATGCCTTTGTAAAGATTGAGTCTGGAATCTCTCCTTTCTGATGCATTTTTTCTTAGTCTCTTCACAACCATGATCAAGTTCTTCACCAAGGTGAGACTCGTACATTGAATTGATATGGCAGAAGTTTCCATACTTGTTGGCAAGGAGAAGCATAACATCTGTCTCCATAGTGTACACAGGCATCTTTCTCCTTCCCTGCCCCTGCAAGAAGGAATTCACTAGAAAGCAATAGTATTTTATTTCTCATGTTGTGGAGAAGGTGATTCATTATCACAGATTCAGCATAAAAGCTTCATAAGGATAAAATATAGCCTATATTGCAATATGTTATTCACTTCTGAAAAAATACAAATGCTTTACATTGAAAACTCAGAATTCTTTTGTCATCCGGGGCTACAATACATACAACTCATTCCTCTGTCAAGGGATACACAGCATTTACACTCACACAGCTTCCAAGGCAAGAGGCCCAGGCCAGGAAGGTTTTCCACCTTCCACCAGGTGCCCCGCCATGGTACCTGGCTGCCCTTCTGCCACCGGGTGTTGGACAGAACAGAGGGAAGGACATTCTGCCAGCTCCAACAAAGCATCAGGATGAGCATGTTAACAGCATTCACCCTATTCCTTAATACAC
Source organism: Athene noctua (assembly GCF_965140245.1). NCBI lineage: Eukaryota > Metazoa > Chordata > Aves > Strigiformes > Strigidae > Athene > Athene noctua. Next base: position 163,579,145 of record NC_134038.1, read on the forward strand.
TACTACACACTGCAATATAAAGTTTACTTCATCTCTTAAGAGAACATGCATTATTTCTCTCTTCTGTTGCTCATTTCCTTCTGTATTCTCATTTCCACACTTTTCAGACTCCGCACATCCTTACTGTCTCATGGACTCAAAGCAATACCATCGTTCCTGTGCCAAATGCGTTTCTTATGCCTCCTCAGAAATATCTTCCTTCCACTTATTTCTGATGTGCCCACTCTTTTCTCTAGTTGCCTACAAAGCAAACACTATAAACAACCAAGTCTTAAGGTTTACATGACTTAAAGTTTTAGGATCACTTATTTCTGATGTCACTTATTCTTTTTCCATTTATTATACAGATCATATATAGATTAGAAAAATCTCTAAATACCTTATCTCCTGTAAAATATCTTTAACCATTATTAAAAACAACAGCAAGCAAATTCTGAATTATTACTGAAAGTAGAAATAGCTGATTTAAATATTTAAGTGGTCTCTTAAAATATAAATTGAAAAATCATCAAGCATCTACAATCTCTGTGTCAGGGTGTTCTCTGGGGTTTTGTTTTCTTAAGAAAAGCTGAAGCTGTATGAAGAGAGAAACATGTACTGAACTTTGAAAAAATTCAGTATGACAGACTATGTTGTTAACTCTTTTTAAATTCATGATATAGCCTTCATGCATTTTAAAATATTGAACTTTTGGCTTTTTCTACCCTGGCAATTAAGTAACATGACATTTTTAACCAAAGTAAGAACAACTGCACTATACCCAAAGTTTGAGCAACTACACAGTGAATTTTAAATCCACACAAATCTCTATTCTCTCTCATGAGAAACTCATAAAGTGTTTCCAGGCTCCTGCTATTCAATGAAAACAGAACTATGAGAACAGTTCCTGAAAAAATACAAAAAAGATGCTACAAGGAGGAAGTCAAGTGAATCGTGATGCAATTGTTGTCCATAAGTTCTAGTTCTTTGTCATCTAGAATTATTCAGCCCTGAAGAATGGAAGGGTTGCTGATGCAAGCATAAAAAGAAAGGATATAAAAGGTAAACCCTGATTCAAACTGCTGTTTCTCAGGTTGAGGCTGGTGAGGTGACAAAAGTCAGACTCTTCTCACTTTCTGGCACGATGTTCATCGTATCTGAGTTTGAACTGAAGTTAATGTAAGAATGCAGAAGTAACTGAAACCTCTGCTCTTGCATGTAGGGCTGGTCTTGGAGAAAGAGGTCTCAAGTAATCGTTAACAGATGCCTGGTGATGACAGATTACTGCTGGACATTTAAAATGAACCCAACAACTTGTCTGTAAATTACAAAGACAAGTGAAGCAGTGATGCAGTTGTCAGCTTAAGATACTCTGGTCCACAAAACAGCTTTATAAGCAGACTCTCCACAACAATACCATAGGAAAAACAAATCTCGAGATCTTATCAGCTGTATCCAGCGTAGACTGCGAACATAACCTTGAGAATATGAACTTCAATTTTTATTTAGTTCTTTGTTAAACAAAAAGGATTCCCACATAAGAATCTAATCTTCACAGGAGCCTGAAGTCACACTTGACAATCCCTATCTGTTGTCTGGAAAGGCAGAACTTCCCACAAGAGAGAAGAAACTGTCTTCCACACCAGCTGGCTTGTATTCTTTATCAATTTGAGAAAGCTAACAACTTCTCTAGCTGTTGTAATGGATGCAGAAGAAATCAAAGTGGTATAAAGAAACTCCTCATTTTCAGGAGATAGCTTTTTTTTTTTAATAGAGATAAGCTGACTTCAAATTAACCTTGCTATAATCTGAAGACACTTGCTAACACTCCACTTCAATGTCACTAGATGCATTTATACTCAAGAGTTCCATTTCTCCTTGCAGGGAACACCTGGACAATATACCTGCACCTGTTCCTACAGCTTTTGAATCAAACATGATAAACTTGTAATCCTCTCTGTGCTACCAAGGTAAGACTTCCAAACTGACCAGCTACAACTAATATCAGTTAAGATACTGAATAATATGACAAGAGCATTGCTTCCAGAAAACAATGCATAGATGCCTGTCCCTATGTATGTGTATCACCTTTACTCTTCCTCAGTTTCAATGAGCACAAGGAATTCAGTGCCAGGAAGTACAACACACAAACAGAATACAAAGGAGGTCTCAAAGAAAGAGGTCTGGTAACTCTGAAGTTCTTGGAATAAGGCAGTAATTCACTCCAATGTCGATGTTTTAGCATACTTGTGCCTTGTTTAGTGCAGAGGCATTGCAGATGAATTTGTCTCAATGCAAACTTCCAGAGCAAGGAAAAGATATGAAAGAACTCTCTATATAACAGTGCTAGTGCTACAGGAAGTGAAGGGGAGGAGACACAACCAAGAGAGGAAAAACTTTCCTATGCAGAGGAAAGACGGAGAAAATTAAAGAAACCTCATAAGGAGGAAGTAGTTTGACCAAGCCCCTCAGATCCTATGATAGAGCCTTTGTATTCCATTAAATGTTGTCATGTAAGATGAGACATCAGATTCAACCAGTGCATAAAAATTACTATATAGAAAATAATTTATTGGATCAGTACCAAAGAATTCTTCACAAAAAATTTCCTATAAAGCAGATGGTTTTTGATACCAAAAGGAAGACAGCACCTTTTTGTTTTGACACATCCCATAGAACAAGGAAAACTCAATTTTGTCAAAGTAGAGTGGTGAGAAAGAATAAGATTAGTGCTTTCTGAAATCTGAACTTTTGGAGGAAAAACACCTGGAACTTCATACACTACCCTAGAAGTCTTTGCTAGTATTACAAACCCTGATAATTCCTAGTGCCATTTTGTGACTGCTCTAAATCCCAGAGCTCTTCTATGCAGATCCTCCTGAGTGCCAGCCTTTTGTTTGAGCATATTCTGTTTACCATCTCTTGATACCTAGAACACCTCTTAGGAACATTTTCCTCACAAGACATCTGACTTCTGAATTATAGGACTCAACTGTTATAAGTATCATCTGCTAAAAAGGTAATTTCAGAAGAGGAAGTTGGAGAACAACACACCCTTTGACAATAAAAAGATAAGAAAGCCATGTTGCTGAGACAATGGCCTCAGAACAGCAAAGCCCATCTACTCTATATACTCATGCACTGAAAAATGGCATGCCTTATGTCAGCATATTAACGGAAAACTCTCCCCAGTCTCAAACAAGGCATATGTATGGCACAGTAAAATCAGACGCTGGCGACAGAACTTAAGTTTTGTTAACTGGCCTCTGCTGTTATATCCTAAGAAATACATTCTGTTCCTTTAAATAAAAAGTTTTCTCTAGGATGAGTTGGCTACCACTATGAATTACAGCTGCCAATTCAATGACAACAGCTGCTGTCTGACATGGGATCTGAGGGCCAGCTTCTCCTACAGACCAAGGGATTAACAATCTGACAGTTGTACATATTGTGATAATACAATATTCATGACAACAGACAACTTTACACACCATTTTAAAATTGGGTAACAATTTTAATTTAAGACTCTTAAAGCGAAACCTAGATATGGCAACACAAAAGAAGAAAGGGTGCTATACACGGCCTCAAAAACACGTATGTAAAGGTAACAAGCCATTTTATTCTGAAATGCATTGAATTCTCCCTAACAAGCCATGAAAGGTGACCCTCAAAATACAGAAAAATGCCAGACTATTAGAAAGAGAAAAAAAAATTCTAATAAGAAAATCAGAAGTAACATTTAAAACAATTTATTTCAAAGAGGTTTTAAGAATTATTAACAGACATAAAACAGTTAAAGACCATATGAAATGCCTAGCCCGTAAATGATATGCTGATCAGCATAAAAATTTTAAATATATTTAGCAGATTTAGTTTATTATCAGAATACTCAATAAGTTTTATGAGCTTTTCAGCAAGTTGCTTTCCAGTTCATTTTTGACAGAAGAGAAAGGCAGACAACATACATTAATCCCTGGAATAGACATACTCAACTGTTATCTCTGCGAGATAACACCTCTAGCTGCAAGACACAGTATTAGTTTAATTTTGTATTAAAAGGAGAAAAACACCCCTTTGTTTTTTGTTTAATTTATGCTCATGCTCAAATTTTAATTGAAAGGGTTAGAACAAAGCACCACAGTATTTTTAAGTAAGATAGTACTTATTAATTACACCTTTTTCCCTAGGCTAAGTTTGAAGCTGATGTTACTGTACTGGAACCACACACAGAATACGTTAACAAAATTTATAGCCAGATTCCTTCTCCTTTGTTAACTGTGTTCCCCAAAAATGGGAGATGGAACTTGATGAGTGAGACAGTACATGATCCAGAGCCCCACAAAGAACACATCTGGTAGGGCAAGAACTTCCATTAGATTTGGTGTGAACACAGCGTTCTGGAAAGTTACCAACTTTTTTTTTTTTTTCCCCTGACAAAGCATTTCCTTTGCCTACCGTCTATGACAGCTACATTTGAAATGCATACAGACGCTGTGTCTTCAAAGATCTATCACCCACCTATTTTCTCTTACATACACACATATATATATACACACACTACACACACATGTACAGACAACAGTTTACATTACAAGGCTAGTTAGAATCTGCGTTTTGAACTCATGTCAGCTAGGGCGAGCAGCTTTGTAGCTCAAAGCTTCTGTATGCACTTGTATACAAACCTAAGGCTTTTGTTTCCAAGTTACAGCATTTCCTCCCACAAAAACTCAAGTCCAAATAGACATCTGCAACACTCCAAATTGCAGCTGCCTCCTTCCTATATCCGGAGGGACAAAATTCCCCGTTGTATTTACTTCTTAACTGCATTTCTGGCTGGTTACCTCCAGCTCTCTATTTTTAAGGTGATGACTCCGTAAAAAAAAATCCTGGTATAGTGTATGTATCAGACTTATTTTGATAGAAACGTGACTTACTCATCCAACACTACCACACTGTACTTACCATCTTAAGAATACTATGTACTGCAATGGGATAAATGTTGAATTTTTTAGTTTTAGACCTGAGACAGCAACTAGATTTCTCATTTATCTTTAGCTAAGCATATAACTATCTGTAGAAATAGCTGCTAAGCTGAAGTGTGATCCTGTGAAGCTACACTCATCATATCTTGTTGTGACAATGTTTCAGTAAATGTGATTTTTTTTAAATCAAAAATACTCTTAGTTTGTATTAACGGTCATATTTCTGACTAATTACAGTTTTTAACGCACAGCTTAAAAAATTTTACAAACCTCTCTGGCAACATTACTCAGAGCTTCATCTTCTGCAGAAAACCTGTCTTTCACTGGAGTTCTCTTCCGTCCTGATCCAGGAGTTCCCATTTTTATTCTCTGGTTCTGTATTTGCAAAAACAGACAGGAAAAATCTCAGTTTTCAGATCTGAAATTAAAAACAAACAACCCACACCCCAAATGTAGTAAGTTCTCCAATTCTTTAGCTATATAATTCTCAAGAAACCTACATGCCATTGGCACAAAGTTATCCAGCAGTTGTATTTCTGGGAAAACTTTATCACAAAATCTTGAGGCAGCTTTACAGAACACCACTGCATCCTACAAGGTGCTACACAGCATTTTTCTACCGAACTGAACCCACCAGTTTACCTACAGCTTCGAAGTTATTTATGCACAGCTGTGAACTACTCCTAGCTCGATGACACCACCTATGTACCCTGCCACTTTTCACAGCTCCTAAAACTAAGAATCCATTTAATTTTATGGACATGAAGAAAATCTATAGGCAACAACTGGTTCAAGAATTAACCTTACATGACCATTAGAACTCTCTCCAAAACAGAAAAGATAGATCAGCAGACATAGTTTTTGAAGGATCAAAGAAGGTAGATGGGACTCACCTCCATTTTAATGCAGCTGTTCTTATTCAGCTGCAACTGAACGAGAAGCACAACCTTCTACTAAAGTAGAAATTTTACTATAGAAGTAAAGACATTTCTAGGCAAACCCTCTTTTCCGTAACGATATTCCTGATTTAGGAAATGAAGAGAGAAACATACTAGCATCATATACCCAGAATAATGCATAAAATACCCTCCTTAGTCTTCTTCCAGAAACCTCTGTTATCAATTGCAAAAATACCACCACTAAACCAAAACATAGCACACAGTCACAGACAGCAAAACATTACTCAGAAAAATAAACTAAATTAGTTTTATCTCTAATATCTTAAAGAAACCCTACCTCCAGGCATTGAAGTCCTTCCAAATGTCAGATCAGAATTTGGTGGTAGTCCAGCTATTTGATATAAACAACGAAAGTGTTCCACATAGGGCTTAGGAAGACACCTTATTTAGAACAAAATTTTCTTAATGAGAATAGAAAAGGTCTAGAAGGGAACTACTATTGACTATCCATTTGAAACTGAACTGGTGCAAGAACTATCTTTCAAACTGGATCAAACATTCAACAAGTCCTTACAATTTAATCAGAGGGGCAGCGGGGGGGAAAGAATGTGACGGGTATTTTTGTACAAGCAGTTTTGACTATTATTTTTAAACAGCTACCACAAAGCCAAAATATATTGGGGTACTTTCTGGTGCTCAAAGATACCAAGTAGCATCACAGCTCTTTTTTTTTTTTTTAGCTTCTATACTTCTTTCCCCCTCCATAACTTTATGCTGCTAGTCCTCTCTTTTCCTTACAGGCAGGAAGTCTGTTATTTTGCAGGTATTTTATTACTCTTTATATGTTTAGACAAGGGAAATAGAATATTTCCTAATGAAAGAAAAAAAAACAAAGACTTGAAACTAGATGTCCAACCTTCTTAAAAGCTCCCACATAGGACAGATACAACTCTGCGATAATATTATTCCATTCCTGTTGCTATTCTGAGACCAAAACCAAACATACTCAATACTGCAGGTGCACAACTACTCCTTAAAGGAGAACTTGCAGAGTTTGAGGATGAGTAGCAGAGGAATAAAACCACAGCATCTGAAGGGGCCAAGAAAGATGCAGTTCTGTCATCCAATAATAAACACACTACTGATGGGGAAGCGAGGACGCAAGTACCCCCCTGGATTCCATCCATTCCTCCACAGGCTGCTCATTCATTTTGCAGTGCAGTGTTTGGATAAAATACAGGCATTTGTGCCAACACACAGGACTCACCTGTCAGGGAGTGTTTTTAACCATCTGCATGTGGCTCATGGTTCAATATACTTGTTACTCCCCCACAACATGATTTTTTCGGTTGTTGTTTGTTTTGGCTTTAATTCTGGTGTTAGGCATCAGCACACTTTCCAGAAGAAATACAAGATTCCAGCCTCGCTCTTTAAGGGAAACTGAGGTAAGGCCTGGGACACGTATTGCCACTGTTAATACATGTGGTAAGAGTCTGTCTTTTTAGTCTTAAAAACAAGCAAGCAAACTTACATTTTGTACTCAGATGAATTTAGATATATACATGCAGAAAGCAGTCTGGAGATCTCTGGGGCAAAGGTTTAAGCTCAGAGCTACAGGTTGCTGCCCACATTCAGAAGAAATGTCTCCAAAAACCAGCATCTTTTTTCAGTAATTCCTGTTGACTGACTTCAAATAAGAAAAGCAGATAGGGCCCAAAGTAAAAGTTGCATCAACATAAAATAATAATCCCCTACTGCAGCAGGTTTTCACAAGGTTATATATTAGCCAAAAAAAACAAAAAAAAAAAGGAAAATCAAAAAAGTTATGTTATTACAATAGATCAGTTCATGCAACCAACAGAACTCAAGCCTATCTACTAAAAAAGGTCACTAAGCATGAAGTGAAATCCTCTTAATTTATATTTCTTAACTAAATATTTACAACATAAGTAAAAACTGCAGAATAACCGCACATATCATAGACTTGAACTGCACTTCTGGACATCCTTTAAACAACATACCACTTATAATAGACAACTAACTGTTAATTCAGGGAGATTCCCTCCATGGGCAAACTGATTTGAGGAACTGAATGTAATAGGTTATACAGCTATTTTTAGTATAACTGCGTTCAGACTAACAATAAGTACTAATGTATATACATAGTGAATTTTTTTAAAAATTAGATGCTGATGTTTCAAATGAGCAAAAGGTGCTTCATCTCAGTCTCACTGTAGCATAATTGTGCCAAAGTCACTGTGGAGGAAGGGAAGTGTGACATCTCTGACAGCCATCTGCCACACTTCTCACCCAGGATGAGCACAGAACTCCTGATTAAGCCCAAACCCAGAAAAGGAAGCAAGGACAGACTACCTAGAAGGTATACAGAGACGTTGCCTTTGCCTACAAGGAGGAGTTAGGAAAGCTAAAGTTCAGCTGAAGTCAAAACTAGCAGAAGCTGGTAAAAACAAAAAGAAAGGCTACTATAAGGACATTGAGAACAAAAGAAAGACTAAGAAAACTACAGGGCCATTGCTTAGCGAGGCAGGGGATACAGTGGGAGGTGTTTGCAAGGCTCATCCTTGGCATAATGGTCCAGATAACAACAAATGTGAAGATAGGAATTTTTGTGATTCAAATATGCAAAATTGTCTGACAGGATATCTGCCCAAAACCGGCCATGTTGAAGACCAAGAAGATAATCAGATTACATTAGAAACACAAAGAAATGTCTGAAATAAAGGAGTCCTCTTGAAAAGAAGCATAAAAAAAAAAAAGTCTGTATCAGTGGGAGAGTCCTTGGAGAAGAAACAGCATCAGTCAAAACCCTGTTTGACACTGTCAGAAGTCTCCACACTGACAGCACCATCTTATCTGCCCAGGCCAGAGAGCACAGCATCCCTCTTGGAGGGTGCAAGGTCCTGCACTCCAGCTAGCAGGTGGTCAGTGCAAGGTGCAGCAAGGGAGAACTCCCACCTCAGATGCATGAAGGCAAGCTTGTGAGGTGCACTCTGGCACGTGTGTTAGGGCGTTGTAGGGAACAGCATAGGGTACACACAAATCTAGGAGCATCCACACCTCCAACAGGAATCACGTGCAAATAAGGGACCCTGGAGTTGAAGAACAGAGAGTAGTAAAACACTGGCCTAGAGAGGGTGTGAAATGTCCAGCCTGAAGATACTCGAAATTTGACTGGACAAACCTGCTCTAATTGACCACACTTTGGGCAAGGGGTGACCTCCAGCAGTTCCTTCCAAAATAAAAGATTACATGATTCCATAGTTACTATGGCTGCCAGCTTTGAAACTAAAACTCAATATAAGTTTTCTTTAGTGAGATGTTCTAATATTCCTTCAAGGGTCTTGTCACAATTTCTCCCATTCTGTGTGATTTTTGAGGTGATGAATGTCAAAGTATTTCATGTTTTGTTATACAGTTCTGTACTAAAGAGATCTAGTTCTATTACTAATAGATACATTAGCCTAATGTTAAATGTATCATGATGTTACTTCTCAGAAAAATATAAGGTGCCAAATATTTCATATGCATGCAGAAGTATTTCTTAGGTGCTTCACTTCTAACCTGCTAATTACAGGAAAAATTATTGTACTGCATGTTATAAAGAATTTAACATATGCTGGAACATTAGAATTTTCACAGAAAATAAGCAAAGAGAACCCCAAAACAAATCACAACTACACAAAAACCAGTTTGTTACATTGGCCTTCCTAAACTAGAAAAGGTAATAAAAGGTAAGTACATTATAATCTGCTGCATTTATAGTTCAGAATTACTGAGTCACATCTATTACATGCTTACTTTACACTATACACTGGGTTACTTGCTATATTACATGACTAAGGGACGTTCTGTTGTATTTAATTCCAAAAACCTGAAGTCCCCAAACCAACCAGAAGACCTGTGAGGAGCTCCCTCAAGTTTCCCCTCTCATTTGTCTTTACTGCTGGCATATATAAATTTTATCTCTTCCCTAAGTCTTTGCTGTCTACTCTTCTTCCTATTACCTCCTGACTAAAGGTTCTCTTTGTTTTTCCCTTCCTAGAAAAAAAAAGAGCAACCCGTCTTACGTAAAACAGAAGCTACACCACAATTTAAGGCCCTATCACTCACCACCTTCAATGGCACCACCTGTTTTGATGCCAGTGTATTTGGCATCACATACACGCAAGGCATTCAGATACTACAGTGTGAACAGGCTATAAATAGATTGAAACTCTCCTTTTCTCTTTCAAGACCACAAGATAATTAAAATTCACCTGTGTAGAAACAATCTCTGTATATTTGATCCAACAAAAGAAAAGCACAGCCCTGCTCTAGAGCCACTGGCTGTTAGAACCAGCCTCACAGTTTCCCAATTAATACTGGAATAAAAGCCAGTAGCCCTGAACTTTAAGGCCAAAGCCATAAACGTGGCAGTTTGTATCTTTAAAGAAGTAAATTATTTTCATCCTGGGACCGAGTTGCATCTTTTGTCCATAACATCCGAAGTTTCTTTCGGTTTCAGTTGTCCACGTGCAAAGGTAGCATTTTTATCTGCTACAGACATCTAAAAATCTGAATCGAGCAGACCATAAAGGAGGTTCTACAGAATACTGCAATAGCACCAACTGCCCCTGCTGTTGGAAATTATCTTGGACATGTGATATGATAAACACTGCTGGTAAGTTGTTTAGTATAAAATATCATCTGAATGTAATTTCACAATATTAGAGTATATAAATACCTAGGTTCATTACAGAATTTTCTCTCTTAACAAACAAGACATAGCACTAAGCATTTTCTCAATAACACCCAAAGGTCTTATAAAACACATAGTAGTAGCCTGTGTGATCAACTTCAGTTATAAGTTGATTCAATTTAAATTAGTGGCTAAACTCTTTGATTTCATAAGAACAAAAAGGCAATGAAGCCAGTGGGAGAGGGGAATAGTAACACAGAGGAAGGGTAGAATTTCTTGAAATCAGGCTAAAAACCTAAAAGAATCCAAATGAAAATTACTTGGATGAATAATATTAGAAACATATTAATAAATAAGGAGGATGAATGTAAGAAGCAGAAAAAACCCCAAACATTCCTCACCAGCAAATCTCACTAATCACAGGTTGCTAATAAATCACAAACAGTTGTAACCCATTTTGATTTCTGACAGTTCCACAAATGTTAAGTATTCTCATGAAATATACTAAAGAGAGCAAAAGCTTTTTCAAATACCTAACTAAAAAGAAAGATCCAAGAAGCAGGAGTGCTATGCAATGATGACGGAGTTGAAATTAAAGAATCTAAATATACTTCCTAAGCTAACAGAACACTTGCTCTTTACTTCAACAAATGAATACTGCTGATGAGTGAAGGTATGGAAGCTACCATAATTAAAGCAAAGTTCTAAAAGTTAATGTGCTCAGAACAGTGGAAAACCCAACCCAGCAATTTTAAAGAACTGTCTCATGAAACTGCAGCTCTAACAACATAAAGCTACAAACAAGCCAGAGGTATTATTTACTGCAAAACAGCAGAAGTACCATTTGTATTTGAGAAGAAACAGAAAAAATATCCCATTAGAAATCACAATCTTATTTCCTTAATGTTCAGTGCTTTGTCAAAGCAAACTCTAAAGGAGACACAGAATTAGTAGTCCATGGGCCCAAAAGCACCGGAGAAAGGAGAGGAGCTGCACAATCACAGGGGGACTATGACCCAATAAAGGAGCATGCAGAGAGCAAGAGAGGGAAATAAACAAGGTTTTAATGCTGTAGTTTCAAGGATTCATTTAGAATTTTCATTCAGAATAACCTTGTTCAGAAGAAGATTAACTGAAAACAGAGTTATTGCAAAAAAAGAGCTCCTAATATAAGCAAAAGAGCCTAATGCTAAAGGGAAAAAGCAAAGACTGAGAAAAGCATGTAATTACTGTCTGCCAAAAGATTACAGTGCTTACCACTGTTATCCCAGTTCATGAAAAGTGGTTCCATTTTAAAAAAAACCTGTTCATCTCTAATCATGGCCCACTTCAGAAACCACTGGCACAAAGTTTCTGCTCTGAGTGGACAAGCTCATGTCAGCTTCTTCAGGAAAAACGTTGCTCTTTGGAAAGCTGACAGTTAATCCAGTGCAAAGTGACAACTGCACAATTTACCCCTTTAATGCAGCATATTCGCAATTTATTTGCCATTTTAAAATCTGATAAATACAACTTCTTATGATTTCACAGTGTTTAGCAACAGAATGGCAATGGCAATTCCTCAGAGGAAGTTGAAACCCTCAGTTTGTTGGTGTTATTAAGCTGTAGATGAAGAGAAAGTCACCAGTTAAGACAATCAAAAAGCCATTACGCAGTCTGCAAAACCTTTCCCCAATGGAGCCATGAAGTGTAACCATGCCTGGCTAGTGTTGGTAAACTCCAGACTCACCAGCCTGTATTTAGTGACCTTCCTCAGTCTTCGCAAATTACCAAAACACCAAGACAACATCATGCAATGATGCAACTTCAAGCAAACTCATATTAAGTATGAGTTCTCTGCCAGTCAGTTCCTAACAGCTGCACTTGGAGATACCATTACTCCACAAACCGAAACATTACATACAGGATATTCTAGTCGGTGACAAAAAGCATCTGCAAAGCTCCTGTAATAGTCACTCACCAGAGGAACTCTCAGGGCACAATGTGAAGCATATGTGGGTTTCAGAGAAGAAGTGTAACACAGTTGTACTTCTCTAGAATCAGTGCTACCATAAATGCTGAAGATCCAGGAACAAACTAAGAAATCAAATGGGATTTTAAAATATGAGGAAATGACAGTACTATAATGAGCACCATGAAAAATGATGGGAATGCGTAATAAAAAACAAATTCACAAGGATCTTCCATAAGTGCTTATTCTAAAATGGAACAACCATAATTTTTACACTGTCAGCTTTTCCAAAATGAGTATCCTTTCTGCCATTCTGCAAAAGAATGATTCATTACTCATTGAAAAAACAAAACAAAACACTGCTACTATATTGATGCTCTGTTTTTTTAATGAAACAAACAGAGCGCCCCATGGTAACAACCCACATTCAGTAATGAGCTGCAACTATTTAAGATATTTTTCCATTACTAATTTAATACACTCCTACACTCTTTTCTACTACTGCTACAGTTACAGTAGAATGAATAAAAGCTACTGAAGCAAGCAGGACAAATTCTTGGGTAACCCTTAGAGCTTTCTCCACCTGCTGTTGCTTCAATCAGCTGACATCACTCCTGCTGACCAGCTCCTGCTGTGGTAGCAGGCTGGTAGGCTTCAAACACTTGTTCCCACCTGGCCCTTTGGAAGATGCCCCTTCACCTCTTCTTTTGGAGCAGTACTAACTCTGCATGACTAATAGAAAATAAAAAAAGAACCCACACTTCACAAGCAGATAGCACTATTTACACAAACTATTTTCAAGAACACGTAATGCATAAACACAAACTGTCCATTACATGCATTTGTGTGTTACCTAGTTTCCCGATATTCAAGATAGTATGTTTAGATTACTTTCCCAGAAGGCATCTCTAATAATTTTTTGTAACCCTACTGGACTCTGCTAACCCATAACCACCACTACACACCTTCACACCATGATCAAACACAGAGTATCAAACAAAAACATCATTATCAAATCTGTTCCTGGTTTCTAATCCTCTGCTGGCATTATATACCAGAAGTATTCAATTATATAAAATACTAGTTTAGGCTTTTTGGGTATATAAACATGGCAACTTATGCACTATCCAAAAGTCTAGAATGTAACATGTTTTACAGACCCCCCCACTACTTGGAGTCCAATTTAAACAGCACTTTCTAAAAGTTCACGTGTGTTGAAGAACTATGCCATCTACGGAGACAGCAAGTCATTAAAAAAGAAAAAATAAACTCCTTTGGAGTCAGTTCTCAAGAAGTACTGATGTTTAGGGAAACAAGCTTACATCTGACACGTTTCACACAACTGTCTTCTATTCACAAGTTCTCAGCTACAGCCAGGAATTCAGTTCAGGTAAGACTGACTTGACTCTCTAAGGTAAACATCTCCAAACACAAGTCACACAAAACAATGGAAAAAGCATGTCATGTACGTCAAACTATTTTGTACTGCTACAGCACCTTTCATCTCTTCTTACATCATCACTAAGCAATTATATTAAGCAAGGAAGCCTATGTACATTAAGATGGTAACTGTTTCTGTTATTTAATTACATCACTTTACAGTCAAGACACAATGAATGTTTAAAGCACACACCAGACAAGCGTCTGTGTAATCTTACAGGAAATCTGTAACAAAAAACCCCACATATCTCCAAAGATGTTCGATGCTAACAGTGACAACATTTTAAAGGGATGAAATTGATCGTAGACCTTCCTCATTTCAAGCCAAAAATGTCTGTAAGTCTCTCCAAAATAAGGGAGGCACTGAGTAAGATCATACAAATCTAACATAGCACAACTTCATCTACAAAACGCTTTTAGTATCAGTGAAATACGTAACACTGCCCTTCAAAGTACCATGCTAAGATTCAAACTAGAAATCGCTTAGAACACACGGTGCAGATCACAGTCCTGAGCTGCTTTTGGGCTCCTTCCAAATTCATGAATGTGTCCATCTCTCTTAACATCATCAACTGTCTCTTTGCGATCACAGCAGCAGGGCATACTACGAATAAATAAACAAACGTGCTAGAAATAAATAAGTGACCGAATAAGCGTCAGAAGGCCTGTGCTGAGCCCTCCCGTAACTCTACCGAGGGAGCACGCCCTGCTCCGGGGAGCAGTGGAGCTGTGGCAACGTGCTTCGAGGAAGTGCGAAAAAGAAAGGCACTGAAATAACACACAGCTGTGATTTGAGGACATTTTCCTTTCTCTCTTCCTCCCTCTTCTTCCGCTGTTCCCACTCAGGACCCAGGCGTGAACGGCACCTTCCCGCAGGCCTGCGGGCCGCGGGTGAGGGATCGAGCCCGGCGTGCGGGCCCGAAAGAGCTGGGGCAGTCCCGGATGCCCCTTGCCCGCCCGCATCAGGTCTGACAGCGGCCAAAACGCAGGAGCCGCACACCACCGCCCCAAGCTGCCGCCCTCAGTTTCTGTTCACCTACCTGACGAGTGAGCCCCGGCTGAGCCCTCCCCGCTGCTCTAAACCCGAAGAACCGGGTTCCCACCCTGCTTCCCCGCCCCGTCCGGGTTTGTATGCCTGACACCCTTCCCCCCCCCTCCCCTGCCCTCACCCTCTTCTCGCCCGGGCCCCAACCAGCCTTACCTGCGGGCCAGCCTGCTGCAGCACCCCAACGCCTTAACAGGGAAGGGGAGTTGTTTCACTCTCCCCTCCCCTTCCAGGGGTGCGAGGGGTTCGCGGATCCCGGCGTCGCCTCAGGCTCCTGCCTTCCCTCACTCCCCAACGCCCAGAGTCCAAGGAACGGAGGCAGAAGCCGCCCCAGGGCGAGCGCGGGTGCCCGCAGGGCACGCACCCTCCAGGAGCCGCGGCAAGGAAGCTGCTACCTCACCCCACCCTTTCTTCCCCCCCTCACCTCCCGCCCCTTCCCCGTGCGGGGCCGCAGAAACCGGAGCTTTAGGCAAAAACGAGCCGCACCGCTCCAGGCCGCCGCCGCCCTCGCCCTCACCCTCCTCCTCCTCCTCCCCGCCCCGCGCTCTTGCCTCCTCCCCTTCAACACAGGCACAACGAGAACCCGGGTAGGAAACTGCGGTTAATTTCAAACCGCCCGCAAGGCCCCGCGGAAGAGGAAGGAGAAGGAGGAGGAGGAGGGCCGGCGGGGAGGGGAGGGAAGGCAGCCGGCAACCGCCGCCGGCGCGGCGCAGGACCCGCGCTACCCCCCGCCCCAGCCCCTCGCCCAGGCCGGCGACCCGGACCGCGCATGCGCCGCTCCCGCCGCCGAGGAAGGGGCGCGAGGGCGATGCGCATGCGCGGGGCGGGCGGGCGCTGCCGGGGAACACCCCGCTCCCCTCGGGCCCGCCGGCGGGGTCCCGGCCGCTCCGCCGGGGGGTGTCCCGGTCCGGGGGGGCCTTTCGGCTGCGGGAAGGCGAGGCAACGCTCAGTGCCCCACGTTAAGCGCTCGGCTGGAGGAGCAGCGCTCTCCCGCCGAGTCCCCTCTCCCCAGCAGGCAGCGAAGGGAGGGGGGTCGTGCCCTGCGGTGAGGAGGGCTGCGGCGCTCCGTTCTCCGCCTCAGGCCCCCCCTTCTCACCGGGCGGCCCGGCTGCCTCACTGCTGTGGTGGGGAGAGGTAGGTCAGCGAACTTCTCCTTAGGGTTGGCTTTTCGGCTTTAGGTGGGGTTTTGGTTTTAGCGAGTGGTGCCCCCCAGGTACGGCCCAGCCAAAGCCCCGGCAGGCCGCAGCCCTAAAACGGCGGCGCGACCCGCTGGCTTCAGCCTCAGCCGGACCCTCGGACACCGCCGCGCTCGTCCTGCGCCCTGCTGCCACCCTTTTCCCAGGTGATCCAGGAGATTGCAGTGGGTGGGTGCCAGGCAGGGTTTATGGGTAAAAATTCTCTGCCGGCATTTACACCTTATCTTATACTGGCCCAAACGTGACTGTACTTACGCACTATCAAAATTTAAATATGAGCAAGAATCGGAGTCCCTAGCGATACCGTACAGAAAAGAAAGAAGTTATCAAATATGTTCCAATTTATATCCAAAGAGCCAGTGAAAGTATCGATAAGACTGCTGTGAAATAGGCTTGGGATCAGATCTGTAGTCATTTGCTTTTTGACACCTCTGTCAGTAAGTGCAGGGTGTCTGTAAGAATATAGAGATGATCAGAGGTCTGGAGGAGATGGCGTTTCATATGTTAGAAATCACACGGGAATGAAAAAGCGCGGTTAAAATGGCAAGCCCAGTGGTAGGACTCGAGAACGTTCACCCGAGCCTTTAGCATAGGTCAAATCTCATCTTACTAAAATAAGCTCAAGTGGATGTGCATAAAGTAAAGAAAAAGGGACATGAAAGTGAATTAAATCCATTACAGTAGACATAAAACAACTTCCTTGAATTTCATTAGTATTTTATAACTGTCTGAGAAACCCTATACTGTCTCAATCTCTTTCCTCAGCTGACTGTACCACACAGTCTCACCATGCTTATTTTTAACATCCCATTAATTTCTGTAGTAATAGGTGATGATCTCACTGTGAGGAGATGAAGCAGAAAGTTTCTCGTGGAACATCAGTAGGAAAGCAATGGCTTAAAAACTACATTTTTATTTGAAGTTTATTCTTCCAGAAGGACCCACCTGCTGCTTTTCTGGGCTTTATGGAGAGTCTTCTTTAAAAACATCTCAGATCATTTTAGTTTGGTCTAGCTGGTGGGAGAAGTCTTTTGTTCCCTCTTGAGTGGAGGGTTTGTATGAAATCTTCTGAAATGTGGGCTCTCCTGAGTCTGTGTGGGATGATTCTCTGTTAGCATATTGCTATATAAAGGGGAAAAATGTTTTCAATCATTTGTACATTTTTCTCTGATGAAGTGTTACTATTTGCATGCGCTTGGTCTTTTGATATCATAGGCTGCGCATTTTTCTTTAATGATGCAGCAAAATGCATGTCTCCTTGAGAGCAGGCAGGCATTTTTGTGGCTTGAAAGAGCAATTGTTTACTTGGCTGAAAAGCGGTGCACAGTGCAGTGTATACACAGTGCCGTTACTACAGGCAGTGGTACAGGATGTCACAGTAACAATTCTGAGTTTAGCGTCATTAATGAGTAGTTAAAGAGTCAAGTTATATACAGTTTCTTTATAAACCTTTAATTAGAAGCCAGAAGATGAAACTTATGTTTGAACTTTTGCTGTGAAATGTCTGCAGTTACAAAATAGACATTTATTTATGAATCTGCCTTGAACAAATTCTTACTGAAGCTACTATAAGCTTGGTCTGGTAATAATGAGTTTCTGCTAAAAATAAGTGAAGGAAGTTAAGTATCACTGGATCTTCCTTTGAAAATATTTTTTTCTTCAGTGTTGTCTTTTTATGTAGTAGGTTAGTATAGATTCCTTGTCATGCATAATTGAACCTGCTGATTTACTCTCTGCTTCCCCTTTTCTCTGGAAATGTGTCTCTAAAACCGTTTTGCTCAGTTGATGCATTCCATGGGTGAAATCTTAGTTATTTCTAGAGCCATGGTCACCTGAGACAGTTCATCTTGGATGAATCTGTAAGTCAGTTGTATGGAATACTTGCAACAATGTCAACTTCCTGCTATTTGTATACAGTTTTAAAGAGATTTTGTCACTGAAACAACTTTGATGAGAGAAAAAGATGTTTTCTTGTGTAATGTTTGCTATTTGTGCAGTTTTTGAACATCTTTTTTTGTCCCCCTCTTTAGTGTTTCTAATCTTCCTGTGAAGCTTTTGTTTCATGATTATTACAGCTTCTGGTTAAGAATGTAATAGTGATGGCACACAGGTAGGATCATAGTCTAACTTAATATCTGATGTTATTCCATGTATTTTCCCTTCTGTGTCCTTGTGTCCTCCCTATTCTTTCTCTCTCCCCCCCCCCCCCCCCCCATATAGGGTTTGGAGAACTATGGCAATCAGAACATTTCTACTGTAAGTTAAAGGTAAAAGTTACATAAACAAACACAGGGCAGTTTATAATTCAGTTACTAGAGTAGCAGAATATATTTTTAGCTAGTGGAAAACTAAATGGATAGAGCAAAAGTATGAGTAATCCTTTGGTAAACTCAAAAGATCTTTAAAATGGTTCAATACCAGCTCTGCTGAAGCGCTTGGTATTCAAGGTAATGTTGATTTTCAGTTACATTCAAAGCAATAAGCAAAGGGTTGCATGAATTAAATGTAAATGATGGAAAACAGTTTAAGACTTTAAAGAGAATATTTGAAATAATTATAAGCCAGAATGTGTGCAGATTGTATGCCAAACATAATCACAGAATTCTGTATTTACATCTTTTGTAGTATTCATTGGAGTACTGAGAGACTATTACCAGGCTTCCTCTGTAAGGTTTTTGCATACATATGACATTTACCAAGTAGTGGAAAAAAACAAGCCTTCAGAACTGCTGGCTGTTTCCTGTGGGGATATGCACATTTCACAGCTGTTCTTGTAGGGGTTAATTATAGACTAGAAGGTTTCTGGTAATTCTGGGTAACTACAGAATCAGTGAGATTTAGTTATTCCCTTTCCCTCATTTACTTTTACCAGTGCAAAAAGCTAAAGGGCACAGTAGGAATTATGCATATACAACGCATTGTAATGGGGATTAGCACCCTTGGTGCTCTCCAGCAGTAGAATTGCACAAATTCTCTGGTTCAGATCCATTGCATCCTCAGCAGGGAAAGGGTTAGACTGTCTGTTGAATAGCTGTGGGTAGGCCTAACTGAAAAATTTGTATTCCGGTGTTCTTCAAGAAATCTAGATCTCCAAAGTAAAAGAAATCTTTTGTAGAAAACATCTGTTTTAACACAGGCTTGTTAATTGACCAAACAATTGAAAACAGAATGTTCCCCACTTACAAGCTTTTTATTTTCACTATTTTGGTTGTTATTTCCTTTGGTTTTGTTTTATTTTTTAAAGTCTCTTAGAAATAAGGAAAGCACTAGAATATTGTGGTTTATGTTTAGAATGTGTTTATAGGAAGATTTTTTTAATTGGTATGAATTAGGATCCACTTTTATACAGTAAAATTTTTAGCACTAGAGTGCTCTGAACAGTGTCCAAAGATCACCTTGTTAAATAATGACTAAGGGGAAGATACTAGCATTATTTTGATTGATTCCATTTAGATGTAAATAAATGATGAAGTATCTTAACAAGGTTTGTGGGCTGAGAGTTTGTGAGAAACTTTTTTTAAAGAAAGTGAGGTTATATTCTGAAAAAAATATTTAAAAATTAAAATTTTACTTTAAAATTTGAAGATGTTTATTTAATTCATAGCAGTATATTTAATTTTCATATAGAGCTTTTCATTATTATTCCATTTTGAAACAACTAGAGATCCAAGAATTGTCATCCTTACAGACCTTATAGATATACTTATAAATTTCTGTATGTTCTGTTTGATATATAAAGAAATACTGACAACTTCCTATGCTAAATATCATTCTTGAAAAAAATCTGAAGTCGTGATCTATTCTTTGTGTGTGTTATATACCCCAAAAGAGGGGGTATAAATGCTAGGTGATTTTACTCATGACACACAAGCCACATAGAGGAAATCCCCTCACTCTTACACAGTGGTGTTACATTTGCAAAACTAATGAGCAGTGTCTATATTAAGCATTAAGTGAGTAAACACATGGATCACATGGATCTTTTAGTATGTACTGACATGTTTTTCTTAGTCACTTTTCTGACAGCCATTATATTTTTAAATGTAGAAATGTCATTAGAATTTAAAGTTAAATATGACTTTAGATTTTATAACACCCTAAAATCTAATAGGCATTTACCAGAACTCTCCTGTGCCTGATATGCCCACAACCCAAATGATCTTCACCTACTACAGTGTTCCCGCCAGGTACGCAGAGGTGAACAAATTATTAATGTAACGAAGACATATCTACTATGATTTTTTGTCTTTTTTAAAAATGTAATAAAAATTAAACTTTTTATTTTTGCTTCCTACCTGAAGGAACCCCTCCTTTACCATTCTCTTCAAAATCTCAAGTGCACACATTCTCCATATAACAAAAATAGCTTTCGCTGAGCCTTCATCTCATTTTCTCCAGCAGCAAAGCTGACCCTCTGTCTAATGTATTTAAAACCCAACAAAATGGAATAACTGAAAGCCAAACTGAGAGAGATTCTGCTTCTCCATCAGTACTGAGCCTGTATGCTGCATGCTGCTGCTCACTGCTTCAGTGCACTTCTCTGTTGGTGTATGTCTGACATTACCTTCAAGTACTGATGGAAATTAAAGGTGAATGTTTTCCTTCGTACAAGTACTGTTAAACTGGAGAAGTAAAAGGACTCTGGAATTTAAATGCCAGGCTCTGAACTGCAGTTTAATTTAGAGATTGTGAAATCTGTATAGTGTTCACAGAAGCCACTCATGGTAACTTTGTATCTTCTTGGTAGATTTATTCACCATCCCTTCTGGACCATTTTTTTTTTACAGCTCCTGAGCTTACACTACCACTTCAGTCAATGGCTGCTATGGATGCTCAGCACTCCTGAAAGAAACAGCCCATTCAAAGTAAGCAGATTGAGTCTAATATTTCCATTTACTGAACTGAACATTAGAAGACTGGGAATTAAGTAATATTTGTCTATAAGGTACATGCACCCAAGATCTAGAGCAAAACCGGCTTTGCCAGGTTGCAATTAGAGCAGATAATAGCTCTAGTGCTTGAAATTTTAGGACTGTCATACTATACAATTTTTTTGGTTGTTTTTAAAGAGGTAAGTTCCTATTGTTAACATTTTAGAGAAATGCTCTGCTAATGGAATTCAAGCACTAGAAAACAACAAGGAAGAAGAAAAACGTGAAAAGTTCACAGAAATGTTCGTAATAATTCATTTAAATTAACTACAGTTTAAACCATTGAAAAGGGGATATATAGTTCAAAAATATTTAAACAAATTAAATAAAATTGATAATATTCCTTTAAATGTACATTGCATTTTAGAGCTTGGACATAGGATTTCTTAGATTTTGTAGCAAAATTATCTCTACATGTACTTCATATGGAGTCTTCTGAGGGTTATGACAGCTCAACCTTTGTGACCTAGGAGTAAAAAGCAAGTATTTATGTTTCTGTATGTGCAGATCTGATCTAAAAAAACTTGAACATTGTAGAATTCTGTATTTCATATGTGAACTAGAAAAGATTATTTGCAATTTCACAGGTTTTGTTTTGCCTTTTCAGGGGTTTTTAAGACAATCATGCAAATAATCGTGATTGTTAAGGGATGTCCTAAATTTCACCTATGCACGATACCTGTGCAACTCTGTGAGACTTCTTGAATTATATTAGCAAAAGTCAAACTGATTGAAACAGAGCAAACAGAGCTATAGATGATGTAAGAGAAAGAATCTGTCTTCTACTGTTTCTAGGCTGAGCAAATGTAAAAGCAGTGTAAAAGCAAGCAGATGTCACTCCTAATATATACTGGGCAATTCTACTTTGAGACATGATTTAATTCTGGAGAGTGACATGACAGTCTTGCTCAACATCTCTATAGCATTTGAAAGGAGATCGAGTAGCTTTTGTGATGATTCATGCCTGAATATTTTGTACATTTATTAACTATTCCAACGAGCTCCGCTAGAAAAGAGATGTCACACACAAACTGGATTATATTTTCTTGTGCAGACTTATTTATTAGCACCCATTTAAGAGAGCCAGTTGGTTGTTTATGCAACCTCAGCTCAGCTTTCACAGGTGTCACCAAGGGCATCACTTTTAAAAAAATGGATGACACAACTGTAATGAGGACACTGTTTGGCAAGGAGAACGTTGTTACAGGAAGTGAGACATGAGCAAGAAATAATGCTGGGTGACTACAGGAGCCAAGGTTGGGTTTGTGGGCCTGGCAATTTTTTGGGGAAAAAAAAGAACAATAAAAAAATCTTCCCCCCCAACCCAAACTCTCTACATGACTACAAAAAGCATATATGGTGTTAGAACCAAGGCACAACAAATACAGAATTTTTTTCATATTTTTTTTCCAGTAATTTTTCAGAGCAAAGCTATGCTTTGAACCACACCTTAAGCTTTTATGAACAATTTATTTTTGTGACTTTGTTACAGACATCAGATTCTTTAATTACTTAAGGCTGAAAACAAATTCTGTTAGGATTTATTAATAGAACAGGTTAATCCACCAATTTAAGAATCCTTCAAATCACCAACAGAAACTGTAAAATCTGGTTATATATATAAAATAAACATATGTGCAATATGTATAAACCAGAACATCATGTATTAATAAATTATATGTTAAAACTAGGCTAAATGGAATCTTAAAGAGGCTGCAGTGTCTAATGACAAGCAATTATTTAAATAACCATTTCATGCTGTTAGGTTACTCCTTCACTGAAGATGTCACAGTATTCTCCTAACTCTCCATGTCTGCTTTACTTCAAAACCTTTGAGAAGATATTTAAATAGTCACCAGACCAGCATAAGTAAGATGTGTGCTGACTTTTCAAGCTTTGCATGTTTCCTGAGGAAAATAGCACAGTTCTCAATTCCTGGTAAGCAAGACAGCCATGTTCATTTTTAGAACAACCAGTTCTGCATCTGTGTTTATCTACTTTTGTATGTTATGGAGAGGACGTTTGACTGGGTTGCTTGTAAAAAATAGTACCAAACGTAACCAGTAGGATGATAACTGCTATCTAAACATAAAAATATGGGTTGATGCAACTAAAATTTAGTTGCTTGAAACTATGTAATAGGTCTTGTGTTCCTTATAATTTGTCATGGATAAGAGTAGAAATAACGTCTGGAGTATAACCTAGAACAGGAAAAAAGTGGCCTCCTATCTTTGTTACTGTTGTTACTGTTAAAATTTGCACACCTTTTCCTCAAAAACAAACAAACAAACAAAAAAGCCCCAGGAAAAAAGAGGAACTTTCATGCTGGACGAGGAAAACCAGTAAAACCTCTTATTTCAAAATAGCTATTTGAGGGTCGCACTTGTTCATATTTGTCAGATTTAAAGGAGTAGCATTCAGAAGGACTACTAAGAGATGCTTTGTAAAGAGTTACCCCAGAAATTATTGAGCTCAAGAAAAAGTTGTGAGGAAGATGTTGAACTGAAACTCATCTAAGTTTTTCTCAGATGCAGTTATTTTACTTACTGGCTCTATTTTTGGGCAACTTAATATAAGATTAAAGGGCCATGCTGAACTCAACTATTTTACATCTGCCCTTGACCATGGTAAGTTGAGAAATGTGAGAGTTTCGTTTGGAGATTTTGTAAAAAATCTGTAGGCTTTTAATTTGAAATCATTCCCTTGATAATGACAAGTTAAAGTTTAGAGCTCAGCATATGGCCTGGAAAGCAGCTCTGATGCCAGCCCGTGCCTGGCAGGGTGCTAAGTGTGGGCAAGGTCAGCAGTTGGTGGGAGGCACCGTGGACTGCCAGGTGCCCCAGCAGTGAGCGTGAGGATGCAAGACAGCCATGGCCGGGGCTGGCCGGCCCCCTGGGAAGCAGGTGTTGGCCACACGAAGCCAGGCCTGAGAACTCTTGGTTTAGCACAGAGAAGGCTAAGTAAGGAGTGGAGTTGGCAGGGTTGTATTAAAGGTAAGAAGATAGAGAAGTAGGTGCTAAAGTTACAAGCTGTTACTCCTGATCAGCTGATGAAAGGTGCTGCTGTTTGCAGCCTCTCACTGGCAGGCAGTAGGCTTTGCTGCAGGTGGCTGTAATAAAAGTGCTGAGAAGGTCAGGATCACAAAGATGGAAGGTAATTACACTGGTGTACTGAAGACCTGGTACTTGTATCCTTAACACTGGGCAGTACCGCAGCTTTCGTTTCTCAATACTGTGCTGTTATCTCTACAGTGATGCCATTTTCTGATCCTTTGTCCCTTCTGTATTTGCACTGTGAGGTCTGCTTTTGAGTCCCATGTTTTGAATTCTGTTAATAGTTTATATTTTCAGTATTTATACTTTCCCCTATTTCCAAATATGTCAACAAGCAAAAATATACCTAAGTATTTCAAATACAGCAGTCAGAAGATGATGTTAAAAAGCAAACAGTTTTTGGTTTTGATTTAAAAACTATAAATATTTTCTGTGTTAAATAATGTACTTGATGTGTTTCTCATTCTTAAAGGAAGCGTTTAATTTCAGTCAGCAAATCTTTTCAGTGTATTCAGTATTTACATTTTTCTCTCTCCCCTCCTAAAAAATCATCTTCTCTGGAAACACTACTGGAGGCAAAACAGTTTTCTGTGATTTCAGTATTTCTATCTTTGAGCAGTCTTAGTGTTAGACTAAACTAACAAAACAACAAAATTCTTCCACTACAGCAAAAATGAAATTAGTTTCACAACTACAAGTAAAATTACTAGTTGTTGTTATGGCGTTTATTTCATAGGAGTTCAATTTCTTGTTTGGTGTGATAATCTTCTTAAATAAGCGTGAGGAAACTCTCTCCCCCATCATTATTTCCTTTGCTCCATATAATAAAGCTTTTGACTTGATCCTTTCTGCTTTTGTCTTAGGGTGTCTCTGCATGAATGATGCAACTGGATTTATTTGTAAATCTGCTATAAAAGATAAAACTGCATTCAAAAAGTGCAAATCTTTGAACTTAAAATTCAGAACTTTCATTTGGTTTTGGACAAAGAGTGATTTGAAGACTGTTCATGTACCTGTCTCTCTGCTCTGGATTGTGTTTGCAGTCTACCACCTACCTGTTCACTTTGCTCTGAGGTTTGTGTTTACCTGTATGTTGTCTGCTTTTCCAGTTTTGGTTTTGGAGACTAGATATTCTCCTGAAGCAGCAAGTTCTCCTTTAAACTTCAGAGAAGTACCACCTTGCTTCTGAAGTATTTCAGGCTGCTTGGGTAAGAGAAGTCACTTCCAAAACTGCTCGATAGCTTCATGATTGGTTTGCAGGCTGCAAGGTGATGGCAACAAGAAAATGTTTTGTAAGTATGCACTGTGTACTCTAGATTACTGACACCACGGAAGCTAAAGCAGCCTCATTCACGGTGGTTTGCTGTTTAATAACAGTCCACAGATACCTGCCTGTACCTAACCTTTCTGTGAGGCTCCTGCTTGAGCATGTCCTAAATGGAATACACCAGAATGCCCCAAGCCCCGCATGGCTTGTGGGCAGTACATTACTCAGTGAGACTTTGACGTTGTTTGTAGCTATGAGAAATTCAAAGTTTGTAACAGAGGTTGGCAAGAACAAAATTTGATCTTACCTGCAGTATGTTACTTACTTAGTATTGTCCCCAGCAGAATAACAAAAGTTTGGATCCCTAGACTATAAAGAATACCTAAAAAATATTTCAAGTAATAAAATTAATGAATGTATTCATATTGTTCTTAATTAGATAAAGAAAGCAATTTTTAGTATGTGGAGGAAGAAGAGAAAATACTACATGAAACATTTTCAGTGCAACCTTTTAGATTTAGAGCACACTTTGAACAAGAATTATATAATAGCATGACGGTGGTTAACGCATTACAACAGCAAATGAAGACTTATCTTTCTTACAGTATCTGAACAGAACCAAAAGGAAGCTATGCCTTCCTTCTAAGTATTTATGTGCATATTTATAGTATAATTATGAAATTTCAGCTGTTTGCAATGCTTTTGCTGACCAATGGTCTTTTTCTCTCAGTGTCCTAACTGCAAGATTATCTTTGGATTGTGGCAGTTTATATTGAAGAAATGAGTTGGAACTGAGGTCTGGGGAGCTATGTGATGTGGAAATAACATTTCTTGTTATTTTGGATAGTTACAGGGATCGACTGAGTAAGGTAGGGTAATAGAAACACAATACATGACACTTTATGCTTGAAAATCAAAGACTAAATAACATTTCTCTGTTCCAGTCATTACTTGTAGGAGATGGAATTACATCTCAGTGTTTCCATGAGTTCTGTGTACTCTGACCCAAGTATCCACAGCAGGCCCCCCTACCTAAACACAAGGTCTGGCCCTCATTTCTGGTAAATAATTGTGTAGCACTTCTGGGAATTAGTATTATCACATGTGTTTAATAAAAAAGATTCACAGAGTAAAAATCATACTGTAAATTCTTCAGTAAACTGTGACTTGCATCCTAACTCCGAGTTTCTCTGATTGCATACAGACTGCTGCTAAATCAGAATAAGAAGCTCACAGGATGGCTCCTGGTTTCATAAGAAGGACCTGGCAATGTTGGAAATTATAATCAAATTACCTGAAATCCTTTAATTTAGCCCGACAGGGTTGTCTTGCTCTTTTTATGACAAGCTATTTTGCTTTATGTTGTAGTACCAACCCAACTTGTCAAATTACTAGTACCTTTTTAGAGCTGAACTTTTGGATTATGACCTCCTCCTGACCCAAAGACACTGAATGCAGTTTAATACTGAGGCAGGCCCCATCAGCTCAGCATCTCATTTGGAGTAACTCCCACAGATGTTGTTCCAAAGGAAGTTTCAGGTGCTGGAGGACAAGTTGAAGTCAGTTTAGTTTATCTTGATATAATAGTTTGAGTTCATACTGCATTTACTTTAAGTTGAACTGTATAATTGCAACCCTTAGGTTAACACCCCTTCCCCTTTCAGAGCCATGGGAAAGTCCAGATGGTTTGAAGCAAATTACCAGAGGAAATATCTGTGAAGACTTGTCACTGTTTTGTGGTGATATATTTTTGGAAGCATTTTTTTCCTCTGTAAATGTAACATTGTAATACTTCAATTACAGGCATCAGAGTTTATTTTAGATAAATAAGTTGGAAAACTGCTATTTTGCAATTTAGAAGTAAGTGATCCATTTTAATAGATACACTCGTCAATAAGGAATATTTCATATTAAAAATTCAATAAGGAATTTTTTTATATTAGTAAATCAATAAGGTATATTTTATATTAATAATTAAACATAACTATGCTGTGAGCTGTACCTGGTATTTGTTAAGCCAGACCCAGTGTCTCTGGCCTTTTGGAAGTAAGCAGGGAAGAATGGGGGGGGGGGGGGGGTGAGGAGTATGGAATCAAAGTGACAAAGTAAGGTAAAGTCTCAGAGAGAACAATCTGATGCTTAGAATTTGAGTTTAATTTGTCATAGTGCATATTTACAGATGAAGATGCAAAATCATATAGTTGGAGCATTCTGAGCAGTTTGGTAATTACCTTCTTTTAAATAATGGTTTTCTCAAGTCAAAGAAATGCTTCACATCTCAAGATTCTGCATTGGCAATACTTCTTTGCAGACAAAGGGGATAATAAAAAGAAAGCATGGCAGCATGTCATCCTTACAGGTGAGCTCCTAGAGATGATGAAATAGCATGAGAATACAACAAGGGGAGCATCTCTTTTCATTATGTGTGTACGTAGTTAATTAAGGATGTCTTCTAGACCACAAGGTTAAAAAGATTTTAAGTGATAAATCTGGGAATGGTATCAAATGGTCCATGTTTCAGTCCCATATCCACCACTGAGTTGCTGTGCAGTATCTTGAGTTTTCCAGAAGTCACTTTACTTGCCTGACTTGTGTTTCTTTTATGGGCCTACCACCAGCCCTACCACCACTTGTTTCTAAAGCACTTCAAGAAAGCCAGATAATATCATGTATGTAAATCAATACTGAATAGTAACTCGGCTTCTGTAGTAGTTCAGCAGTGGTGATATTCACTATTTTAAACTGAAAGGTAAGTTACTCTTATTTATGTAGAAGTGCCCTATGGGCCTGTCACTGAGAAGTAGGTCAGACATCAAAGGAATTGCAGGCCTAAAGCCCTCAGTCACTTCAACAAGATACTCCACCCTACCACTCAGTGGGTGGCAAAGCTTGTACTAAATTCTGGGAGCTAGAAAATAGGAGTTAAGGAGGATGAGAAACAATTCCCTCCAAAACATTTGAAAAGTAAGACTAGTGGGGAATTCAGAATATGACAAAAGCAACAACATAGCAGGATCATGATATTAACTGAAATGCTGACAAATTCCTAATCTGAAATGGGTTGACTGTTCTTAGAGATCTGTTACATTCATAACCTTTGTGTGTCCTGAATTCAAGCACTAACTGATAGATCTAGCTACATAAAACTATTGTCTTTGTGCTTTTATATGTAATGGGTTTGTGTAATCACAGACAAAAACCGTGTATTTGTTCTATTTTGTAGATTCTAGAAACTGTCATGCAGGAAAGTAGTCGAATGATTCCAGAATCACTGTTTTCTGTATTCTGTATCCATCAGTTTAATAAGTCTGATGCTGGAGAGGAACAATGAATGTTTTGCGTAATGACGTATCAAATTATACAGTATTGTAATGGGGAAAAATACTTCCTGATTCTCCTTGAAATATCTGCTTACCTTGATAGTTCCAAACGTTATTCATTGCACTTCTCTAAGAGTCTGACGTGCTATGACTCAGTGACTTTCCTCAGCAGTGAACTCTGCTGGGTGTAGCATCTCCAGTGATGTGGTTTTATATGTACTGTGCTTTAGCTAAAGGGATCACACAAATTAAATTAGGTTTTTAGCTCTTCCCAACTGAATAACCTCAGTGTCTCAAGATCTGCGTGTATTCTTAGCCCTGCTAACTAGAAATGATGATGCAAAAGCTTTTTCTTAATGACCGTGCTTAAGGGGAAGGTACTACAATATAATCAGAAAAATCCCAGGAGCGAGATCATTGTGTTTTATGAATGTGTATCTCGGTATTCTCGAAAAGCAGCTAAAGAAGCAGTCCTTCCTTTGGCCTTCCTGTCAGCAGTTGGGCAAGCACAGAGGAAAACTAACCCCGTGTTTGTAGGAAATTGGGCAGCATCAAAGTTCTGGGTTAAAATGCCAGTAGCAGCACTGAGGTGCAAAATAGCCCAGGGTGGGTGACCAGGGCACTGGGAGAGCTGGGAAGAGAACCCAGGTCTTCCTGGAAGCAGCACACTCCTCTGCCTTGAAGAAGCTCTGTCTTCAGGGACAAGTTATTTTCTCTTTTTGGATACAAGGTTCCTGCCCATATGAATTTGTTTAGGGGGTTTTAGTTTTGGTTTGGGGGGGGGTGGGGTGTGTATGTGTGTTTTGTTTTTAATATCGTGATTACAGAAATAAGAATGAAAGTACTTGAGTGAGAGTCTCCTGCCAGCTCATTTAAAATCAAACTCGTGACTAGCGTCACCGTTGCTATAAAGGATCTGCTGTTCTATAGCATCGACTCCCTTTCTGTGGCATCCAGAGCTTTTAAAGTACAATTACAGCGAAATGGAAGTTAGGAGGAAGGTTTTGACACTCTAGACAA
The DNA here is from genome assembly GCF_965140245.1 of Athene noctua. Lineage (NCBI taxonomy): Eukaryota > Metazoa > Chordata > Aves > Strigiformes > Strigidae > Athene > Athene noctua. The sequence goes on from NC_134038.1 coordinate 163,608,927, forward strand.
AGCAGAAAGGAAATGCCACTTAGCAAGCCAGTGATAAAATGAAGATTTTGGTTTTGGGAAAATAAGAGACTCTTGCAGGGTCAAATCCTGTCACGCGCTTTTAAATCTCTCCGTGTCTTGTATTCCCATTCACAAGAAGATGCCTCTTGGTCTTGCAGTGGAATAAATCCACGTAGTTTTCCTCCTCCTGCAGTCCTAGCTAGTGAGCCAGTTTACTGCAGGGATTCTTAGTAGCCTTCAGTGCCTGAGTTTGCCCTTTGCACCTTTGGAAAGAGAGGGACGATACGTGATCTCTGGACAACTTTCCCACTAGAGCAGAGAGGTTCCTTTCCCCCAAGGTGCAGAGCACAATGCCCGTCAGCTTTTCTTCACTCCGAAGTGAGTTAATTCCTCTCGTCTTGTCAGTTCAAACAACCGCAGCCTGTAGGCCTTCAGCTTTCTCCGACAGCGCCCTTGCTCTTTTCACAGCCCTGTGTATTTTGAACACACCAATCTGACTTTCCCCTCAAGTCACTCCCTATCTTTATTGCAAGGGCTGGTAATGAACGTTTTTGCTCAGTTTTCCCTTCGCTGAGATCAGACCAATACCTGGGCACCACAGGGGAAGATCCAAATACACAACCAGCAAAGAGACTCTTTGCTAGGGAACCGTGAAGTCGGCCACATGGTAAAGAAATGTAATGTTTGATATCCAACAAGTTACTTAGAGCAGCCCGTAGTTTGTACACGGAAGGATTATAGGGCTGATGTAGAAACTGGCTTTTGTCAGTTCCCTGACCTGAGTGTTTTTAACCTCTCCCGCCACTGTTGGTACAGGTTTGCATTCCTGATCCCGACCGACTCTGCAGAGGCCGTTGTAATCTTCTAGAACACTGTCATCTGGTGGTGGTTGTAAGTCACAGCATGTCAATACAAAAGTGAAAAGGGCAATCAAATCAGGCTAGACAGATGCTCCGATTACCCATTTTATTCATATTAAAGCTTTGAGGGTTCCAATCAGAGCACTACAAAGGTGTTGCCGGGTGGGGGGGTGGGGTGGTTGGTGGCTCAGACTTGACATGAGGAAACATTTCTTTTCCGGGAGGGTGGTCAAACCCTGGAGCAGGCTTCCTGCAGAGGTGGTTGATGTCCCAGGGCTGTCAGTGTTTGGGAGGCCTTTGGACAATGCCCTTAATGCGAAGCTTTAGCTTTGGAAACCCCCGAAGTGGTCAGGCATTGGCCTAGATGGTTGCTATGGATCCCTTCCAGTGGAACTCTTGTGTGACATCACAGCTCTTCGGTGGCTGTGCTGCAGAGCTCAGTGCTGCTCAGGGGCAGAGTGCTGCTCAGCTGCCAGTTGACAAGAAGTCAATGCAGTAGTGGAGCACTGCTAAGGCCAGAGTGAAGAGAGAGATTCATACTCTCCCTGAACACTAGCAAAGCAGTGATGAACTGCTGGAAATATTTCATCTCCTGTACGGTGAGCACCAGAAGCTCTCTCTTCTAAATCACTGGTGCTAGGTTAGGGAGCAGGAGTAAGAGAGAGTAGGCTGTCGGTATGAATTGTTTGGTGTGAAATTTTTCAGCAGGACGTAGAGCTTCCATGGGGAATGGTTATTCGGTACTAGTTGAGGGGTTTGACTTTCAAGTGCGAATATTGGGTCCACTTGGTCAAACTATGATTGATTTTGGAATAATCTTAGGGGGTCTATGATGCTGGAGTTACATCATTAGTATCCAAATTTTACAAAACGTACCCACAGATTTAGGCTATAAAGTGAGTGTAAGCTCCAAACACCTGTCTCTCTTGGTAATCCTTTCAGTGGTCTGATTGTCAATCATGTTTCAGAACATCCAAGTCTGTCTTGTGAGACGGGCATTTTGCAAGGCAGATTTTAGGTATGCCACCTCAGTGATGGTTCTGCAACTAAGTGTTAATGGATTTAGTGTAAATTTTTTTTTTTTTTTTTGGCAACACTTTGTTCATTCTGCTTATATTGTACAGTATACGTAATGAGAGATCTTGGTAATTAGTTACTTTGTACATAAGAGATTGAATTTTGAAATATGAGGCTGGCAAACTATGTTTGAGTTGGCTCGGTCTGGCTTGTTGCAGCCTCACTCAGCATGAGGTGAAATTTGTTTGAATAGATGTTCAGTGCTGACAGGAACAAGTTCCTATTGACATAAAATGTGTCACCTTCTTCTGCCCTTTGTTTAGATTCAATTTTGTAAGTGGGGGTGTTTCCTCTTTGGTCAGGGTTGGGTTTTTTTTAATTTCTTCAAGGAATCAGATGGTATTGCATATGGAAATGCTTCAATCCCTGTCAGTTTGCAGTACTTTTATCCTGAAGCAACTGTACTATGTTCCTAAAGTATTATGAGGCTTGTGTTTCAAATCTGGTGTAAAAGGGCCATGGTCAGAAACAATCAAACTACCTGATTTTGTGACGTGCTCTTGTGGCTGCTTCATGATGTAGTCTGCTCTGGAGACTTTGTAGTAAAGTAGAACTTTCCACAGACAGTACGTGGAGCTGGTTGTTTTCTTTAAAAGGAACATCTCGCCTGGACTTTACTGAGATGTTACAGTTAGTAACTGTTGAAGTAAATTATGATACGGAATAATTAGTTCTGCTGTTAATATTTTTCTGGATATATGTGATCTCTGTGTAGGTCCCTTCCGAATCCCGTTTACCAGTTCGGAACAGAAGGAAGACCTATTTGTTCCCAGATGGGAATCGTGAAGACACTTTAACACCAGAGGAAGAGGTCAGTTGAGAACAGTTTTTCTGTGTTCTTTAACTTAAAAAAAAAAACCCCTAACTTTTTTTCCTTGATTAGCTTTTTTTTTTGCTGCCTCAGTCTCACTGTTTTCTGTGCATTTATAGGTATGAATAGTCTAATTGTTCGGTTAAATACTGAAGTGTTTAAGATGAGTAAAACAGACCTTTATGCTGTAGTGGTTGACCCCCAGAATAGGAAACCTTTTAAGTCTGTCTTCAGGTCTTGAAAATCTTACCTCTGAACTGAACTCAGCAAGGCAGTGGGACCGAAGTAACATTCAGAGAGACTAACTTTGGGTTTTATGCCTCTTTTAGTTGAAAAGTTGGGGGAATCCAGTTAACTGCCCAGGTAACTTGAGGTGGATGAGCCTGAAGGCTTGAACTGAGCCATGGTGAATGTTTCTAACCATACCAATAATCATTATCAAATGTGAAAAAACAACCCCGAAAAACAAAAAACAAGCTCCAAACCAAACTGAGTCTAAATGATCAATCATAAAATATCATTAAAATCACTGTCAAGATGATGGGTAACCATGACTTGCACAATAGAGGAAGCTGAGGAGTTAATCTGCACTCCTCTTTTTTAATATTGAGTAGTGTGGCTTTTTTTCAGTGGCTTGATTTAAAAAAGAAAAACAAGCAAAAAAAGCCCTGATTTAGAGATTGTGAAAATATAGGCCGGTGGGGTAAAGCAGGGAACTTCTGTGATTCTGTAAGCTTTGTCAGAGGAAGCGCTGAGTTCCCAACCAGAAAATTGAGGTGTTGGGTTTTGCTACAAAAAAGATGTGTTCTCTTGCAGTGGAACAATGCCCTTGAATTCTTAACACCACGTTTTCTTGAGGAGATGATCAGTGACACCTGAAATTTGTTTTAAATTCCATTATGAATGCTACACTTTACTTTCCATAAATCTACTTAATCTGGTGTTTTAAAATTAGATCTTAAATTTTATTAAAGTATTCTTGTCAATTAGATTTACAAACCCTTTGTGGTTTCTTTTAATTATTTTTATGGTATCAGAATATGTGATTTTTGAAAGCAGGGTTTGTCGTTAGTCTGTAGTTCTTGGTAAAGTATTGGTCTTCCTCTGTCAGTCCGGTAGTAGCAGAGTAGATGCTTTGGAAATGATAAAGCAGAAGATAGATAAGCTTATTATTAGCTCTCCAGTTAGGAAGCGAAAAAGAACAGGGAATGGAGACGAGAATAAAAGGTAGGAGTGCATTAGTTTCAAACCCATTAAGAGCAGTTTATCCACCAGGAATAAATCAGTTGCAACAAGACAGTGCTCTGGAGCAGAATACAGGTTTTGTTCAGGCCAGGCGAAGTGCAGTTTCAAAATCCAAACAGACTTCTTGTACGGCTGGTTTTTGCTCTCTTTGCTCTGTCTGAACCTGGGTGACTGCTCAATTCACTGCCTTCCTTAACTGTCTGGATGTCTTTCTCTTCTCTTCTCTGTTATTTTTGTACGTCTTAAGTTTGCTCCCTGCCAAGCATTTCTGAGGCCCTTTTACACTGAATCATTCCTCTTCTACATTTACGTTTCTGTCTGTTTCTCGGCGTATCCACAGAGCAGAAGCTGTGGGTGTAATCGTGTAGCAGGTACATGGGTGGTTATGATAAGTGTACAGCTGAAATACCCACCTGGACAAGCCTCCCCACAGGTATGGGGAGGACAAGGGGGAATTGTTTCCTTCTTCACCGCTGTGTTGTCTTTGTATTATGTTGGTGTAAGTGCCCAATCTGTACCTTCATTCGGGAGGAGGGATGCCCAGTAGGCAGCCTGTCAGGATACCAGGGTGTTGTGTTTGTGTGCAATCCCATTAGCTGGTGTTCAGGGTTGGCACTGCTGCGTGGAGCTTTTTTGCAGGGACAGGTTAGCGGTATGTGATGGCGTGCTGCAGGCTGCTTGTGTTGAGGAGCGTCTCACTGCGCGTGGAGGCCGCCAGCACAGGGCATATGGCGTGGCCTGAAAGCGAATTCCTAGCTGAAGGAAAAGAGCTGACAGGCTTCAAAGAATTTGTCACTAGTGGTAAAGGTGGGCGTCATTCTTTAATGTGTCTCAGAAACAGTTTAGCTTGCTGGAGTGGAATTAGCAGCGACTCCTAGTCCGTGCGTCCCAACACGTGGTCGTGAGGGCAACATTGTGCAGTAATGCTTTCAGATCCCTTGTGTAGCACTGGCAGCGTATGGTGCCGTAGCACAGAACCTTTTGTTTTAGAACAGCGTGAGTACTTCAGCCGCATAAAGCAATAATTGCATTTTATGTAAAAATCATAAAGCCATTTAAAATAAGAAAAGGACTGCTTAAGACGGCATGCTAGAACGAACTTGTACACAGGCTTTTACAATAAATTTCTTCTCTTAATCATAGGAAAATATTTTTGTGTCTTTGAGATAAGTACAGTCTTCTGTTTACTACATCAAGAAGTGTGTCACAATATTTTAAAAAAACTTGGGACAACAGTAAATGCAACTATTTTAATTGCACGTTCTTCACTTTTTAAAGGGGTTACACAGAAATACATTATTTTAGAAGTTTAAATCAGAGGTGTAGCTTATTGGATTTAGTTGCTATCTGAAACTGCCCACATGTGGTAGTTGCATGCTTGATTTTTCAGCACGAGACGATTCTTCTAAGGGCGTGGTAGCTGTTTGGTGTCACGCATGTGTTAGTCAACAGTCGTTTCTTTGCCCAGGTCAGGTGTCTGTTTCCCGGTCTTCAGTATGTGTGTCTGCCTAAAAGCAGTGCAAAAGTCATTATTTGCTTTGAATTTTTGCAGCTGAGTGCCACTCAGTCTTTGGCCCAGAGGCTGCAGCTCCGAGTTCCCTCCATGGAGTCTTTGTTTCGAAGCCCGGTAAAAGAGTCCCTGTTCCGCTCTTCTTCTAAGGAGTCCCTGTTCTGTTCTTCTTCCAAGGAGTCCCTGTTAGGCGCTGCTTCGAAAGACTCACTGAGTCAGCTGGACTTGGACACAGCTGGTCCCAACCTTGATCCGCGTTCTGACACCGACAGCGAAACAGAAGAGCCTGTGGGAAACGCGGACAGCCTCAGCAAAGAGCAGATGCTGCAGCGACGGTGCAGTTGCTGGGGAAAATGCTCAGAGGTAGGCAGTGTTGTGAGTGACTTAGGTGGGTGGAGAGGGGAAAAAGATGAGGCCAACACATACTGCAGTAGTGGCTCATCTTTTTGTTTCCCTGTCTGGAGCAAATCGATGGACTTAGAGCTAACCTGGAAGCTGTGATTGCAAGTCTAGTTATATTTGGTTCAGATAGGTCAAATGCTTTTCTGTTAATAAAACAGGGAAATCCCTTTCTTCTCCTGTTTGTAAATAATTCCGTGTTGTCAGTAATAGAGGCTAATTAGTGGTTCCTTACACCAAGTAGGCCTATGAAGGTTTCTGCTGAAAGCCTGTAGCAAGGGGTGGAGTTCAGCACAGAGGTGAGCAGGGCTCGTACTCGCATGACAGCAAACTGACTTTTCTTCTGGAACTTGTTGTTGAAGTGCACAGTGCCTCTTTTGTGCAGACGCGATAGGCAGGCGTTTTGTTTCAGATAGGGAGGTTCTATTCCCCATAATTTCCAGGTATTCCCTGAAAGCCATTAATTCAAGGACTATTTCTCTTGCTATTCTAATGAAAACCAATGCTGTAAGTAGTTTTGCTACTAATTTTTGAAATTGTTGGGAAAAGTAAAGGTTTCAACGTGGTGGTGTTGGATTTTGGGTTTTGGGAGTCTGTGTGTGTATTGTATTTAAATCTGGACATTTGCACTGGCTTTTACAGTTGTTCAAGTGTTTACTGCCCTCAAGTACAAAAATACCTGTGCAGCCCTTTGGCTGTCAGTGTCAAAATCCTTGGAATCTAAAATATGTGTACAGCAATTACAGTATTCAACATATGCCTGAAGAAACAGTTATCTTCCATTAATTCAGTAATTGTTGTCTCCTATTAATTCTTTCATTCTTTTCCAGGTAGTATTAGGAGACAAATTTTTTAAAAAGTTTATCTAAACAGTGTTGCCACTGTTTGAAAATTCTTCGAGTTGTTGGTTATGTTTGGTGGATCTTTTTGTTGGTTTTTCTTAGTGTAGTCTGTCTAGAAACTCTTAATTTTCTCTATCAGAAAGGCTTATGGTTTGGTTTTTTTTTTTTCAGTTGTTGTGAATTTCTTAGGTCATTTGGAAAGAATTGTTTTGCCAGAGCTCTGAAGAATGTAGTTTCAATATATAAGGAGTATTTAAGATGTTTGGGGTGTTTTTCTCATTTAAAGTAGGATCCAAAGTTAGCATCTCAAAAATATGGGAAGGGAAACCATCCATAGAAGGTTTAGTTTTCTTTTAAATGTAAAATGAGTATGACTTTGAAATTAGAAGTAATTTTGAACTCTGAAAAATTTTTATTTTAAATAGGATTTTGAAGAGATCTTTTGACTTAAAGATTTCTCGGCTTGGAGTTTTGGCTTTGTTTTCCTTTAAATTTTCAGCAATTTGGAAAGAGCATATTCTCGTTCCAAGTGCCATTATGCTACTTAAGCTTTGGACAGCTTAGGAAATTGTGATCAAATTTATAATTAAACTGAATTGTGCAGTTACTCATGAAGTCCTTTTGTCGGCTTACAATGAGAAGTGTTGTCCGCTTCCAGTCTTCCTTTGCCTGCTGGGTATATGCAGAGCACATGGAATGACAACTTTTGTTATTACAGAGAGTTGGTTTTTTTCTAGAGTTGTAAGGGTATTTTTTAACATACACTCACTGTAAAACTACTTTCACTGCAGCTCTCTGGGATGTGAACCCTTACAAATGTACACCCCTGTAGGGTAGCTGTGTGGGATGTAACTTTCTCATACGGTTGGTTTTTGACTGCCTGTGTTGAAGCACGGCTCTTCTTGGAGGTCTTTTCAGTGAAGGGAAGACAGCGCATGAATGCTGAATGACCTTATTGTTTTGACATGTAGGCTTTATTTTTTTAAGACATTGGAGATATTTTCTAAATGGAAGGAGGAAACATTGATTAAATTTAAGTATGTTTGTGTCAGAAGAGCTTTCTCAAATGAAGGTAAGAGTTTGAAAATGCAGATAGAGATAAAACTAAGCAATTTACTGTGATAGCTGTAAGTGCATGCATTATCAACGTTATACCTGATTTCTGTTTTTTAGCTAGTGTCTGCTTATCAAGTTATCCAGCGGGAGAAGCAGCAGCTACAGGTAAGCATTACTTTTTATCCTCTTAGAATGTGTAGTGCAAATACAGATTTAATTCTCAGTGCATTGTGTGTGTGTTTACACACTACGTTGTTTATGTGTGTGTGTGTAACAGAAGACTCCTTAGCTGTGATTTCTGAGGAATAAGCTAATACTGGTTTGTCAAAGTAACGTTGAAGCTATTGTAATCCAGCCTTTTGTTATTGCATCAGCTGAGTTCAGGTGATTGCCAACCCACAGTTGGCAGTTCATGATAACCCACATTGAGCTTGACTTGAAAGAAAAATTCAAGTTGTTAATTCTTCTGCTGAAGCAGAATTCTGTGGATTTATTTATGCTTTATATATAAAGTTACATTTAACATACCTGATGTTTATTCTTTCTTTTTCTAAGGACATTCTGAGTCAAACTCAGGATAAAGCACTCCGCAGAATTGGAGAACTGAGAGAGGTAATTTACTTTATTGGTTGAATATTTATACCACACATACATAGGCTCTTTCTCTGCCTAGCTTTTTTTTGTTCACTTTACAAAATATTTTCTGTCGTGCAGCAGGGTTTTTTACCGCCTGTGTTTATTTGTTTATATGGGGTTGTTTCTCTGACTCGTTTCCCATTCAGCAGCTTATTGTCATCCTCTTAAGTTGGAGCAGTTCATTGTACCGACTGAACTGCTTTTCTGTTCATTGGGAAATAGGTAGAAATGTGTGTGGTTCTTAGAGTATTGTTGGGTCCAGCAGTAGATGTCCCTGTGCAACTTGTTGCTCTTCTATTAAGCATTAAGAAAGGCTAATGTTAGGCAAATACAAGTAAGAGACACTTTTAAATAAAAATTTTAATGACTGTCAGTAGAAAAAACGATAGAATTTTAAAAACTGCACACTTGATCTCCATTATAATGTCTCCATTGCTTTTATGGATTTGTAGCGTAGTTTATTTGCATCATGAGATCAGGTGGGTTGTGTTATGATTGTTGTCTGCTTAGGTTATAGTGAAATTAAAAGGAGACGCTCTAATGTATAGGGTATTGATAATAAACCTGCTGAGTTTAATTAAGACAGGTAATTGGGCAGAACAAATGAAAAGGGCAAGTTCACCAAAGCCGTATTGTCAAGCTTTGGTGAAGCAGGATGCGAAACAGAAGCGTTTTCACTGCCCCGAGAGCCAGTGCAGCGTCGGTTCAGAGATGGGTGCACGAGGGCCTCTCTGTCCATGCTCTGACCTCACTTGGCAGCTGGGTACCAGCTGGCTCAAAGCCAGGGGCTTTCTCTGTGCCTGCACTCGTGTTTTGGCGTGTGCTGTGCCAAGCAGCAGCGCTGCTGTGGAGGGTGCAGGGCCGTGGTGAGGTCCCACCTGTGCCTGAAGGCAGGCGAGCTCCAGGCAGTCAGGCGTCTCTCGCCCGCGAACGAGGGCCGGGGTCTGGCCCTGGAGGGTGAGGGATGTGACTGTGAGCATCCGGACATGCACGTACCCAAGGCTCCTGCTCGCCCGCAAGGGGCTGCCCCGGTGCAACATGATTTCAGAGGAGGTCACCGACAAATTGTGGAGCTTCTACTTGAGCTGTGCAGGGTGTGATCCAGGGAATCAGGCTGTGAATTGTGTAAGCCATGGGGACAGCATTTTGGTTGGGATCTGTGCTGTTTCTGCCCCAGCAGCTGCGAACGGGGGGCCAGAGTGCTGAGCGTGTGGTGCTCAGCTGAGCTGGAGCCTGTGCCTGGGCTCTTGCTCTGTCCTAAGCTAAGCTGTCAGCCCATAGGAGGGGAAAACCCACAGCATTCCTGACAGAAGTGGCTTGCCAGTGGCTTTTTTTCCAGTTCACTACAAGGTCAAATGAAAGAAGCTCATTCTGTGTTCAGTCTCTATCCGCATGCTCCAGTAGGTTTGGTTTTCCAGCTTATTGGTACTTGGTAAAGTTTGGAAGGCATGTATGTACACCAGAGTTAAAGCTTTTCACTATGAAGAAGGGTTGAACATGTGCCTGCTTACTTTTCACATTTGCTATCACAGCCTTTCTGATTCATATATGTATATAAAAATATATGTATTTCTGATACACGTAGATTTCTATATAGATTTGTTATAAAATTTAATTCCATTCTTGTAAGTCTTGTAGATTTAAACATTCCTTCAAAGCTAATATTGAAATCTTTTTTATTAACTGAAGACCTTCAAAAAATAGGTTTTTGGTCTTTTAGAAGCCCAAGTTACAGCATGAGGTAAAACAGACCTAAAAGAAAAGTTACAGATCAAATGGTACATTGCCATTGTGGGAGCTAAAATGGTACCAAATAGATCATTCACTGATGTAATAAGTTGTTATCAGAAGTTAAGTTAAAAAATCTTTTTCTTCATCGTGCAGTCCATTTTCCCCATATATATGCTGAATCAGAGAAGTTCCTTTTAAGAGGGCCATGTAGGAATAAACTAAGTCTTCTCTGAGACCAAGCTGACAGTGTGAAATAGTCCCTGGCTGTCAACGTGTCTTTTGCTTACCTTAGTTTTCTCTTGTTAAGAATAATTCCTCAGCAGCAGTCTTCGGAGTTCTCCTTGTCAGACAAGGATCAGAAGGGACTTGGGGACCCAAAAAGACTATTTCGATGTTGATTTCAGTAAAACTCTTTGTCACTTGTTGTTGCACTGAGCTGCTTTCCTTGGCTTGGACGGAATTGCTTCTAAAGCTCAGAAGCGCAAGGCAGAAGCGTGATCAGTAGCTGTTGAGACCCTGAGGCAAGGCATGGTTACAAAGTGGATATAGTTGCTTGGGCAGAGAGAGGAATAGTTTTCCCGGTGACAGCTCCCAGCACTGTCCTGCCTGCGTGGCTGGGCAGGCTCAGCTCACACGGCTGCGGATCTCAGAGCTGGTATCAGGCTCTGCTCTGGCAGCCGGGATTCAGGGCTGAAGGTAAGGGGTAGGCAGCAAGATGGGTAAAAGCAAGATCTGCAGTTAGAGGAAAGCAATGCAGGAAGCATTTAGTGCCCTGTGTTTTGTCTCCTGTTTGCTTTTTCATCCTTTCTGTCGTCCTTTATCTTTTCCTGGCTCACAGAAGTCACGTTTACGGGTGCCGCTTGCTTTATACAAGCGATCTGTGCAGAATAATGGTCGTAGAAGCATTCATTTCCTGGGTAAATCACTGGGAAGATATATATGGATGAAGTAAATATTGAAGGAAAAAAAAAAAAAAAAAAGAATACAAGTTTGGGAAATTGTTTACGGTGCGTGCATGAAATGTGTCTGGTTCCCATTCTCTCAATAAGGAGTTAGATGTGAATCAATTTAAATACATTTCTTTTCTATTAGAGCAGTAAGTATTTAAAGGAACTGAAATATTTAAACTTTAAAAGCACAGGAAGGAAATAGAAGAAACCTCCCTAAGGCAGTATTTTATGATTACACAGATCCTAGTAATGCATTTAGGTAACGTCGAGGAAGTTTCTAAAGGTGTTCAGCCAAATGAATGCAACTAAGCAGCAAGTAAAGCCACATAGTTCAGTTCTTTGGCATCCCCTGACTTGCTGATTTGAGACCCCTTTGAGGGATGAAAAAGCCAACTTTCTGCTCCTCTAAGTGCCATATGTCATATTAGAGTGCTAGCCTGTTGGAGGAGCATGAGAGACACTGACATTTCTGCTGTTTCAGTTGACTTAATCTGGTGGCTAAATGAAGAACCGAGTTTACTGAAGTGCAGTCTTCAACTTCCAGAAGGGTTTTTGGGAGCAGGCATGAAGCGATCCCTACACAAACTTGTGTTTTAGAACAAAAGAATTCTGGATAATTCTGCATTAGATCTAGACTCCTGCTGGTTTAATGCTAGTGTTATAATGGGATGTTCTTATGTGGTGTGGAATGTTGTATAGTAAAAGAAATACCCACTTTGTGGTTGTATTCTAGGGTCACAACTGTGAAGAGGCATTTCTAATATTTCACAGTATTTTGATAAACCTTTCAAATTCCCATGTTAGTTTCATTTGAGATGTGTTTGTTTATGATTCTCAGGAGCTCCAGATGACACAACAAGCAAGGAAACATCTCCAAGAGGAATTTGATGCTTCCTTAGAAGAAAAGGATCAACTTATTAGTGTCCTGCAAACTCAGGTGAGATACCTTACCCAACAGATGTGCTTTAACACTGCTCTTCCTACTTTTTTTTTGCTTTAAATTACATATTTCCTATCATGCATGTCCATGTCTTTTTATAATTGCTGCGATGTTGTTGAGCTTCTTGAGAATTTATGTTTATCTAGAAAATAAATGCATCTTCGTGGTAGAGGATACCCTTGCACGATCTCACTCGTGTTAAATGTGATTGTTTGATATGTGCTTACATTGTGTTGTCTTTGTTATCAAGAACATAACATTGGCAGTTGTTTGAGTTCGGCAAAATTTATGTGTTTTGCTTAATTGGTCTTTTTTTCTCCACTCATATTGAAACTATTTTTGTGAATTGGAAACAATTCTGATTTTTGAAATGCTACAAAAATTCAGCCAGATTATTCCTTTCTCTACTCGCTGATACCAATTTATTTAACTCTCTCTAGTTCTGAAGAGCAAAACATGATCTACTTAGAATCCTTGGGTTTTTCTAACAAAAAGAACATTTTATTTAGGTATCATTGCTGAAAAAGACGTTACAGAATGGTCAGATACGCACTGAACTGCCTGACTCGACTGTCCCATCTAAACGACAAGTTCAAAGTCCAACAAAAGAAGTCGGCACAGAAACTCCTGTGGAACCAGGAAGCAATGGTAGGTATTGCAGCTTTTTGAAGACATGTTGAATTTTGGGAAAGAAGCCTGCTGTCATTGATGATGGAGTAACAATACTTAGGGCTGAACATGTCATAGTAAGGATATATTTCCTGGAAGGAGACTTGTTTTGAAAAGAGCGTGGCAGCTAGAGGACAGGATAACCCTTCAAAGAGACTAAATTTTCATGAGAATTCAAGTCTGATGCGTCTCGCCTTTCTCAGAAATGACGACAGTATTGTAATTATTGCATTTGATGGAAGGGGTTTTTTTTACTCTTGCCACTCAATATGATTAAGAGATTCTGTCCCCCATAAGCAAGGACCTATGCCTGGAGTTCAGAGAGGACACCAGTTGCCAGACTTTCTCTTTTTTTCCACACACACCGACTACCCCTCCCCTCCCCAGGAAAAAGTAAAAGCAAAGATCCATTTTGATACTCATGCTGTTGAGTAATCTAAGTGTCCCCTCACACCAGGAGGTTATTGGAGTTACGGGACTCCCAGTATTGTGTCTATTGGATTACTGAGCAAGGGACATTATAATGCTGATACATAATGAATGTGTCATTGGCATCCTGCATAGAAAGACAGGGACAGAGGTGAACATGCATCTTTCAGTTATCTTTGTTCAGCATCTGCCATGATTTTTGTACGTTAGGATGATATGAAGGCTCAGATCAGAGATTTTCTGTCATGTCTTTTGTAGTGCTTAGGAAATAATTCAAGTATCTGGGCCCTGAGAATCAGGGTTCAGGACGTTTCCCGTGCGGGAGTGTGCTTCTGGACTATAGTATGTAAGACTTACGAACTGAACCTCTGAATTTGTCTGTCCTGTTTTCATGGCAAGTACTGGGACTGACTCCAGAGCATCAGAGGGGAACACAGAGTGAAATAAACAGAGCAAAAGGGACATAGATCTTTCTTGACTATCATGTACTTTTTTTTCTTTGAAGCTTTTGAAGAGCTTGAGAGGGCTCTGAGTCTTGCCCAAAAGGCAGAGGAAGCCCAGAAGAAACTGCAGGCAGAAACGGATAAAAAAATCAAAGCAGTAGAAAAGGCAAGTGAGGAAGAGAGGGTAAATCTTCAGCGGGAGTTAATCAGAGTGAAACAAGAGGTGGTTGAGATTATGAAGGTAAAAGCTGAGACTCACCCTGTACTATTGGCTTTTAATCTAATAATTCAATTACAATTAAACTATAGTTGTAAAATACATTAGTATATCATAACGTCATAAAATTTTCGATTTAGTAAGTTCTATAAAAATTAATGTCTAGGGTTAAAGATTTACTTAAGACAGAACAGAAAACTCCCCATATAGATTTTATTTTTCTCTAACAGTTTAAAATCAGTGAATGAAAACACCTGTAAATGACAGTTCTTGTGTTGGCATTTGTGATGTTAGTAATTTTTCTAAGAGAATACACTGATGCTTTAGGGGGAGAACTTCCTTGCATTACATTATTCTTAAATAAAGCATGTTCATAGATTGTAGATAGCTGGCTACATAGGGTATCATCACTTGACTTTCTGGCACGTGAAATAACAAGAATGCCGGGAAAGCTAGAGACAGAAGTTCCTTTTCCAATTTATGATCACATTTGCACTGACACTGAAAACACACAAGTTCACCTTGGTAGATGAGTCTTTAGAAGATCTGGTGTTTCCTTTGGTAGAGCTGTGAAAGACTTGAGAAGGAAGATGGACAACTTCAAGCTTGAAAATAGCCCCTGTCAGGGCTCAGTAGGAAGCGTTCAAGTGACTGATACTCAAAGGCAGCAAAGAGATGGTTCCCGTTTCCTCTCTCTGTTGCACTGCTTTTCTTCATGAGAAATAATACAAAGTGTTATTGAATATGAATGTGACATTTTTTTTCTGACTGATTGACAGAAGTCTTCAGAGGAGCGTGTTGCTGAACTAGAAAAATGCCACAAAAAAGAAATGGCTGCCAAAGATCGGGAGCTAAATGAGAGGTTACAGGCCCAAGAAAAGGCGTTCCAGGGCAAGATGAAGGCAGCTCTTGTGAGTATCCCTGCAATGTGTAGAAAGGTGTTTCTCTGAGTGTGAGGTGGAACTAGAAGTCTTAATCTGACCCTGTTCTGTAGCGAGAGTCCTTCTGCTCTCAGAGATACAAAGCGTCCTCCAAAAGTCAAAGAGGTCAGACAGCCTCTTCAGCAGCATGAAGGGAAAGCAGCTATGGTGATACAGGCTGAATAATGACAGTTAATCACTCTCCCTGCTCACTAACAGCTGCATCTTGTGGGAAAGACTTATTTTATTTTTAAAACTGCTTAGACATTTTTTAAAAATTTCTTCCTCTGGATCACTGGCGATTAGCCAGAGCAACTAGAGTAGAAGAGGTTCAAAGAATGAGGCTGTTACTTGAAAAGTGTTGGTATCGTTGTGGCCGATGGTGCTGTATTATGTGAGCAGGGTTAACTCTTCATAGTGTTTGACCTCAGAAAAGAATTTCCTTCCAGGCCAGGCTGGGAGGAATCACTGGATTCTTTGTTCTTTTTCACAAGCTGTAATCCACTTTAGATCATGTAATTTTACCTAACAAATAGTAGATTCTCTTTTGTGCTCCTCCATGATGGCTGGTGAGTAGGACTGAGGGACTTTGACAGTCTCTTCCTGACTATTTTTTTTGCCTACCTATTTCTCAGGTTATTTTTTAATTATAAGGACTAGAAGCTTGAAAATAATTTAGCAATGGAAGCAAGTGAGAACAGACCTTTAGTCCTCTAAGGTGTTACTCTCAATCATGCTAAACAAAACAAAATGGAAGGCTGGATTGCATTAGGTTTTTCATAGAAAGGCGAATGGTCCCCAAGAAGAGAAAATGGAAGTGATTTGTAACGGTTTTGTTTACACAGACGAAATACAAACTCTGTGCTTGTGGTGAAAATACAGGTGTGCCTAGTGTATGACTCCTATTAACTTGTTTGTAAATATTCAATTCTGCTGGTTTTGGAGGTGTGATGACTGTATTTATTGTTTTAATCATAATTTTTGATACAGGAAATAAACCGGATTGAGTATTTAAAAGCCCTTCAAGAACAAGAGGAGCAAGGGTCCCTAGCTTTAGAAGAATTAGAGCTGCAGAAGAAAGCAATACAGTCACAGTGTGACAAGAAAGTTCAGAGGATGCATCAAGAAGTAAAGACTTCTAGAACTGTGAGTAAAGATTCCAAAGGGGTAGATGTTTACAGGAATTCCTTTTAGTATATATTCTCAGTGTGACAGTTTACAGATACTGTGGATTTGTTGCGACTGGGTTGTTTTAATGTCACAGTGTTTAAAAAACACACATCTGCATTCACTTTCTATCATGGTATGATACATTAATTTGTATCCCTCTGCATAATTTTTATGTATGTTCTACAGGAGAGTTAAACTTCAAGCTGTTTAACTCCTGGGTACTGCTAGCGTACACACACTTACAAAGATCCTTGAGTAAATAAGAAAATGTGCTTAAATTTTTGAAGTGTCCCGTGCTTTATGTAATGGGTCAGATTGCATTATCTGCCAATGCAAGTTTGTACGTTATTCCGCCACTCCCTAATATTAGTTTGAAAGTTTTGCCTATAGAAGCATTTTACCTTGACAGCAGAATTTCCACGAGATGTGTGGAATTAAGATAAATCAGTAGGTGTGTACAAAGCTTGGTAGTACTCGTGTAGACTCCTGATGTCTTTCATCCTATGTGTTGGCACTTTAGCTTAATAAGAAAAAATGGATGTGTATCTCGTAAATGTCACGGGAATTTATTTTATTTGTGTTAAATTCTTTCTA
This sequence comes from Athene noctua, assembly GCF_965140245.1. Lineage (NCBI taxonomy): Eukaryota > Metazoa > Chordata > Aves > Strigiformes > Strigidae > Athene > Athene noctua. The sequence goes on from NC_134038.1 coordinate 163,625,426, forward strand.
AGCTTTTATTGTATGTGTTTTCACCACAAGGAAAGAGAAAGCCTTTTATTAAATAACTAACCATAATGGAAGCAAGTCTGAGAAGAAACTAGGTGAATGAAAGGCTGCCATAAAAAGTTAATATTCACTAAAAATAATGGAATAAGTTACTTGTAGTTATGTGAACCTGGTGAGATTTTGAAAAAATTTAATCTTGCTGCCTTATGAATATTCATATTCTTTTAAAACTTTTTTTCTAACAGAGGATTCTTGAACTGGAAAGCTCTCTTGCAAAGTATTTGGAAGAGGCCAGAAAGCAATCAGAAGAAAAAAAGCAGCACAATAAGGAAATAAGTGATATAGTTGAAAAGCACAAGAATGAACTGGAAAACATGAAACAGCAGCAGGAAAAGCTTTGGACAGAAAAACTTCAAATCTTAAAGCAACAACAAGTAACTGAAATGGAAAAAATGAGAGAGAAACAAGAACAAGAGATAGCTACAATTTTGAAAGAGAAAGAAACAGTTTTCCGTGCACACATAGAAGAGATGAATGAAAAAACGTTACAAAAACTTGATGTGAAACAAGCAGAGTTCGAAGCACTGTCTTCTGAGCTATCAGAAGCACTAAAAATTCGTCATGCCTTGGAACAAGAGCTCTATGCATTGAATAGTAAAGTGTGTGAAGCAAGGCAAGAATTGGAAGAAGAGAGGAAGAGGCACAAAGAAGAGGTTGAAGTTATGTCAAAAGAGCATGCAATGTCTATTCGAGGAGTTGAGGAGGTACTCAAAGAGGAACTCAACCAACTCAGGCAGTCACTGGAGAAACTTGCGGAGCAGGAAGCTAAGCTAAAAAAAGAGCTTGAAAACAAGCAATTGGAGTTCAGTCAGAAAGAGAGCGAATTCAATGCCAAAATGTTGGAAATGGCACATGCCGGCACAGCTGGAATCAATGATGCTGTGTCAAAACTAGAATGTAATCACAAAGAGCAGCTGGAGAGTCTTGCTGAGGCTCACAGGAGGGAGTTGGAAGAAATTACCCGGAGTTGGGAAGAGAAACTCCATCAGCAGGTTGAAGAGCTCCAGGAAAAGCATGAAATGGAGCTGCAAGAGAAGGAGCAGGAAGTTGGAGACCTGAAAGAGGAACTTGCCACCTGCAGTGCTGAGAAGGAGGGCTCCAGAGCAGAAATAACCCGACTGAAGGGAGAGCAGGTGACAAGGGAGGAGTCCCTGAAGGAACTGCAAGAACAACTAAGGCAGTCAGTGTCGAAGGTGAATGCTTTGTCAGATAAGGAAAGTGACCTGAAAACGCAGTTGAAAAAATGGGAAGGTGATCTTAATCAGGCCCTGATAGAGCAGTCAGGACTTGAGGAACAGCTCAGTGAGCAGAAAGCAGTTGAAGAAAAGGACAAAGCCAAAATTACCGAGCTGGCTGATGAAAGAACACTAAATTTAAGCTCCAGCTCTGATTACTTAGTAAATGTGCTAGGGTTAGGTCCTTGGGTCCTTGATCAGTTTGTGTTCCAGGTGGAAAAGAGGGAAGCGAGTGAGTGAAATTTTAAGCTTTACTAGAGTTGTGGTGGTGGTGGTTGTTTTTGAAGGATTTAAATACAGTGTTTATAGGTCAGCCTCCCTCCCTAGCTCCTTTCTCTGAGGCTCTGTCCAGATAGGCACCACGGCCCTTAAAGTAAGGTTCTGTTCTATGTGGGATGCAGTCTGTTTGCATAGTTTCTGTGCTAAGAGCTTTCACTTTTACTTCTAAGGGAACAGTTTGTCTGCTTGATGCTTGCAGACAAACATAGTTTTGCTCCAGTAACATTTCAACCAGGAGTTCGCAGCGAACTTCGTTCTGAAGATGCTATTGTAAGATTCTATGGTTCTTGATGTAAAAAACCTCTAAAAAAACCACCACCCCCCAAAAACCACCTCAAATTAAGAGTAAATAGAAGGAGCTGAGTACGCCAGGTATTGAGGATTTTTAACTAGAGTTCTATGACCATCTATTAAAAAAAAATCTTAGGAAAGGTTAATTGTTGATGTGTTTTTGACGGCATTTTTGTCATGTTTTCTTTATGTATGCTTATGTGTTTAGAGTAGACAGGTGTACATATATATGTGAATACATATACGTGCGTAACATTTGCTGTAGATACCTGCGTGTGTATATACACATGTACACCCATTTCCTTAAGTAGTTTAGGGAAAGTTTTTAATAACACAGTTTTTAATGTCTTTTGATTTCATCGAAGGAGATTCTGTTTAACCGAAAACTGTCAATTATGCTTATTTTAGCTGCTTGTGAACACCATTCATCATTTTGACTGTTCTCTATTTAGATTCATGTACTGGAAGACCAGTTGAAAAACTATGAGAAGAATGTGAACGTCTCCTCCGTTGCAACACCATACAGAGGTAAGTACACTGTTTTCATCACAAGTAAGTTGTTTGCTTGAAAGATACGCTTTGGTTTAGACAATTTATTAAAATGTCAGTCTCTTTCAAACACTTGTATCATACTTTTATGGCATCTTATCCTCGTTTTGTCTTCTCTGTTATAGCAGAGCTGGTGTGTGATTTCAGATGAGGGAGTCACAGAGCATTTTGTTTGGGGTTTGGTTTTATGTCATGCAGTTAGAAGAGCTCTATATCGGAGTTCTTAAGCTTTCTCTGGGGAGAGTGGTATAAGCAGTGGCACTCAAAAGTGGGTAGGGAGGAATTACCCATTTGTCTTGGCTAATTAGATACACATTTTATGACTTTAAAGCTCGTGAACAATACTGGATTTTACAGATCTGTCTTGTGTTACGTGCTTGGACATTGACTCTTCTTGTGATGAGAGTTCCTTTGCAGGATGATCTGCTTTGACACAGTAATAAGTAAAATCCCAGTTCCCCTTGTAATCTTTGAAATATGTGTCCTTGAAAGTGGTTTTGGAGCTGAAATCCCCTGGCATTTCAGGCAAATAACCGTCTCCTCGTGACTGGAGTCATGGTGCGCGCAGGGAATAGAACAGCAGAGTTACCCCGCGTTATGCCGAGCGCTCTGCAGGAGCAGCTCTGAGGCGGGTCTGAGGGGTCCCCCCAGGAGAGCAGCTCTCTGCAGAGCAGGTCCCAGCCCCCCGGGAGACAGGGGCAGAGACGGGCACAGCTACAGCATCGCTCGGGCAGGGACTGAAGGCCCCGGGCTGAGCTCAGACACGTCCCCTGGGCCCTTGGCAGGAGACGGGGGGGCCGGGGGTCCCGGGGAGGCCGGCCCCGGCCACTGAGGCCTATGAGCACCCCCAGGACCCTGACAGAAGCAGACGTGCACTGCTCATGTGCTCTCCCGTGGGCACTGATAGTTGGCTACTTCAGCTGGGAGGGACGTACAGTGATCGGTCCAAGGGCCTGACCAGTTCACTGCTAAGGTATCAATGGCATTGTCCAAATGCCTCTCAACCACTGACAGCCCTGGGACTTTGACTGCCACTCCAGGAAGCCTGTTCCAGGGTTTGACCTGCCCTGCCTCTCAGGAGAGAAATGTTTCCTCCTGTGAAGTCCAAACCTCTGACAACACAGCTCTGAGCCATTCCCACGCGTCCTGGCGCTGGGTACCAGGGAGCAGAGCTCAGCACCTCCCTCTGCCCTTCCCCTCCCCAGGAAGCTGCAGAGAGCAGTGAGGTCGCCCCTCAGCCTCCTCCTCTCCCAACCAGAGAATCCCCAGGGTGCGGTTTGCCCTCTTGGCTGCCGGGGCACAACTGCTGACTCCTGACGAGCCTCCTGCCAACCAGCACCCCCAGACCCCTTTCGGTGTTTGTTGTTACTCTATCCCAGGTGCAGAACCCAGCATTTGTTCTTGTCCAGTTGCCTGCCGTTGGTGAAACTTGGATTCATATGAGTGACTCGCAGTATAAATGTTCTCTTGTTTTTGTTTACACAGATGGAAACCTTCACCATGCCGACGTTTCCCTCTCTGAGGAGCCTGCCGAGTTTGAATACTTGAGGAAAGCGTTTTTTGAGTATATGATGGGTCGTGAGACAAAGGTATGGGAAGTTGTATATGGTGACACGTGATTGAGGCTAGAATACAGTTTAACATCCGTGCTGTATGGATTTGAATTGCCGTGTGTTTGTGATTCCTTACATGCTGTTTATTACTGGCACAGCATTCGATAGGCTGTCACACTTTTTTTCCCAAAGAGGCATGATCCATACCTTAGTAACTTTGTCAACACGCCGAGGTGAGTGGCGGGGGGAGCGGGGTTGTCACATCTCTCACCGATGTACCGATGGAGACAAAAACCTGTACAGGTAGGTATGGGTCTATTAACACAAGTCCTGTCGTCACTTGAGTCCTATTGTGAAAGCTGGTATGCACAATATTAGCTTTTTAGTAGCTCTGAAGATGATGAAATATCTCTTTAATTGTTGCTTAAAGATGTTTTTTAGTGCTCCCTCATCTGTATACCTTCTCTAGATAGTATTCATTTACCCTTCAAAGCAGTGAAAAAACCTGCACAGTAGGCTTCTTACTGTATGCTGCAAGCCTGTGAAATCATTCCTAAGTTGGAATTTTACTAGCTTGTAACAATACTGATGCTTAGAGACTGACCAGGTTCAGAAGAAGTATGTCATAACACAAACATTTTCTTTGGATGATAAAACTTTAACTAACCTTTTTCACTCATTGAGGTTATTTCTTACTTCAAAACATTACTATACATGCCTCAAAACTTTGCATTATAAAACTGTGCGGGTTTTTTTTCCTTTTAACTCTGATTTACTGAAGTTTGCAGTTGATTAATAAGAGCAACTAACAACAATCAGTGCTGAAGTAAATTGGCTTTAGGTCTTGATTCTGTCTTTCAGTTGCTTTGATTAAATTAAATATATATAATAAATGTATGTATGTATGCATTTATATGCATGTATGTGTTTGTAGACACATATATGTATTTATTTGCCCTGGACACTACGTTGTATTTAACGAGAAGATGCCATTACAACATTGCCTGCAATCAGGCTCCTAAAATATGATGGATATTGAGAGGAGAACAAATAAATTGGAAAAGATAGAGATCTGGTTCCTACAACAACTTAGGAAAGCTTTGTTGGAAAGTTGGTATGATCGAAAGGGGAAGTATATTTAAACAACCAACCAGCAGAAATAATTCTCAAAGCACTACAACTTTTAGCTATGGCAAGTTAGATGTAGACAGGTAAGGGAAGATGACAGAGTTCTTACAATAGAAAGTGACTGTATTCTTCCCTGCTGCGTGTTCATACCAATTTGATTACCTCGTAGCAAATTTTAACTGAGGGCAATCATATTTTTAAATGCATTTCAAAGCATTTTAGTGCATATGAAATTGATTTACTTATAGATGACTTTGTGTTGGTTTTTTTTTTTAGACAATGGCTAAGGTCATAACATCAGTGCTAAGGTTCCCAGAAGATCAGACTCTAAAGATACTAGAACGAGAAGATGCTCGACCATTGGTAAGTTAAAGAAGTAAACCAAGTTTATGAAGAGATTAGGTTGCAAGAATAAGGAATTAGAAACTTGCTTTTGAGTCTCCTTTTTCCCTGTGTCCACATTAAAGAAAACTCCTTTTCTCCCTCCTTCCCTCTTCTTCAGTGGAATGTCAAATTCCAGCTGTAGGTTTGAGTTTGAAGCAAAAGTGAGGGGGAAAAAAACCCCCGAAGCGTATTTTCTTAACTAGTACTTCTTATCGTCAGTTAAGCCATATTTCTGGTAGCTGTGGGTACAACAGAACAAAGCAAGTTCAGTCATCACTACTATTCTGTAGATGGGTTTTCTAATCAAAAAAGTAATCTGACAGAAGATTTGTGTTTCTTAAATTCAGAAGTTTCTGTGGAGTCAAACCAGTTTTCATGAAAAATATGTCGAGAGATTTTTTTTCAGCCCTGGGACAAAATTTCTGTCTAAACCAAAAGCCATTTTTCTTGTAGAGTAGAAAAGTGACTAGCTCCATCACTTGATACACGTGTGTTTGAAGTAGGATATGTATCTTGAGTGTCCTCACAAGATTGGGGTTTTTGTTTGCTTGGTTCTTGGTTGTAGTTTTTGAGGTTTATTCCGAAGAGCCTGCTTTATTTTTGTACTGAAAAAACATCAAAATATGTGAGGATCACTCTAGGCCAGGACACGTTAAAAACAAGAGTCTGAAGCGCTTCACTTAGGTTTTGTTTGGTTGGGTTTTTTCCCAGTTTCAATACATTTTCTTACTGTGTGACAGTTGCTCAGTATTTACCAGACGGGTGAATTTGGGTTTGAGAAGCAGATGCAAACACAAAGAATATATGAACATAAACATTTCTTTGGTGTTATTGTTGGGATTTTATGTATAGTAGCGATTTTTTATTGAGAGAAAACCTGCAGTAATAGTTCTCTCTACATTGTATCTGGAGTGAACATTGTGATCCCCCTCTTTGTGGGTCGGCTTAGTACAATATTCAGGAATTAAACTGAGAGGAGGAATTGCATTCTGTTTCTCTTGCTGGCCTTGCATATGTATTTGTTTAGCACTGGCAGAAACAGAATAAAATACAAGTTTGAACATTCTTACATTTCAATTGAAGTAGTTACGTTCAAGTCCCGTTGATTCATCGAAACAACATCAACAAAATTCTTTACCATTTCGTCTTGAAGTATCAGTTCTGAGGAAAGTGTTAAATATTTCAGCATGTTCCTGCACACTTAGCAGGCTTGAGAGTCTTGCCATCTTAAATATTCAAAACACTTTTAAAATGATAGAAATGCTGGTAATACTGCAGCTCCAGTAAGTTTCATGCATCCCGGACAGGAATTTCTCTTAATGCTCTCTTTCTCTGACCTTCAGGTAGAAAGATGGCACTTTGTGGTTGTTTTGTTTTGGCAAGCTAGAGCAATACTTAGGAAACATTTTGAGTTCTCTGTTGGCCAAAAGAGGTTAGAGAGATGAACGTTATTTTTCAGTCCCTTCAGCTTTTTGATACTCGAAACGTGGTCTTCCTAAAACAGATATTCACAACTTCTGACACCAAAGAGACTTGAATTCATCCAGCAGGTTTTGGTCCTTCATCTTAAGTTTTGTCTAGAACATACAGTGAGGTTTTCTGCAGGCTCCAAGCCCTTTGGTTGTTAAGGATACTGTCATTCAGAGCGCTGCATGTCCTGATCAAAAAAGTCTTGGGTTTCACACAGCAGTCCTTTCTAATTTCTTAATCTAATAATTAATCTTTGTAATTTCTTAATCTAAGTTATTGTGATCTGACTGTAGCCATCTCATCTGTAAGTAGTAGATGTGCACAGAGTTACCTACGTTATTAAGAGAGTAGCTCCTCTGAGCTCCTTTTTTGGACAGGCACATGTCAGATTGATGGGAGACATACTGTACTGCTTGAAAAAAATCATTCCATCTTATAAAAATGAGAATGGATTATTTTTAAAAAGGTTGATGAAGGAAAGATTCTCTGTAGAGCAATTGGGATGTGATTGCATGTAAACATCAGTCCCTTTCTGAACTGGAGCTCTGGCTTGGTATCGAGAGAAACTGGAGCAGAAAGATGAGGGAGAACAACTTGGGGAGCTTTATGCTCTCAGTTCATTGTGCCTTTTCTCAGGTTGTGTTAAGCTACTTTCCTTATGACTCTGGAACTCTAATTGCAGTGGTACAGACAAGCAGCAGCTGATTTAGGCCTAAGGGTGCAAGCTGCATCAGAGCAGAGTAGCCAGGCCAAACAACTCACAAGCACTAGTGGTTGAGAGGGCAGCAGGATATGGACGTACACCGTTAAAACTCTCTGCACTGCCCGATAAGGTTTATTAATTTGAGTCATTAGTGCTGTGGGAAATGTAATAAACTCTTCAGGTGAATTCTACAGCCTAGAGTCAGCCCAACTTTCCTTTTCGTCCTTTGCAACTGAAAAGCTTTGCACAGTTGCCAGGAATCTGCAGCGTGTCTGAAGCGATCGCTAGCAGTGGGCTGAAATGCAGCGGCTGGCCGGCACCACTGCCACCGCAACACGGATTCGTTTAGGCTGTCGCCACTGCCAGGTACCACAGTGCAGCTGACAGGCTGTCTCCCTCTCTTGCAGTCATGCAGAGGTGGCCCCCTACAAAATAACATCTGTTTCAAAGGAAAACAATCCATTCCTCTTAGCAAGCAGTCACGGTGTCTCCTTTATGTTGGGTTCTCTTCAACCTCTGCATACAACAGCGGATGTGCTTTATTGCACTCAGAAAGCAGCAGAGGTTGGGCTGTCTGTCTCCTAGCCTTGATCGCCTCTTGACTAAATCGGCAACGGTTTTTTCTAGCCCTCTGTTGAAAATCATTGTTGTTATGATAGGACAAAGCTATTTACAGCACTGTTGCAGAAAGCATGTTTGAAACTGAAGTTCTTGCCGTGCGGTCTGTACCGCTGGTGTAAAAAGTTCCGTCATTCTCAGCTGTAATTGAAGCGTGTCACAGAAGGGCTTGATTTTGGCCTTAATGTCAGCAGTTGCCTGGTACACTTCCATAACTTCATATGCACAGAAGCTGTTCAGACCTCATTCTTGGACTGTAGCTTCTTTCTTTACCTCGAGTATTTTTGTGACGCGTGTCAGTTGATAGTCAGCAGACGGGAGAAGATTCTTGCATGTATAGAACTTAGGAAATGAAGATGATGCTGACTTCATTGTAAAAGCAGTAAATATTTTCCTGGTAGAGGAGGCTTTTTGCTCGCCCCAAAGTTTTATTTCATCACTTCCCTTTTGGTGATAGGCCTTGTGCAGAAAGGCCAACTCTTTTTTTCATTGGATTAACCTGCAGCGATGTGGTAGACTATTTCCAGTGAGACTCCTGACTGTTTTGCTGCAGGTTCTTTTCTTCTCATCATAGTTTCTCAACAGTTTTGCAGCTACTGGAATGGACTTACTTGCTCGAAATCGGTTAATAATTTGACAATTTGACCTATCTGAAATCCTTCCATCTCCTATTCACATCAATAAACAACAGTGTCACCATTAGGAGCAACTTAGAAGCATTTAATATTAAAATAATAAAGCAGCATTTGCTTATTTTTTCTAACTGTTCTTTCTTCTAGTCATGGCTACACCTATTCTGAAGAAATGCTGATGTGTGGGAGCGTATGCCGGGTCGTAAAGCTTCTGCGGCGCTGACAATGTAAAACAGATACGAAGGGAATCATTAAAATAACAAAGCAGAAGCTTACCTACCGGCTGCGCACGAGAAGTACTCCTTGTCGAAAGTGCTGAGAGGAACCGCTTTTTGAAATGAGCGTGCGCGAGAGGAACACACGGATTTGCTGTTATTTTTAGAGTGTACAAGAATACATAAGGACTTGTTTCTCTAATAAAGTCTGGAGCTTGACTGTTAACCATATTGGTGTGTGCCTTGACTCACAACCTCGTCCTGCAAAAAGGGTTTCCTGCTACAGTGGTGAGAATGTCTCGTGGTGCTGCTGCTTAGTTCACATCTCTGTCGTTGTCCTTTGATAAGGGACAAGAAGAAAAGCGGAACAGCAAGAACCAAAAATATCTTCAGATAGTACCTGCTGGTGTGGTTTACTTTTTTTTAAATTGTCTTTTTTTGAAGGGTTGGTGGACAGGGGAGGGGCGTCTCCAGATATCCCACTTTGTCTGGAAACGATGTTGGGCTAGCAGTGGTAGGTGTCTGTAAGAATCCGGTGCTCAGAAGTGAAAACTCCAGATTGCTGTAAATGGAGCTTCTTCATGGAGCTGTGGCAACCAGAAGAAAAAAAAAAAAAAAATAAATCTAAGATCAGGAAGTGTTTTTAAATAAATAAATGGCTAGCCCTAACACCCAGAAGGGTTAGCAGCAGCTCACTATGCTCGGCATCAGCACCAGGCTGTTGCCTCATGAGGCGTGACGACCTGGCTCGGGAAGAACGGCACGGCGACCAACCCCAGGCCGCTCGGGCCATCAGCACACAGACACCAAGGTGGTGGAAGGCAAATGGCGTTTATTCGTGTGTAACACAGCATTATACAGCTTGGGTCGACAGCGTCACTTCCGTCTGCTTACGTCGTAAACTCAGCGTTATTGCCTGTCAGGAGAGGGGTCCTATCTTTCCGTACAGCGCGATATCTTCCGGCCGCCAGACCCTAACAACCCCATCCCTAACTACCGCACCAGGCTGTCAACAAATCCTGCGGGTGGGATTGCCACCACGCACGGGAACTTGGAAGAGTTTATTTTCACGAGGTTTTTAGCTCTTCCCAACTGAATAACCTCAGTGCCTCAAGATCTCTGTGTGTATTCTTAGCCCTGCTGACTAGAAATGATGAAGCAAAAGCTTTTTCTTAATGACCGTGCTTAAGGGGAAGATACTACAATATAATCAGAAAAATCCCAGCAGGGAGATAATTGATAAATTATAAATTGATAAATGATTAGGACTATCCCAAGTGACTGGAAGTTGGCCAATGTGACGCCCATCTATAAGAAGGGTCAGAAGGATGATCTGGGAAATTACAGGCCTGTCAGCTTGACTTCGGTACCTGGGAAGCTGATGGAGCGGCTCATCCCGAGTACCATCATACAGCACACGTGGGACAACCAGATGCTCAGGCCCAGTCAGCACGGGTTTATGAAAGGCAGGTCCTGCCTGACAAACCTGATCTCCTTCTACGACAGGACGACCTGCTTAGTGGATGAGGGAAAGGCTGTGGATGTCATTTACCTTGACTTTAGCAAGGCCTTTGACACCATTTCCCACAGCATTCTCCTGGCAAAACTGGCTGCTCGAGGCTTGGACAATCGCACGCTTTGCTGGGTAAAAAACTGTCTCATGTCTGGGCCCAGAGAGGTGTGGGGAACGGAGTTAAATCCAGTTGGCGGTGGTGTCCCACAGGGCTCGGTGTTGGGGCCACTCCTGTTTAACCTCTTTATTGATGATCTGGACGAGGGGATCGAGTGCCCCCTCAGTCACTTTGCAGATGACACCAGGTTGGGTTGGAGTGTTGATCTGCTCGAGGGTAGGGAGGCTCTGCAGAGAGACCTGGACAGGCTGGAGCCATGGGCTGAGGCCAACTGGAGGAGTTTCAATGAGGCCAAATGCCGGGGGCTGCCCTTGGGCCACAACAACCCCCAGCAGCGATACAGGCTTGGGGAGAAGTGGCTGGAGAGCTGCCAGTCAGAGAGGGACCTGGGGGGGATTGATAATGAGCCAGCGGTGTGCCCAGGGGGCCAAGGAGGCCAATGGCATCCTGGCTTGTGTCAGCACCAGCGTGGCCAGCAGGGACAGGGAAGGGATCTGAGCCCTGTACTCGGCACTGGTGAGGCCGCCCCTCGATGACTGGGTTCAGTTTTGGGCCCCCCACTACAAAAGGGACATTGAATGACTCGAGCGTGTCCAGAGAAGGGCAACGGAGCTGGTGCAGGGTCTGGAGCACAGGTCTGATGGGGAGCGGCTGAGGGAACTGGGGGGGTTTAGTCTGGAGAAGAGGAGGCTGAGGGGAGACCTCATCGCCCTCTACAGCTCCCTGAAAGGAGGGTGCAGAGAGCTGGGGATGAGCCTCTTGAACCAAGTAGTAAGCGACAGGACAAGAGGGAATGGCATGCAGGTTGTGCCAGGGCAGGGTCAGACCGGCTCTGAGGAAGGATTTCTGTGCAGAAGGGGCTGTTGGGCGTTGGAATGGGCTGCCCAGGGCAGGGGTGGAGTCCCCATCCCTGGAGGGGTTTAAGAGTCGGGTTGACCCAGCGCTGAGGGATCTGGTGGAGTTGGGAACGGTCAGTGCTAGGTTAACAGTTGGACTAGATGATCTTCAAGGTCCCTTCCAACCTAGCTGATTCTGTGATTGATTCTGTAATAAATGTGATGATGATTCGTGTTGATGAAATATATTGACCTTTAATACAAATGTATGTGTTGTAAATATTTTATGATGTATATATGTTAAAAGCTATTGTGGTTTTATCTTTAAAATCGGTTCGAGGCTTTGTAATCTCATTGTATCTAATGGCTATGTTGGTGTCTTGACTACGTTGTTACCGCGCCTAGCGCAAAAACTACCAGAGAGAGCCTTGTATCAGGCAGACCCTTGTTTTGATGGAAAAGTACCAGAAGGACCCTCGTTTTGGTGGGAAGAGGAGTGGGAAAACACCAGAGAACCCCCCCTCAACACCACCAGGGAATCTGAGAAGATTCGAGAAAACTCCACTACGCTTGCGCAGACTAAACACACCCATCTTACGAATATGTATTAGGAAAAGACTATAAAGGGGGTGGGTTTGTTTACAGGGTGTGCGTTGGTGGCAGAGCGCAGGCTCCCCGGCGTACCCTGCGCGGTTTTGCTCATTCTTATTTCAACAAAATTATGAAACTGTATTTGGCTTTTGGCTTCTAAATTTGTAAGACAATTATTTTTTTAAAAAAGCATGTAGCAAAAAATGAGTGAAAGCAGCCGTTTGTTTCCTGTGGATGTATTATCTTGGTGGGGTTTTTGGTCAGTTTCCTGCCTGCATTTCTCCTCAGATTACTGAAAAGCTGGCAGGAGCGTATGTCAGTGAAAGCTCTTCTGGACGTTTGTGATGACGGCATGCAGCCCCCTTGGCGTGGTGCCGTACGGCGGACCACACGGCTCAGCGTTTCTTGCAAACAGCATCGTGCGTTTCCAGCCTGCACACAGCATCGCCGTCAACGCAGCAGGTTTCAAAATGGCGCCGTTGCTGGCCAGGGAGTGCCAGCCCCTGCCGACCGCGCGCGGCATCTGCACGGGCCGGGCCGAACACAGGCACGCAAACCTCACCCGAGGGCCTAAAGCTATCGGTTTTAACCTAAAGCGGCCAAGAACATCCATCCCCCCCGCTTTCAGAGATAGTAACAGCCACGGTGGCACACGCTGCCTTGTCCCCTCTCCGGCACTCTGCTTGTAAACAACGTGCAGAGCCCTCCGTGTTTACAGACACGGCTCAAAAGGTTTCGGGGCGGGCTACGTGAAAACAAGGCGACTTTCTTGGCAGCAGACAGGTTTTCACAGAGTTTCAAGAAGCCGCTGCCGAGCCTTTTGCAGCCAGAAGCTTCCCCAAGCCCAAGGCTCGAGCAAGGTCATTAACGACCTGGCGCTAACGAGCTTGTGAACCTCGTGTATGAAACTGTCACACCCGCAGCGGGCCCGGCGTCGCCCAAATGCTTACAAAGCCCTGTCGCTGGCACTGGCACACCAAGCCTTCGCGCGGATTTGCCGTACCCCTCGAGACGGAACGCCGGGGCTTTCAGCAACTCCGCGTCCAGCCGCCGTCTACGGAAGCAAACGGCGGAAAAAAACCGGCGGCGGGAGCCGACCGCCCGCCGGGCGCGGGGGGGGCTCGCCCCTGCCCGCAGACGCTCCCTCCGCGCCCCGGAGGGCGCCGCGGGAGAGGACGGGTGGGGTGCACCTTCCCCTTGGCGGGGCGCAGGACAGCCCGGCTGCTCCCCCGCGCTGGTGCCGAGGTTGGAGGCGGCGGATCCCACGGTTACGGCTCCGGCCGCTCCGCGTCTCCTCCTCCCTCCTGACAGCGGAGCGGCGGCTCAGCCGCCGGCGGGCACCGCCCGCGCTCCTCCCAGTGCGGCGCCGCCTCAGGGAGGGAGATCCTTGCGTTCCGTGAGTGCGTGTCTCGGTGTTCTCGAAAAGCAGCTAAAGAAGCAGTCCTTCCTTTGGCCTTCCTGTCAGCGGTTGGGCAAGCACAGAGGAAAACTAACCCCGTGTTTGTAGGAAATTGGGCAGCATCAAAGTTCTGGGTTAAAATGCCAGTAGCAGCACTGAGGTGCAAAATAGCCCAGGGTGGGTGACCAGGGCACTGGGAGAGCTGGGAAGAGAACCCAGGTCTTCCTGGAAGCAGCACACTCCTCTGCCTTGAAGAAGCTCTGTCTTCAGGGACAAGTTATTTTCTCTTTTTGGATACAAGGTCCCTGCCCATATGAATTTGTTTGGGGGGTTTTAGTTTTGGTTTGGGGGGGGGGGTGGGGTGGGGTGTGTGTTTTGTTTTTAATATCGTGATTACAGAAATAAGAATGAAAGTACTTGAGTGAGAGTCTCCTGCCAGCTCATTTAAAATCAAACTCGTGACTAGCGTCACCGTTGCTATAAAGGATCTGCTGTTCTATAGCATCGACTCCCTTTCTGTGGCATCCAGAGCTTTTAAAGTACAATTACAGCGAAATGGAAGTTAGGAGGAAGGTTTTGACACTCTAGACAAAGCAGAAAGGAAATGCCACTTAGCAAGCCAGTGATAAAATGAAGATTTTGGTTTTGGGAAAATAAGAGACTCTTGCAGGGTCAAATCCTGTCACGCGCTTTTAAATCTCTCCGTGTCTTGTATTCCCATTCACAAGAAGGTGCCTCTTGGTCTTGCAGTGGAATAAATCCACGTAGTTTTCCTCCTCCTGCAGTCCTAGCTAGTGAGCCAGTTTACTGCAGGGTTTCTTAGTAGCCTTCAGTGCCTGAGTTTGCCCTTTGCACCTTTGGAAAGAGAGGGACGATACGTGATCTCTGGACAACTTTCCCACTAGAGCAGAGAGGTTCCTTTCCCCCAAGGTGCAGAGCACAATGCCCGTCAGCTTTTCTTCACTCCGAAGTGAGTTAATTCCTCTCGTCTTGTCAGTTCAAACAACCGCAGCCTGTAGGCCTTCAGCTTTCTCCGACAGCGCCCTTGCTCTTTTCACAGCCCTGTGTATTTTGAACACACCAATCTGACTTTCCCCTCAAGTCACTCCCTATCTTTATTGCAAGGGCTGGTAATGAACGTTTTTGCTCAGTTTTCCCTTCGCTGAGATCAGACCAATACCTGGGCACCACAGGGGAAGATCCAAATACACAACCAGCAAAGAGACTCTTTGCTAGGGAACCGTGAAGTCGGCCACATGGTAAAGAAATGTAATGTTTGATATCCAACAAGTTACTTAGAGCAGCCCGTAGTTTGTACACGGAAGGATTATAGGGCTGATGTAGAAACTGGCTTTTGTCAGTTCCCTGACCTGAGTGTTTTTAACCTCTCCCGCCACTGTTGGTCCAGGTTTGCATTCCTGATCCCGACCGACTCTGCAGAGGCCGTTGTAATCTTCTAGAACACTGTCATCTGGTGGTGGTTGTAAGTCACAGCATGTCAATACAAAAGTGAAAAGGGCAATCAAATCAGGCTAGACAGATGCTCCGATTACCCATTTTATTCATATTAAAGCTTTGAGGGTTCCAATCAGAGCACTACAAAGGTGTTGCCGGGTGGGGGGGTGGGGTGGTTGGTGGCTCAGACTTGACATGAGGAAACATTTCTTTTCCGGGAGGGTGGTCAAACCCTGGAGCAGGCTTCCTGCAGAGGTGGTTGATGTCCCAGGGCTGTCAGTGTTTGGGAGGCCTTTGGACAATGCCCTTAATGCGAAGCTTTAGCTTTGGGAACCCCCGAAGTGGTCAGGCACTTGGCCTAGGTGGTTGCTATGGATCCCTTCCAGTGGAACTCTTGTGTGACATCACAGCTCTTCGGTGGCTGTGCTGCAGAGCTCAGTGCTGCTCAGGGGCAGAGTGCTGCTCAGCTGCCAGTTGACAAGAAGTCAATGCAGTAGTGGAGCACTGCTAAGGCCAGAGTGAAGAGAGAGATTCATACTCTCCCTGAACACTAGCAAAGCAGTGATGAACTGCTGGAAATATTTCATCTCCTGTACGGTGAGCACCAGAAGCTCTCTCTTCTAAATCACTGGTGCTAGGTTAGGGAGCAGGAGTAAGAGAGAGTAGGCTGTCGGTATGAATTGTTTGGTGTGAAATTTTTCAGCAGGACGTAGAGCTTCCATGGGGAATGGTTATTCGGTACTAGTTGAGGGGTTTGACTTTCAAGTGCGAATATTGGGTCCACTTGGTCAAACTATGATTGATTTTGGAATAATCTTAGGGGGTCTATGATGCTGGAGTTACATCATTAGTATCCAAATTTTACAAAACGTACCCACAGATTTAGGCTATAAAGTGAGTGTAAGCTCCAAACACCTGTCTCTCTTGGTAATCCTTTCAGTGGTCTGATTGTCAATCATGTTTCAGAACATCCAAGTCTGTCTTGTGAGACGGGCATTTTGCAAGGCAGATTTTAGGTATGCCACCTCAGTGAAGGTTCTGCAGCTAAGCGTTAAGGGATTTAGGGTAATTTTTTTTTTTTTTTTTGGCAACACTTTGTTCATTCTGCTTATATTGTACAGTATACGTAATGAGAGATCTTGGTAATTAGTTACTTTGTACATAAGAGATTGATTTTTGAAATATGAGGCTGGCAAACTATGTTTGATTTGGGTCGGTCTGGCTTGTTGCAGCCTCACTCAGCATGAGGTGAAATTTGTTTGAATAGATGTTCAGTGCTGACAGGAACAAGTTCCTATTGACATAAAATGTGTCACCTTCTTCTGCCCTTTGTTTAGATTCAATTTTGTAAGTGGGGGTGTTTCCTCTTTGGTCAGGGTTGGTTTTTTTTTTTTAATTTCTTCAAGGAATCAGATGGTATTGCATATGGAAATGCTTCAATCCCTGTCAGTTTGCAGTACTTTTATCCTGAAGCAACTGTACTATGTTCCTAAAGTATTATGAGGCTTGTGTTTCAAATCTGGTGTAAAAGGACCAGGGTCAGAAACAATCAAACTACCTGATTTTGTGACGTGCTGTTGTGGCTGCTTCATGATGTAGTCTGCTCTGGAGACTTTGTAGTAAAGTAGAACTTTCCACAGACAGTACGTGGAGCTGGTTGTTTTCTTTAAAAGGAACATCTCGCCTGGACTTTACTGAGATGTTACCGTTAGTAACTGTTGAAGTAAATTATGATACGGAATAATTAGTTCCGCTGTTAATATTTTTCTGGATATATGTGATCTCTGTGTAGGTCCCTTCCGAATCCCGTTTACCAGTTCGGAACAGAAGGAAGACCTATTTGTTCCCAGATGGGAATCGTGAAGACACTTTAACACCAGAGGAAGAGGTCAGTTGAGAACAGTTTTTCTGTGTTCTTTAACTTAAAAAAAAAAAACCCTAACTTTTTTTCCTTGATTAGCTTTTTTTTTTGCTGCCTCAGTCTCACTGTTTTCTGTGCATTTATAGGTATGAATAGTCTAATTGTTTGGTTAAATAATGAAGTGTTTAAGATGAGTAAAACAGACCTTTAAGCTGTAGTGGTTGACCCCCAGAATAGGAAACCTTTTAAGTCTGTCTTCAGGTCTTGAAAATCTTACCTCTGAACTGAACTCAGCAAGGCAGTGGGACCAAAGTAACATTCAGAGAGACTAACTTTGTTTTTTATGCCTCTTTTGGTTGAAAAGTTGGGGGAATCCAGTTAACTGCCCAGGTAACTTGAGGTAGATGAGCCTGAAGGCTTGAACTGAGCCATGGTGAATGTTTCTAACCATACCAATAATCATTATCAAATGTGAAAAAAAAAACCCGAAAAACAAAAAACAAGCCCCAAACCAAACTGAGTCTAAATGATCAATCGTAAAATATCATTAAAATCACTGTCAACATGATGGGTAACCATGACTTGCACAATTGAGGAAGCTGAGGAGTTAATCTGCACTCCTCTTTTTTAATATTGAGTAGTGTAGCTTTTTTTCAGTGGCTTGATTTAAAAAAGAAAAACAAGCAAAAAAAGCCCTGATTTAGAGATTGTGAAAATATAGGCTGGTGGGGTAAAGCAGGGAACTTCTGTGATTCTGTAAGCTTTGTCAGAGGAAGCGCTGAGTTCCCAACCAGAAAATTGAGGTGTTGGGTTTTGCTACAAAAAAGATGTGTTCTCTTGCAGTGGAACAATGCCCTTGAATTCTTAACACCACGTTTTCTTGAGGAGATGATCAGTGACACCTGAAATTTGTTTTAAATTCCATTATGAATGCTACACTTTACTTTCCATAAATCTACTTAATCTGGTGTTTTAAAATTAGGTCTTAAATTTTATTAAAGTATTCTTGTCAATTAGATTTACAAACCCTTTGTGGTTTCTTTTAATTATTTTTATGGTATCAGAATATGTGATTTTTGAAAGCAGTGTTTGTCGTTAGTCTGTAGTTCTTGGTAAAGTATTGGTCTTCCTCTGTCAGTCCGGTAGTAGCAGAGTAGATGCTTTGGAAATGATAAAGCAGAAGATAGATAAGCTTATTATTAGCTCTCCAGTTAGGAAGCGAAAAAGAACAGGGAATGGAGACGAGAATAAAAGGTAGGAGTGCTTTAGTTTCAAACCCAGTAAGAGCAGTTTATCCACCAGGAATAAATCAGTTGCAACAAGACAGTGCTCTGGAGCAGAATACAGGTTTTGTTCAGGCCAGGTGAAGTGCAGTTTCAAAATCCAAACAGACTTCTTGTACGGCTGGTTTTTGTTCTCTTTGCTCTGTCTGAACCTGGGTGACTGCTCAATTCCCTGCCTTCCTTAACTGTCTTGATGTCTTTCTCTTCTCTTCTCTGTTATTTTTGTACGTCTTAAGTTTGCTCCCTGTCAAGCATTTCTAAGGCCCTTTTACACTGAATCATTCCTCTTCTACATTTACGTTTCTGTCTGTTTCTCTGCGTATCCACAGAGCAGAAGCTGTGGGTGTAATCGTGTAGCAGGTACATGGATGGTTATGATAAGTGTACAGCTGAAATACCCACCTGGACAAGCCTCCCCACAGGTATGGGGAGGACAAGGGGGAATTGTTTCCTTCTTCACCGCTGTGTTGTCTTTGTATTATGTTGGTGTAAGTGCCCAATCTGTACCTTCATTCGGGAGGAGGGATGCCCAGTAGGCAGCCTGTCAGGATACCAGGGTGTTGTGTTTGTGTGCAATCCCATTAGCTGGTGTTCAGGGTTGGCACTGCTGCGTGGAGCTTTTTTGCAGGGACAGGTTAGCGGTATGTGATGGCGTGCTGCAGGCTGCTTGTGTTGAGGTGCGTCTCACTGCGCGTGGAGGCCGCCAGCACAGGGCATATGGCGTGGCCTGAAAGCGAATTCCTAGCTGAAGGAAAAGAGCTGACAGGCTTCAGAGAATTTGTCACTAGTGGTAAAGGTGGGCGTCATTCTTTAATGTGTCTCAGAAATAGTTTAGCTTGCTGGAGTGGAATTAGCAGCGACTCCTAGTCCGTGCGTCCCAACACGTGGTCGTGAGGGCAACATTGTGCAGTAATGCTTTCAGATCCCTTGTGTAGCACTGGCAGCGTATGGTGCCGTAGCACAGAACCTTTTGTTTTAGAACAGCGTGAGTACTTCAGCCGCATAAAGCAATAATTGCATTTTATGTAAAAATCATAAAGCCATTTAAAATAAGAAAAGGACTGCTTAAGACGGCATGCTAGAACGAACTTGTACACAGGCTTTTACAATAAATTTCTTCTCTTAATCATAGGAAAATATTTTTGTGTCTTTGAGATAAGTACAGTCTTCTGTTTACTACATCAAGAAGTGTGTCACAATATTTTAAAAAAACTTGGGACAACAGTAAATGCAACTATTTTAATTGCACGTTCTTCACTTTTTAAAGGGGTTACACAGAAATACATTATTTTAGAAGTTTAAATCAGAGGTGTAGCTTATTGGATTTAGTTGCTATCTGAAACTGCCCACATGTGGTAGTTGCATGCTTTATTTTTCAGCACGAGACGATTCTTCTAAGGGCGTGGTAGCTGTTTGGTGTCACGCATGTGTTAGGCAACAGTCGTTCCTTTGCCCAGGTCAGGTGTCTGTTTCCCGGTCTTCAGTATGTGTGTCTGCCTAAAAGCAGTGCAAAAGTCATTATCTGCTTTGAATTTTTGCAGCTGAGTGCCACTCAGTCTTTGGCCCAGAGGCTGCAGCTCCGAGTTCCCTCCATGGAGTCTTTGTTTCGAAGCCCAGTAAAAGAGTCCCTGTTCCGCTCTTCTTCTAAGGAGTCCCTGTTCTGTTCTTCTTCCAAGGAGTCCCTGTTAGGCGCTGCTTCGAAAGACTCACTGAGTCAGCTGGACTTGGACACAGCTGGTCCCAACCTTGATCCGCGTTCTGACACCGACAGCGAAACAGAAGAGCCTGTGGGAAACGCGGACAGCCTCAGCAAAGAGCAGATGCTGCAGCGACGGTGCAGTTGCTGGGGAAAATGCTCAGAGGTAGGCAGTGTTGTGAGTGACTTAGGTGGGTGGAGAGGGGAAAAAGATGAGGCCAACACATACTGCAGTAGTGGCTCATCTTTTTGTTTCCCTGTCTGGAGCAAATCGATGGACTTAGAGCTAACCTGGAAGTTGTGATTGCAAGTCTAGTTATATTTGGTTCAGATAGGTCAAATGCTTTTCTGTTAATAAAACAGGGAAATCCCTTTCTTCTCTTGTTTGTAAATAATTCCATGTTGTCAGCAATAGAGGCTAATTAGTGGTTCCTTACACCAAGTAGGCCTATGAAGGTTTCTGCTGAAAGCCTGTAGCAAGGGGTGGAGTTCAGCACAGAGGTGAGCAGGGCTCGTACTCGCATGACAGCAAACTGACTTTTCTTCTGGAACTTGTTGTTGAAGTGCACAGTGCCTCTTTTGTGCAGACGCGATAGGCAGGCGTTTTGTTTCAGATAGGGAGGTTCTATTCCCCATAATTTCCAGGTATTCCCTGAAAGCCATTAATTCAAGGACTATTTCTCTTGCTATTCTAATGAAAACCAATGCTGTAAGTAGTTTTGCTACTAATTTTTCAAATTGTTGGGAAAAGTAAAGGTTTCAACGTGGTGGTGTTGGATTTTGGGTTTTGGGAGTCTGTGTGTGTATTGTATTTAAATCTGGACATTTGCACTGGCTTTTACAGTTGTTCAAGTGTTTACTGCCCTCAAGTACAAAAATACCTGTGCAGCCCTTTGGCTGTCAGTGTCAAAATCCTTGGAATCTAAAATATGTGTACAGCAATTACAGTATTCAACATATGCCTGAAGAAACAGTTATCTTCCATTAATTCAGTAATTGTTGTCTCCTATTAATTCTTTCATTCTTTTCCAGGTAGTATTAGGAGACAAATTTTTTAAAAAGTTTATCTAAACAGTGTTGCCACTGTTTGAAAATTCTTCGAGTTGTTGGTTATGTTTGGTGGATCTGTTGGTTTTTCTTAGTGTAGTCTGTCTAGAAACTCTTAATTTTCTCTATCAGAAAGGCTTATGGGTTTGCTGTTTTTTTTTTCAGTTGTTGTGAGTTTCTGAGGTCATTTGGAAAGAATTGTTTTGCCAGAGCTCTG
Organism: Athene noctua; assembly: GCF_965140245.1. Classification (NCBI taxonomy): domain Eukaryota; kingdom Metazoa; phylum Chordata; class Aves; order Strigiformes; family Strigidae; genus Athene; species Athene noctua. Next base: position 163,646,556 of record NC_134038.1, read on the forward strand.
AAGAATGTAGTTTCAATATATAAGGAGTATTTAAGATGTTTGGGGTTTTTCTCATTTAAAGTAGGATCCAAAGTTAGCATCTCAAAAATATGGGAAGGGAAACCATCCATAGAAGGTTTAGTTTTCTTTTAAATGTAAAATGAGTATGACTTTGAAATTAGAAGTAATTTTGAACTCTGAAAAATTTTTATTTTAAATAGGATTTTGAAGAGATCTTTTGACTTAAAGATTTCTCGGCTTGGAGTTTTGGCTTTGTTTTCCTTTAAATTTTCAGCAATTTGGAAAGAGCATATTCTCGTTCCAAGTGCCATTATGCTACTTAAGCTTTGGATAACTTAGGCAATTGTGATCAAATTTTTAATTAAACTGAATTGTGCAGTTACTCATGAAGTCCTTTTGTCGGCTTACAATGAGAAGTGTTGTCCGCTTCCAGTCTTCCTTTGCCTGCTGGGTATATGCAGAGCACATGGAATGACAACTTTTGTTATTACAGAGAGTTGGGTTTTTTTCTAGAGTTGTAAGGGTATTTTTTAACATACACTCAGTGTAAAACTACTTTCACTGCAGGTCTCTGGGATGTGAACCCTTACAAATGTACACCCCTGTAGGGTAGCTGTGTGGGATGTAACTTTCTCATACGGTTGGTTTTTGACTGCCTGTGTTGAAGCACGGCTCTTCTTGGAGGTCTTTTCAGTGAAGGGAAGACAGCGCATGAATGCTGAATGACCTTATTGTTTTGACATGTAGGCTTTATTTTTTTAAGACATTGGAGATATTTTCTAAATGGAAGGAGGAAACATTGATTAAATTTAAGTATGTTTGTGTCAGAAGAGCTTTCTCAAATGAAGATAAGAGTTTGAAAATGCAGATAGAGATAAAACTAAGCAATTTACTGTGATAGCTGTAAGTGCATGCATTATCAACGTTATACCTGATTTCTGTTTTTTAGCTAGTGTCTGCTTATCAAGTTATCCAGCGGGAGAAGCAGCAGCTACAGGTAAGCATTACTTTTTATCCTCTTAGAATGTGTAGTGCAAATACAGATTTAATTCTCAGTGCATTGTGTGTGTGTTTACACAATACGTTGTTTATGTGTGTGTGTGTAACAGAAGACTCCTTAGCTGTGATTTCTGAGGAATAAGCTAATACTGGTTTGTCAAAGTAACGTTGAAGCTATTGTAATCCAGCCTTTTGTTATTGCATCAGCTGAGTTCAGGTGATTGCCAACCCACAGTTGGCAGTTCATGATAACCCACATTGAGCTTGACTTGAAAGAAAAATTCAAGTCATTAATTCTTCTGCTGAAGCAGAATTCTGTGGATTTATTTATGCTTTATATATAAAGTTACATTTAATAAGCCTGATGTTTATTCTTTCTTTTTCTAAGGACATTCTGAGTCAAACTCAGGGTAAAGCACTCCGCAGAATTGGAGAACTGAGAGAGGTAATTTACTTTATTGGTTGAATATTTATACCACACATACATAGGCTCTTTCTCTGCCTAGCTTTTTTTTGTTCACTTTACAAAATATTTTCTGTCGTGCAGCAGGGTTTTTTACCGCCTGTGTTTATTTGTTTATATGGGGTTGTTTCTCTGACTCGTTTCCCATTCAGCAGCTTATTGTCATCCTCTTAAGTTGGAGCAGTTCATCGTACCGACTGAACTGCTTTTCTGTTCATTGGGAAATAGGTAGAAATGTGTGTGGTTCTTAGAGTATTGTTGGGTCCAGCAGTAGATGTCCCTGTGCAACTTGTTGCTCTTCTATTAAGCATTAAGAAAGGCTAATGTTAGGCAAATACAAGTAAGAGACACTTTGAAATAAAAATTTTAATGACTGTCAGTATAAAAAAACGATAGAATTTTAAAAACTGCACACTTGATCTCCATTATAATGTCTCCATTGCTTTTATGGATTTGTAGCGTAGTTTATTTGCATCATGAGATCAGGTGGGTTGTGTTATGATTGTTGTCTGCTTAGGTTATAGTGAAATTAAAAGGAGAATCTCTAATGTGTAGGGTATTGATAATAAACCTGCTGAGTTTAATTAAAAGACAGGCAATCGGGCAGAACAAATGAAAAGGGCAAGTTGACCAAAGCCGTATTGTCAAGCTTTGGTGAAGCAGGATGCGAAACGGAAGCGTTTTCACTGCCCCGAGAGCCAGTGCAGCGTCGGTTCAGAGATGGGTGCACGAGGGCCTCTCTGTCCATGCTCTGACCTCACTTGGCAGCTGGGTACCAGCTGGCTCAAAGCCAGGGGCTTTCTCTGTGCCTGCACTCGTGTTTTGGCGTGTGCTGTGCCGAGCAGCAGCGCTGCTGTGGAGGGTGCAGGGCCGTGGTGAGGTCCCACCTGTGCCTGAAGGCAGGCGAGCTCCAGGCAGTCAGGCGTCTCTCGCCCGCGAACGAGGGCCGGGGTCTGGCCCTGGAGGGTGAGGGATGTGACTGTGAGCATCCGGACATGCACGTACCCAAGGCTCCTGCTCGCCTGCAAGGGGCTGCCCCGGTGCAACATGATTTCAGAGGAGGTCACCGACAAATTGTGGAGCTTCTACTTGAGCTGTGCAGGGTGTGATCCAGGTAATCAGGCTGTGAATTGTGTAAGCCATGGGGATAGCATTTTGGTTGGGATCTGTGCTGTTTCTGCCCCAGCAGCTGCGAACGGGGGGCCAGAGTGCTGAGCGTGTGGTGCTCAGCTGAGCTGGAGCCTGTGCCTGGGCTCTTGCTCTGTCCTAAGCTAAGCTGTCAGCCCATAGGAGGGGAAAACCCACAGCATTCCTGACAGAAGTGGCTTGCCAGTGGCTTTTTTTCCAGTTCACTACAAGGTCAAATGAAAGAAGCTCATTCTGTGTTCAGTCTCTATCCGCATGCTCCAGTAGGTTTGGTTTTCCAGCTTATTGGTACTTGGTAAAGTTTGGAAGGCATGTATGTACACCAGAGTTAAAGCTTTTCACTATGAAGAAGGGTTGAACATGTGCCTGCTTACTTTTCACATTTGCTATCACAGCCTTTCTGATTCATATATGTATATAAAAATATATGTATTTCTGATACACGTAGATTTCTATATAGATTTGTTATAAAATTTAATTCCATTCTTGTAAGTCTTGTAGATCTAAACATTCCTTCAAAGCTAATATTGAAATCTTTTTTATTAATTGAAGACCTTCAAAAAATAGGTTTTTGGTCTTTTAGAAGCCCAAGTTACAGCATGAGGTAAAACAGACCTAAAAGAAAAGTTACAGATCAAATGGTACATTGCCATTGTGGGAGCTAAAATGGTACCAAATAGATCATTCACTGATGTAATAATTTGTTATCAGAAGTTAAAAAATCTTTTTCTTCATCGTGCAGTCCATTTACCTCATATATATGCTGAATCAGAGAAGTTCCTTTTAAGAGGGCCATGTAGGAATAAACTAAGTCTTCTCTGAGACCAAGCTGACAGTGTGAAATAGTCCCTGGCTGTCAACGTGTCTTTTGCTTACCTTAGTTTTCTCTTGTTAAGAATAATTCCTCAGCAGCAGTCTTCCGAGTTCTCCTTGTCAGACAAGGATCAGAAGGGACTTGGGGACCCAAAAAGACTATTTCGATGTTGATTTCAGTAAAACTCTTTGTCACTTGTTGTTGCACTGAGCTGCTTTCCTTGGCTTGGACGGAATTGCTTCTAAAGCTCAGGAGCGCAAGGCAGAAGCGTGATCAGTAGCTGTTGAGACCCTGAGGCAAGGCATGGTTACAAAGTGGATATAGTTGCTTGGGCAGAGAGAGGAATAGTTTTCCCGGTGACAGCTCCCAGCACTGTCCTGCCTGCGTGGCTGGGCAGGCTCAGCTCACACGGCTGCGGATCTCAGAGCTGGTATCAGGCTCTGCTCTGGCAGCCGGGATTCAGGGCTGAAGGTAAGGGGTAGGCAGCAAGATGGATAAAAGCAAGATCTGCAGTTAGAGGAAAGCAATGCAGGAAGCATTTAGTGCCCTGTGTTTTGTCTCCTGTTTGCTTTTTCATCCTTTCTGTCGTCCTTTATCTTTTCCTGGCTCACAGAAGCCACGTTTACGGGTGCCGCTTGCTTTATACAAGCGATCTGTGCAGAATAATGGTCGTAGAAGCATTCATTTCCTGGGTAAATCACTGGGAAGATATATATGGATGAAGTAAATATTGAAGGAAAAAAAAAAAAAAAGAATACAAGTTTGGGAAATTGCTTACAGTGAGTGCATGAAATGTGTCTGGTTCCCATTCTCTCAATAAGGAGTTAGATGTGAATCAATTTAAATACATTTCTTTTCTATTAGAGCAGTAAGTATTTAAAGGAACTGAAATATTTAAACTTTAAAAGCACAGGAAGGAAATAGAAGAAACCTCCCTAAGGCAGTATTTTATGATTACACAGATCCTAGTAATGCATTTAGGTAACGTCGAGGAAGTTTCTAAAGGTGTTCAGCCAAATGAATGCAACTAAGCAGCAAGTAAAGCCACATAGTTCAGTTCTTTGGCATCCCCTGACTTGCTGATTTGAGACCCCTTTGAGGGATGAAAAAGCCAACTTTCTGCTCCTCTAAGTGCCATATGTCATATTAGAGTGCTAGCCTGTTGGAGGAGCATGAGAGACACTGACATTTCTGCTGTTTCAGTTGACTTAATCTGGTGGCTAAATGAAGAACCGAGTTTACTGAAGTGCAGTCTTCAACTTCCAGAAGGGTTTTTGGGAGCAGGCATGAAGCGATCCCTACACAAACTTGTGTTTTAGAACAAAAGAATTCTGGATAATTCTGCATTAGATCTAGACTCTTGCTGGTTTAATAATGGGATGTTCTTATGTGGTGTGGAATGTTGTATAGTAAAAGAAATACCCACTTTGTGGTTGTATTCTAGGGTCACAACTGTGAAGAGGCATTTCTAATATTTCACAGTATTTTGATAAACCTTTCAAATTCCCATGTTAGTTTCATTTGAGATGTGTTTGTTTATGATTCTCAGGAGCTCCAGATGACACAACAAGCAAGGAAACATCTCCAAGAGGAATTTGATGCTTCCTTAGAAGAAAAGGATCAACTTATTAGTGTCCTGCAAACTCAGGTGAGATACCTTACCCAACAGATGTGCTTTAAAACTGCTCTTCCTACTTTTTTTTTGCTTTAAATTACATATTTCCTATCATGCATGTCCATGTCTTTTTATAATTGCTGCGATGTTGTTGAGCTTCTTGAGAATTTATGTTTATCTAGAAAATAAATGCATCTTCGTGGTAGAGGATACCCTTGCACGATCTCACTCGTGTTAAATGTGATTGTTTGATATGTGCTTACATTGTATTGTCTTTGTTATCAAGAACATAACATTGGCAGTTGTTTGAGTTTGGCAAAATTTATGTGTTTTGCTTAATTGGTCTTTTTTTCTCCACTCATATTGAAACTATTTTTGTGAATTGGAAACAATTCTGATTTTTGAAATGCTACAAAAATTCAGCCAGATTATTCCTTTCTCTACTCGCTGATACCAATTTATTTAACTCTCTCTAGTTCTGAAGAGCAAAACATGATCTACTTAGAATCCTTGGGTTTTTCTAACAAAAAGAACATTTTATTTAGGTATCATTGCTGAAAAAGACGTTACAGAATGGTCAGATACGCACTGAACTGCCTGACTCGACTGTCCCATCTAAACGACAAGTTCAAAGTCCAACAAAAGAAGTCGGCACAGAAACTCCTGTGGAACCAGGAAGCAATGGTAGGTATTGCAGCTTTTTGAAGAGATGTTGAATTTTGGGAAAGAAGCCTGCTGTTATTGATGATGGAGTAACAATACTTAGGGCTGAACATGTCATAGTAAGGATATATTTCCTGGAAGGAGACAGTTGTTTTGAAAAGAGCGTGGCAGCTAGAGGACAGGATAACCCTTCAAAGAGACTAAATTTTCATGAGAATTCAAGTCTGATGCGTCTCGCCTTTGTCAGAAATGAGGACAGTATTGTAATTATTGTATTTGATGGAAGGGGTTTTTTTTACTCTCCCCACTCAATATGATTAAGAGATTCTGTCCCCCATAAGCAAGGACCTGTGCCTGGAGTTCAGAGAGGACACCAGTTGCCAGACTTTCTCTTTTTTTCCACACACACCGACTACCCCTCCCCTCCCCAGGAAAAAGTAAAAGCAAAGATCCATTTTGATATTCATGCTGTTGAGTAATCTAAGTGTCCCCTCACACCAGGAGGTTATTGGAGTTACGGGACTCCCAGTATTGCGTCTATTTGATTACTGAGCAAGGGACATTATAATGCTGATACATAATGAATGTGTCATTGGCATCCTGCATAGAAAGACAGGGACAGAGGTGAACATGCATCTTTCAGTTATCTTTGTTCAGCATCTGCCATGATTTTTGTACGTTAGGATGATATGAAGGCTCAGATCAGAGATTTTCTGTCATGTCTTTTGTAGTGCTTAGGAAATAATTCAAGTATCTGGGCCCTGAGAATCAGGGTTCAGGACGTTTCCTGTGCGGGAGTGTGCTTCTGGACTATAGCATGTAAGACTGACGAACTGAACCTCTGAATTTGTCTGTCCTGTTTTCATGGCAAGTACTGGGACTGACTCCAGAGCATCAGAGGGGAACACAGAGTGAAATAAACAGAGCAAAAGGGACATAGATCTTTCTTGACTATCATGTACTTTTTTTTCTTTGAAGCTTTTGAAGAGCTTGAGAGGGCTCTGAGTCTTGCCCAAAAGGCAGAGGAAGCCCAGAAGAAACTGCAGGCAGAAACGGATAAAAAAATCAAAGCAGTAGAAAAGGCAAGTGAGGAAGAGAGGGTAAATCTTCAGCGGGAGTTAATCAGAGTGAAACAAGAGGTGGTTGAGATTATGAAGGTAAAAGCTGAGACTCACCCTGTACTATTGGCTTTTAATCTAATAATTCAATTACAATTAAACTATAGTTGTAAAATACATTAGTATATCATAACGTCATAAAATTTTCGATTTAGTAAGTTCTATAAAAATTAATGTCTAGGGTTAAAGATTTACTTAAGACAGAACAGAAAACTCCCCATATAGATTTTATTTTTCTCTAACAGTTTAAAATCAGTGAATGAAAACACCTGTAAATGGCAGTTCTTGTGTTGGCATTTGTGATGTTAGTAATTTTTCTAAGAGAATACACTGATGCTTTAGGGGGAGAACTTCCTTGCATTACATTATTCTTAAATAAAGCATGTTCATAGATTGTAGATAGCTGGCTACATAGGGTATCATCACTTGACTTTCTGGCACGTGAAATAACAAGAATGCCGGGAAAGCTAGAGACAGAAGTTCCTTTTCCAATTTATGATCACATTTGCACTGACACTGAAAACACACAAGTTCACCTTGGTAGATGAGTCTTTAGAAGATCTGGTGTTTCCTTTGGTAGAGCTGTGAAAGACTTGAGAAGGAAGATGGACAACTTCAAGCTTGAAAATAGCCCCTGTCAGGGCTCAGTAGGAAGCGTTCAAGTGACTGATACTCAAAGGCAGCAAAGAGATGGTTCCGGTTTCCTCTCTCTGTTGCACTGCTTTTCTTCATGAGAAATAATACAAAGTGTTATTGAATATGAATGTGACATTTTTTTTCTGACTGATTGACAGAAGTCTTCAGAGGAGCGTGTTGCTGAACTAGAAAAATGCCACAAAAAAGAAATGGCTGCCAAAGATCGGGAGCTAAATGAGAGGTTACAGGCCCAAGAAAAGGCGTTCCAGGGCAAGATGAAGGCAGCTCTTGTGAGTATCCCTGCAATGTGTAGAAAGGTGTTTCTCTGAGTGTGAGGTGGAACTAGAAGTCTTAATCTGACCCTGTTCTGTAGCGAGAGTCCTTCTGCTCTCAGAGATACAAAGCGTCCTCCAAAAGTCAAAGAGGTCAGACAGCCTCTTCAGCAGCATGAAGGGAAAGCAGCTATGGTGATACAGGCTGAATAATGACAGTTAATCACTCTCCCTGCTCACTAACAGCTGCATCTTGTGGGAAAGACTTCTTTTATTTTTAAAACTCCTTTTGTTAGACATTTTTTAAAAATTTCTTCCTCTGGATCACTGGCGATTAGCCAGAGCAACTAGAGTAGAAGAGGTTCAAAGAATGAGGCTGTTACTTGAAAAGTGTTGGTATCGTTGTGGCCGATGGTGCTGTATTATGTGAGCAGGGTTAACTCTTCATAGTGTTTGACCTCAGAAAAGAATTTCCTTCCAGGCCAGGCTGGGAGGAATCACTGGATTCTTTGTTCTTTTTCACAAGCTGTAATCCACTTTAGATCATGTAATTTTACCTAACAAATAGTAGACTCTCTTTTGTGCTCCTCCATGATGGCTGGTGAGTAGGACTGAGGGACTTTGACAGTCTCTTCCTGACTATTTCTTTTCCCCACCTATTTCTCAGGTTATTTTTTAATTATAAGGACTAGAAGCTTGAAAATAATTTAGCAATGGAAGCAAGTGAGAACAGACCTTTAGTCCTCTAAGGTGTTACTGTCAATCATGCTAAACAAAACAAAATGGAAGGCTGGATTGCATTAGGTTTTTCATAGAAAGGCGAATGGTCCCCAAGAAGAGAAAATGGAAGTGATTTGTAACGGTTTTGTTTACACAGACGAAATACAAACTCTGTGCTTGTGGTGAAAATACAGGTGTGCCTAGTGTATGACTCCTATTAACTTGTTTGTAAATATTCAATTCTGCTGTTTTTGGAGGTGTGATGACTGTATTTATTGTTTTAATCATAATTTTTGATACAGGAAATAAACCGGATTGAGTATTTAAAAGCCCTTCAAGAACAAGAGGAGCAAGGGTCCCTAGCTTTAGAATTATTAGAGCTGCAGAAGAAAGCAATACAGTCACAGTGTGACAAGAGGGTTCAGAGGATGCATCAAGAAGTAAAGACTTCTAGAACTGTGAGTAAAGATTCCAAAGGGGTAGATGTTTACAGGAATTCCTTTTAGTATATATTCTAAGTGTGACAGTTTACAGATACTGTGGATTTGTTGCGACTGGGTTGTTTTAATGTCACAGTGTTTAAAAAACACACATCTGCATTCACTTTCTATCATGGCATGATACATTAATTTGTATCCCTCCGCATAATTTTTATGTATGTTCTACAGGAGAGTTAAACTTCAAGCTCTTTAACTCCTGGGTACTGCTAGCGTACACACACTTACAAAGATCCTTGAGTAAATAAGAAAATGTGCTTAAATTTTTGAAGTGTCCCGTGCTTTATGTAATGGGTCAGATTGCATTATCTGCCAATGCAAGTTTGTACGTTATTCCGCCACTCCCTAATATTAGTTTGAAAGTTTTGCCTATAGAAGCATTTTACCTTGACAGCAGAATTTCCACGAGATGTGTGGAATTAAGATAAATCAGTAGGTGTGTACAAAGCTTGGTAGTACTCGTGTAGACTCCTGATGTCTTTCATCCTATGTGTTGGCACTTTAGCTTAATAAGAAAAAATGGATGTGTATCTCGTAAATGTCACGGGAATTTATTTTATTTGTGTTAAATTCTTTCTAAGCTTTTATTGTATGTGTTTTCACCACAAGGAAAGAGAAAACCTTTTATTAAATAACTAACCATAATGGAAGCAAGTCTGAGAAGAAACTAGGTGAATGAAAGGCTGCCATAAAGAGTTAATATTCACTAAAAATAATGGAATAAGTTACTTGTAGTTATGTGAACCTGGTGAGATTTTGAAAAAATTTAATCTTGCTGCCTTATGAATATTCATATTCTTTTAAAACTTTTTTTCTAACAGAGGATTCTTGAACTGGAAAGCTCTCTTGCAAAGTATTTGGAAGAGGCCAGAAAGCAATCAGAAGAAAAAAAGCAGCACAATAAGGAAATAAGTGATATAGTTGAAAAGCACAAGAATGAACTGGAAAACATGAAACAGCAGCAGGAAAAGCTTTGGACAGAAAAACTTCAAATCTTAAAGCAACAACAAGTAACTGAAATGGAAAAAATGAGAGAGAAACAAGAACAAGAGATAGCTACAATTTTGAAAGAGAAAGAAACAGTTTTCCGTGCACACATAGAAGAGATGAATGAAAAAACGTTACAAAAACTTGATGTGAAACAAGCAGAGTTCGAAGCACTGTCTTCTGAGCTATCAGAAGCACTAAAAATTCGTCATGCCTTGGAACAAGAGCTCTCTGCATTGAATAGTAAAGTGTGTGAAGCAAGGCAAGAATTGGAAGAAGAGAGGAAAAGGCACAAAGAAGAGGTTGAAGTTATGTCAAAAGAGCATGCAATGTCTATTCGAGGAGTTGAGGAGGTACTCAAAGAGGAACTCAACCAACTCAGGCAGTCACTGGAGAAACTTGCGGAGCAGGAAGCTAAACTAAAAAAAGAGCTTGAAAACAAGCAATTGGAGTTCAGTCAGAAAGAGAGCGAATTCAATGCCAAAATGTTGGAAATGGCACATGCCGGCACAGCTGGAATCAATGATGCTGTGTCAAAACTAGAATGTAATCACAAAGAGCAGCTGGAGAGTCTTGCTGAGGCTCACAGGAGGGAGTTGGTAGAAATTACCCGGAGTTGGGAAGAGAAACTCCATCAGCAGGTTGAAGAGCTCCAGGAAAAGCATGAAATGGAGCTGCAAGAGAAGGAGCAGGAAGTTGGAGACCTGAAAGAGGAACTTGCCACCTGCAGTGCTGAGAAGGAGGGCTCCAGAGCAGAAATAACCCGACTGAAGGGAGAGCAGGTGACAAGGGAGGAGTCCCTGAAGGAACTGCAAGAACAACTAAGGCAGTCAGTGTCGAAGGTGAATGCTTTGTCAGATAAGGAAAGTGACCTGAAAACACAGTTGAAAAAATGGGAAGGTGATCTTAATCAGGCCCTGAAAGAGCAGTCAGGACTTGAGGAACAGCTCAGTGAGCAGAAAGCAGTTGAAGAAAAGGACAAAGCCAAAAATACCGAGCTGGCTGATGAAAGAACACTAAATTTAAGCTCCAGCTCTGATTACTTAGTAAATGTGCTAGGGTTAGGTCCTTGGGTCCCTGAACAGTTTGTGTTCCAGGTGGAAAAGAGGGAAGCGAGTGAGTGAAATTTTAAGCTTTACTAGAGTTGTGGTGGTGGTGGTTGTTTTTGAAGGATTTAAATACAGTGTTTATAGGTCAGCCTCCCTCCCTAGCTCCTTTCTCTGAGGCTCTGTCCAGATAGGCACCACGGCCCTTAAAGTAAGGTTCTGTTCTATGTGGGATGCAGTCTGTTTGCATAGTTTCTGTGCTAAGAGCTTTCACTTTTACTTCTAAGGGAACAGTTTGTCTGCTTGATGCTTGCAGACAAACATAGTTTTGCTCCAGTAACATTTCAACCAGGAGTTCGCAGCGAACTTGGTTCTAAACATGCTATTGTAAGATTCTATGGTTCTTGATGTAAAAAACCTCGGAAAAAACCACCACCCCCCAAAAACCACCTCAAATTAAGAGTAAATAGAAGGAGCTGAGTACGCCAGGTATTGAGGATTTTTAACTAGAGTTCTATGACCATCTATTAAAAAAAAAATCTTAGGAAAGGTTAATTGTTGATGTGTTTTTGACGGCATTTTTGTCATGTTTTCTTTATGTATGCTTATGTGTTTAGAGTAGACAGGTGTACATATATATGTGAATACATATACGTGCGTAACATTTGCTGTAGATACCTGCGTGTGTATATACACATGTACACCCATTTCCTTAAGTAGTTTAGGGAAAGTTTTTAATAACACAGTTTTTAATGTCTTTTGATTTCATCGAAGGAGATTCTGTTTAACCGAAAACTGTCAATTATGCTTATTTTAGCTGCTTGTGAACACCATTCATCATTTTGACTGTTCTCTATTTAGATTCATGTACTGGAAGACCAGTTGAAAAACTATGAGAAGAATGTGAACGTCACCTCCGTTGCAACACCATACAGAGGTAAGTACACTGTTTTCATCACAAGTAAGTTGTTTGCTTGAAAGATACGCTTTGGTTTAGACAATTTATTAAAATGTCAGTCTCTTTCAAACACTTGTATCATACTTTTATGGCATCTTACCCTCGTTTTGTCTTCTCTGTTATAGCAGAGCTGGTGTGTGATTTCAGATGAGGGAGTCACAGAGCATTTTGTTTGGGGTTTGGTTTTATGTCATGCAGTTAGAAGAGCTCTATATCGGAGTTCTTAAGCTTTCTCTGGGGAGAGTGGTATAAGCAGTGGCACTCAAAAGTGGGTAGGGAGGAATTACCCATTTGTCTTGGCTAATTAGATACACATTTTATGACTTTAAAGCTCGTGAACAATACTGGATTTTACAGATCTGTCTTGTGTTACGTGCTTGGACATTGACTCTTCTTGTGATGAGAGTTCCTTTGCAAGATGATCTGCTTTGACACAGTAATAAGTAAAATCCCAGTTCCCCTTGTAATCTTTGAAATATGTGTCCTTGAAAGTGGTTTTGGAGCTGAAATCCCCTGGCATTTCAGGCAAATAACCGTCTCCTCGTGACTGGAGTCATGGTGCGCGCAGGGAATAGAACAGCAGAGTTACCCCGCGTTATGCCGAGCGCTCTGCAGGAGCAGCTCTGAGGCGGGTCTGAGGGGTCCCCCCAGGAGAGCAGCTCTCTGCAGAGCAGGTCCCAGCCCCCCGGGAGACAGGGGCAGAGACGGGCACAGCTACAGCATCGCTCGGGCAGGGACTGAAGGCCCCGGGCTGAGCTCAGACACGTCCCCTGGGCCCTTGGCAGGAGACGGGGGGGCCGGGGGTCCCGGGGAGGCCGGTCCCGGCCACTGAGGCCTGTGAGCACCCCCAGGACCCTGACAGAAGCAGACGTGCACTGCTCATGTGCTCTCCCGTGGGCACTGATAGTTGGCTACTTCAGCTGGGAGGGACGTACAGTGATGGGTCCAAGGGCCTGACCAGTTCACTGCTAAGGTATCAATGGCATTGTCCAAATGCCTCTCAACCACTGACAGCCCTGGGACTTTGACTGCCACTCCAGGAAGCCTGTTCCAGGGTTTGACCTGCCCTGCCTCTCAGGAGAGAAATGTTTCCTCCTGTGAAGTCCAAACCTCTGACAACACAGCTCTGAGCCATTCCCACGCGTCCTGGCGCTGGGTACCAGGGAGCAGAGCTCAGCACCTCCCTCTGCCCTTCCCCTCCCCAGGAAGCTGCAGAGAGCAGTGAGGTCGCCCCTCAGCCTCCTCCTCTCCAAACCAGAGAATCCCCAGGGTGCGGTTTGCCCTCTTGGCTGCCGGGGCACAACTGCTGACTCCTGACGAGCCTCCTGCCAACCAGCACCCCCAGACCCCTTTCGGTGTTTGTTGTTACTCTATCCCAGGTGCAGAACCCAGCATTTGTTCTTGTCCAGTTGCCTGCCGTTGGTGAAACTTGGATTCATATGAGTGACTCGCAGTATAAATGTTCTCTTGTTTTTGTTTACACAGATGGAAACCTTCACCATGCCGACGTTTCCCTCTCTGAGGAGCCTGCCGAGTTTGAATACTTGAGGAAAGCGTTTTTTGAGTATATGATGGGTCGTGAGACAAAGGTATGGGAAGTTGTATATGGTGACACGTGATTGAGGCTAGAATACAGTTTTACATCCGTGCTGTATGGATTTGAATTGCCGTGTGTTTGTGATTCCTTACATGCTGTTTATTACTGGCACAGCATTCGATAGGCTGTCACACTTTTTTCCCAAAGAGGCATGATCCATACCTTAGTAACTTTGTCAACACGCCGAGGTGAGTGGCAGGGGGAGCGGGGTTGTCACATCTCTCACCGATGTACCGATGGAGACAAAAACCTGTACAGGTAGGTATGGGTCTATTAACACAAGTCCTGTCGTCACTCGAGTGCTATTGTGAAAGCTGGTATGCACAATATTAGCTTTTTAGTAGCTCTGAAGATGATGAAATATCTCTTTAATTGTTGCTTAAAGATGTTTTTTAGTGCTCCCTCATCTGTATACCTTCTCTAGATAGTATTCATTTACCCTTCAAAGCAGTGAAAAAACCTGCACAGTAGGCTTCTTACTGTATGCTGCAAGCCTGTGAAATCATTCCTAAGTTGGAATTTTACTAGCTTGTAACAATACTGATGCTTAGAGACTGACCAGGTTCAGAAGTTGTATGTCATAACACAAACATTTTCTTTGGATGATAAAACTTTAACCTTTTTCACTCATTGAGGTTATTTCTTACTTCAAAACATTACTATACATGCCTCAAAACTTTGCATTATAAAACTGTGCAGGTTTTTTTTCCTTTTAACTCTGATTTACTGAAGTTTGCAGTTGATTAATAAGAGCAACTAACAACAATCAGTGCTGAAGTAAATTGGCTTTAGGTCTTGATTCTGTCTTTCAGTTGCTTTGATTAAATTAAATATATATAATAAATGTATGTATGTATGCATTTATATGCATGTATGTGTTTGTAGACACATATATGTATTTATTTGCCCTGGACATTACGTTGTATTTAACGAGAAGATGCCATTACAACATTGCCTGCAATCAGGCTCCTAAAATATGATGGATATTGAGAGGAGAACAAATAAATTGGAAAAGATAGAGATCTGGTTCCTACAAGAACTTAGGAAAGCTTTGTTTGAAAGTTGGTATGATTGAAAGAGGAAGTATATTTAAACAACCAACCAGCAGAAATAATTCTCAAAGCACTACAACTTTTAGCTTTGGCAAGTTAGATGTAGATAGGTAAGGGAAGATGATGAGTTCTTACAATAGAAAGTGACTGTATTCTTCCCTGCTGCGTGTTCATACCAATTTGATTACCTCGTAGCAAATTTTAACTGAGGGCAAATATATTTTTAAATGCATTTCCAAGCATTTTAGTGCATATGAAATTAAATTACTTATAGATGACTTTGGGTTGGTTTTTTTTTTTAGACAATGGCTAAGGTCATAACATCAGTGCTAAGGTTCCCAGAAGATCAGACTCTGAAGATACTAGAACGAGAAGATGCTCGACCATTGGTAAGTTAAAGAAGTAAACCAAGTTTATGAAGAGATTAGGTTGCAAGAATAAGGAATTAGAAACTTGCTTTTGAGTCTCCTTTTTCCCTGTGTCCACATTAAAGAAAACTCCTTTTCTCCCTCCTTCCCTCTTCTTCAGTGGAATGTCAAATTCCAGCTGTAGGTTTGAGTTTGAAGCAAAAGTGAGGGGGAAAAAAACCCCCGAAGCGTATTTTCTTAACTAGTACTTCTTATCGTCAGTTAAGCCATATTTCTGGTAGCTGTGGGTACAACAGAACAAAGCAAGTTCAGTCATCACTACTATTCTGTAGATGGGTTTTCTAATCAAAAAAGTAATCTGACAGAAGATTTGTGTTTCTTAAATTCAGAAGTTTCTGTGGAGTCAAACCAGTTTTCATGAAAAATATGTCAAGAGAGATTTTTTTTCAGCCCTGGGACAAAATTTCTGGCTAAACCAAAAGCCATTTTTCTTGTAGAGTAGAAAAGTGACTAGCTCCATCACTTGATACACGTGTGTTTGAAGTAGGATATGTATCTTGAGTGTCCTCACAAGATTGGGGTTTTTGTTTGCTTGGTTCTTGGTTGTAGTTTTTGAGGTTTATTCCGAAGAGCCTGCTTTATTTTTGTACTGAAAAAACATCAAAATATGTGAGGATCACTCTAGGCCAGGACACGTTAAAAACAAGAGTCTGAAGCGCTTCACTTAGGTTTTGTTTGGTTGGGTTTTTTCCCAGTTTCAATACATTTTCTTACTGTGTGACAGTTGCTCAGTATTTACCAGACGGGTGAATTTGGGTTTGAGAAGCAGATGCAAACACAAAGAATATATGAACATAAACATTTCTTTGGTGTTATTGTTGGGATTTTATGTATAGTAGCGATTTTTTATTGAGAGAAAACCTGCAGTAATAGTTCTCTCTACATTGTATCTGGAGTGAACATTGTGATCCCCCTCTTTGTGGGTCGGCTTAGTACAATATTCAGGAATTAAACTGAGAGGAGGAATTGCATTCTGTTTCTCTTGCTGGCCTTGCATATGTATTTGTTTAGCACTGGCAGAAACAGAATAAAATACAAGTTTGAACATTCTTACATTTCAATTGAAGTAGTTACGTTCAAGTCCCGTTGATTCATCGAAACAACATCAACAAAATTCTTTACCATTTCGTCTTGAAGTATCAATTCTGAGGAAAGTGTTAAATATTTCAGCATGTTCCTGCACACTTAGCAGGCTTGAGAGTCTTGCCATCTTAAATATTCAAAACACTTTTAAAATGATAGAAATGCTGGTAATACTGCAGCTCCAGTAAGTTTCATGCATCCCGGACAGGAATTTCTCTTAATGCTCTCTTTCTCTGACCTTCAGGTAGAAAGATGGCACTTTGTGGTTGTTTTGTTTTGGCAAGCTAGAGCAATACTTAGGAAACATTTTGAGTTCTCTGTTGGCCAAAAGAGAGGTTAGAGAGATGAACGTTATTTTTCAGTCCCTTCAGCTTTTTGATACTCGAAACGTGGTCTTCCTAAAACAGATATTCACAACTTCTGACACCAAAGAGACTTGAATTCATCCAGCAGGTTTTGGTCCTTCATCTTAAGTTTTGTCTAGAACATACAGTGAGGTTTTCTGCAGGCTCCAAGCCCTTTGGTTGTTAAGGATACTGTCATTCAGAGCGCTGCATGTCCTGATCAAAAAAGTCTTGGGTTTCACACAGCAGTCCTTTCTAATTTCTTAATCTAATAATTAATCTTTGTAATTTCTTAATCTAAGTTATTGTGATCTGACTGTAGCCATCTCATCTGTAAGTAGTAGATGTGCACAGAGTTACCTACGTTATTAAGAGAGTAGCTCCTCTGAGCTCCTTTTTTGGACAGGCACATGTCAGATTGATGGGAGACATACTGTACTGCTTGAAAAAAATCATTACATCTTATAAATATGAGAATGGATTATTTTTAAAAAGGTTGATGAAGGAAAGATTCTCTGTAGAGCAATTGGGATGTGATTGCATGTAAACATCAGTCCCTTTCTGAACTGGAGCTCTGGCTTGGTATCGAGAGAAACTGGAGCAGAAAGATGAGGGAGAACAACTTGGGGAGCTTTATGCTCTCAGTTCATTGTGCCTTTTCTCAGGTTGTGTTAAGCTACTTTCCTTATGACTCTGGAACTCTAATTGCAGTGGTACAGACAAGCAGCAGCTGATTTAGGCCTAAGGGTGCAAGCTGCATCAGAGCAGAGTAGCCAGGCCAAACAACTCACAAGCACTAGTGGTTGAGAGGGCAGCAGGATATGGACGTACACCGTTAAAACTCTCTGCACTGCCCGATAAGGTTTATTAATTTGAGTCATTAGTGCTGTGGGAAATGTAATAAACTCTTCAGGTGAATTCTACAGCCTAGAGTCAGCCCAACTTTCCTTTTCGTCCTTTGCAACTGAAAAGCTTTGCACAGTTGCCAGGAATCTGCAGCGTGTCTGAAGCGATCGCTAGCAGTGGGCTGAAATGCAGCGGCTGGCCGGCACCACCGCCACCGCAACACGGATTCGTTTAGGCTGTCGCCACTGCCAGGTACCACAGTGCAGCTGACAGGCTGTCTCCCTCTCTTGCAGTCATGCAGAGGTGGCCCCCTACAAAATAACATCTGTTTCAAAGGAAAACAATCCATTCCTCTTAGCAAGCAGCCACGGTGTCTCCTTTATGTTGCGTTCTCTTAAACCTCTGCATACAACAGCGGATGTGCTTTATTGCACTCAGAAAGCAGCAGAGGTTGGGCTGTCTGTCTCCTAGCCTTGATCGCCTCTTGACTAAATCGGCAACGGTTTTTTCTAGCCCTCTGTTGAAAATCATTGTTGTTATGATAGGACAAAGCTATTTACAGCACTGTTGCAGAAAGCATGTTTGAAACTGAAGTTCTTGCCGTGCGGTCTGTACCGCTGGTGTAAAAAGTTCCGTCATTCTCAGCTGTAATTGAAGCGTGTCACAGAAGGGCTTGATTTTGGCCTTAATGTCAGCAGTTGCCTGGTACACTTCCATAACTTCATATGCACAGAAGCTGTTCAGACCTCATTCTTGGACTGTAGCTTCTTTCTTTACCTCGAGTATTTTTGTGACGCGTGTCAGTTGATAGTCAGCAGACGGGAGAAGATTCTTGCATGTATAGAACTTAGGAAATGAAGATGATGCTGACTTCATTGTAAAAGCAGTAAATATTTTCCTGGTAGAGGAGGCTTTTTGCTCGCCCCAAAGTTTTATTTCATCACTTCCCTTTTGGTGATAGGCCTTGTGCAGAAAGGCCAACTCTTTTTTTCATTGGATTAACCTGCAGCGATGTGGTAGACTATTTCCAGTGAGACTCCTGACTGTTTTGCTGCAGGTTCTTTTCTTCTCATCATAGTTTCTCAACAGTTTTGCAGCTACTGGAATGGACTTACTTGCTCGAAATCGGTTAATAATTTGACAATTTGACCTATCTGAAATCCTTCCATCTCCTATTCACATCAATAAACAACAGTGTCACCATTAGGAGCAACTTAGAAGCATTTAATATTAAAATAATAAAGCAGCATTTGCTTATTTTTTCTAACTGTTCTTTCTTCTAGTCATGGCTACACCTATTCTGAAGAAATGCTGATGTGTGGGAGCGTATGCCGGGTCGTAAAGCTTCTGCGGCGCTGACAATGTAAAACAGATACGAAGGGAATCATTAAAATAACAAAGCAGAAGCTTACCTACCGGCTGCGCACGAGAAGTACTCCTTGTCGAAAGTGCTGAGAGGAACCGCTTTTTGAAATGAGCGTGCGCGAGAGGAACACACGGATTTGCTGTTATTTTTAGAGTGTACAAGAATACATAAGGACTTGTTTCTCTAATAAAGTCTGGAGCTTGACTGTTAACCATATTGGTGTGTGCCTTGACTCACAACCTCGTCCTGCAAAAAGGGTTTCCTGCTACAGTGGTGAGAATGTCTCGTGGTGCTGCTGCTTAGTTCACATCTCTGTCGTTGTCCTTTGATAAGGGACAAGAAGAAAAGCGGAACAGCAAGAACCAAAAATATCTTCAGATAGTACCTGCTGGTGTGGTTTACTTTTTTTTAAATTGTCTTTTTTTGAAGGGTTGGTGGACAGGGGAGGGGCGTCTCCAGATATCCCACTTTGTCTGGAAACGATGTTGGGCTAGCAGTGGTAGGTGTCTGTAAGAATCCGGTGCTCAGAAGTGAAAACTCCAGATTGCTGTAAATGGAGCTTCTTCATGGAGCTGTGGCAACCAGAAGAAAAAAAAAAAAAAAATAAATCTAAGATCAGGAAGTGTTTTTAAATAAATAAATGGCTAGCCCTAACACCCAGAAGGGTTAGCAGCAGCTCACTATGCTCGGCATCAGCACCAGGCTGTTGCCTCATGAGGCGTGACGACCTGGCTTGGGAAGAACGGCACGGCGACCAACCCCAGGCCGCTCGGGCCATCAGCACACAGACACCAAGGTGGTGGATGGCAAATGGCGTTTATTCGTGTGTAACACAGCATTATACAGCTTGGGTCGACAGCGTCACTTCCGTCTGCTTACGTCGTAAACTCAGCGTTATTGCCTGTCAGGAGAGGGGTCCTATCTTTCCGTACAGCGCGATATCTTCCGGCCGCCAGACCCTAACAACCCCATCCCTAACTACCGCACCAGGCTGTCAACAAATCCTGCGGGTGGGATTGCCACCACGCATGGGAACTTGGAAGAGTTTATTTTCACGAGGTTTTTAGCTCTTCCCAACTGAATAACCTCAGTGCCTCAAGATCTTTGTGTGTATTCTTAGCCCTGCTGACTAGAAATGATGAAGCAAAAGCTTTTTCTTAATGACCGTGCTTAAGGGGAAGATACTACAGTATAATCAGAAAAATCCCAGCAGGGAGATAATTGATAAATTATAAATTGATAAATGATTAGGACTATCCCAAGTGACTGGAAGTTGGCCAATGTGACGCCCATCTATAAGAAGGGTCAGAAGGATGATCTGGGAAATTACAGGCCTGTCAGCTTGACTTCGGTACCTGGGAAGCTGATGGAGCGGCTCATCCCGAGTACCATCATACAGCACACGTGGGACAACCAGATGCTCAGGCCCAGTCAGCACGGGTTTATGAAAAGCAGGTCCTGCCTGACAAACCTGATCTCCTTCTACGACAGGACGACCTGCTTAGTGGATGAGGGAAAGGCTGTGGATGTCATTTACCTTGACTTTAGCAAGGCCTTTGACACCATTTCCCACAGCATTCTCCTGGCAAAACTGGCTGCTCGAGGCTTGGACAATCACACGCTTTGCTGGGTAAAAAACTGTCTCATGTCTGGGCCCAGAGAGGTGTGGGGAACGGAGTTAAATCCAGTTGGCGGTGGTGTCCCACAGGGCTCGGTGTTGGGGCCACTCCTGTTTAACCTCTTTATTGATGATCTGGACGAGGGGATCGAGTGCCCCCTCAGTCAGTTTGCAGATGACACCAGGTTGGGTTGGAGTGTTGATCTGCTCGAGGGTAGGGAGGCTCTGCAGAGAGACCTGGACAGGCTGGAGCCATGGGCTGAGGCCAACTGGAGGAGTTTCAATGAGGCCAAATGCCGGGGGCTGCCCTTGGGCCACAACAACCCCCAGCAGCGATACAGGCTTGGGGAGAAGTGGCTGGAGAGCTGCCAGTCAGAGAGGGACCTGGGGGGGATTGATAATGAGCCAGCGGTGTGCCCAGGGGGCCAAGGAGGCCAATGGCATCCTGGCTTGTGTCAGCACCAGCGTGGCCAGCAGGGACAGGGAAGGGATCTGAGCCCTGTACTCGGCACTGGTGAGGCCGCCCCTCGATGACTGGGTTCAGTTTTGGGCCCCCCACTACAAAAGGGACATTGAATGACTCGAGCATGTCCAGAGAAGGGCAACGGAGCTGGTGCAGGGTCTGGAGCACAGGTCTGATGGGGAGCGGCTGAGGGAACTGGGGGGGTTTAGTCTGGAGAAGAGGAGGCTGAGGGGAGACCTCATCGCCCTCTACAGTTCCCGGAGAGGAGGGTGCAGAGAGCTGGGGATGAGCCTCTTGAACCAAGTAGTAAGCGACAGGACAAGAGGGAATGGCATGCAAGTTGTGCCAGGGCAGGGTCAGACCGGCTCTGAGGAAGGATTTCTGTGCAGAAGGGGCTGTTGGGCGTTGGAATGGGCTGCCCAGGGCAGGGGTGGAGTCCCCATCCCTGGAGGGGTTTAAGAGTCGGGTTGACCCAGCGCTGAGGGATCTGGTGGAGTTGGGAACGGTCAGTGCTAGGTTAACAGTTGGACTAGATGATCTTCAAGGTCCCTTCCAACCTAGCTGATTCTGTGATTGATTCTGTAATAAATGTGATGATGATTCGTGTTGATGAAATATATTGACCTTTAATACAAATGTATGTGTTGTAAATATTTTATGATGTATATATGTTAAAAGCTATTGTGGTTTTATCTTTAAATCGGTTCGAGGCTTTGTAATCTCATTGTATCTAATGGCTATGTTGGTGTCTTGACTACGTTGTTACCGCGCCTAGCGCAAAAACTACCAGAGAGAGCCTTGTATCAGGCAGACCCTTGTTTTGATGGAAAAGTACCAGAAGGACCCTCGTTTTGGTGGGAAGAGGAGTGGGAAAACACCAGAGAACCCCCCCTCAACACCACCAGGGAATCTGAGAAGATTCGAGAAAACTCCACTACGCTTGCGCAGACTAAACACACCCATCTTATGAATATGTATTAGGAAAAGACTATAAAGGGGGTGGGTTTGTTTACAGGGTGTGCGTCGGTGGCAGAGCGCAGGCTCCCCGGCGTACCCTGTGCGGTTTTGCTCATTCTTATTTCAACAAAATTATGAAACTGTATTTGGCTTTTGGCTTCTAAATTTGTAAGACAATTATTTTTTTAAAAAAGCATGTAGCAAAAAATGAGTGAAAGCAGCCGTTTGTTTCCTGTGGATGTATTATCTTGGTGGGGTTTTTGGTCAGTTTCCTGCCTGCATTTCTCCTCAGATTACTGAAAAGCTGGCAGGAGCGTATGTCAGTGAAAGCTCTTCTGGACGTTTGTGATGACGGCATGCAGCCCCCTTGGCGTGGTGCCGTACGGCGGACCACACGGCTCAGCGTTTCTTGCAAACAGCATCGTGCGTTTCCAGCCTGCACACAGCATCGCCGTCAACGCAGCAGGTTTCAAAATGGCGCCGTTGCTGGCCAGGGAGTGCCAGCCCCTGCCGACCGCGCGCGGCATCTGCACGGGCCGGGCCGAACACAGGCACGCAAACCTCACCCGAGGGCCTAAAGCTATCGGTTTTAACCTAAAGCGGCCAAGAACATCCATCCCCCCCGCTTTCAGAGATAGTAACAGCCACGGTGGCACACGCTGCCTTGTCCCCTCTCCGGCACTCTGCTTGTAAACAACGTGCAGAGCCCTCCGTGTTTACAGACACGGCTCAAAAGGTTTCGGGCGGGCTACGTGAAAACAAGGCGACTTTCTTGGCAGCAGACAGGTTTTCACAGAGTTTCAAGAAGCCGCTGCCGAGCCTTTTGCAGCCAGAAGCTTCCCCAAGCCCAAGGCTCGAGCAAGGTCATTAACGACCTGGCGCTAACGAGCGTGTGAACCTCGTGTATGAAACTGTCACACCCGCAGCGGGCCCGGCGTCGCCCAAATGCTTACAAAGCCCTGTCGCTGGCACTGGCACACCAAGCCTTCGCGCGGATTTGCCGTACCCCTCGAGACGGAACGCCGGGGCTTTCAGCAACTCCGCGTCCAGCCGCCGTCTACGGAAGCAAACGGCGGAAAAAAACCGGCGGCGGGAGCCGACCGCCCGCCGGGCGCGGGGGGGGCTCGCCCCTGCCCGCAGACGCTCCCTCCGCGCCCCGGAGGGCGCCGCGGGAGAGGACGGGTGGGGTGCACCTTCCCCTTGGCGGGGCGCAGGACAGCCCGGCTGCTCCCCCGCGCTGGTGCCGAGGTTGGAGGCGGCGGATCCCACGGTTACGGCTCCGGCCGCTCCGCGTCTCCTCCTCCCTCCTGACAGCGGAGCGGCGGCTCAGCCGCCGGCGGGCACCGCCCGCGCTCCTCCCAGTGCGGCGCCGCCTCAGGGAGGGAGATCCTTGCGTTCCGTGAGTGCGTGTCTCGGTGTTCTCGAAAAGCAGCTAAAGAAGCAGTCCTTCCTTTGGCCTTCCTGTCAGCGGTTGGGCAAGCACAGAGGAAAACTAACCCCGTGTTTGTAGGAAATTGGGCAGCATCAAAGTTCTGGGTTAAAATGCCAGTAGCAGCACTGAGGTGCAAAATAGCCCAGGGTGGGTGACCAGGGCACTGGGAGAGCTGGGAAGAGAACCCAGGTCTTCCTGGAAGCAGCACACTCCTCTGCCTTGAAGAAGCTCTGTCTTCAGGGACAAGTTATTTTCTCTTTTTGGATACAAGGTCCCTGCCCATATGAATTTGTTTGGGGGGTTTTAGTTTTGGTTTGGGGGGGGGGGTGGGGTGGGGTGTGTGTTTTGTTTTTAATATCGTGATTACAGAAATAAGAATGAAAGTACTTGAGTGAGAGTCTCCTGCCAGCTCATTTAAAATCAAACTCGTGACTAGCGTCACCGTTGCTATAAAGGATCTGCTGTTCTATAGCATCGACTCCCTTTCTGTGGCATCCAGAGCTTTTAAAGTACAATTACAGCGAAATGGAAGTTAGGAGGAAGGTTTTGACACTCTAGACAAAGCAGAAAGGAAATGCCACTTAGCAAGCCAGTGATAAAATGAAGATTTTGGTTTTGGGAAAATAAGAGACTCTTGCAGGGTCAAATCCTGTCACGCGCTTTTAAATCTCTCCGTGTCTTGTATTCCCATTCACAAGAAGGTGCCTCTTGGTCTTGCAGTGGAATAAATCCACGTAGTTTTCCTCCTCCTGCAGTCCTAGCTAGTGAGCCAGTTTACTGCAGGGTTTCTTAGTAGCCTTCAGTGCCTGAGTTTGCCCTTTGCACCTTTGGAAAGAGAGGGACGATACGTGATCTCTGGACAACTTTCCCACTAGAGCAGAGAGGTTCCTTTCCCCCAAGGTGCAGAGCACAATGCCCGTCAGCTTTTCTTCACTCCGAAGTGAGTTAATTCCTCTCGTCTTGTCAGTTCAAACAACCGCAGCCTGTAGGCCTTCAGCTTTCTCCGACAGCGCCCTTGCTCTTTTCACAGCCCTGTGTATTTTGAACACACCAATCTGACTTTCCCCTCAAGTCACTCCCTATCTTTATTGCAAGGGCTGGTAATGAACGTTTTTGCTCAGTTTTCCCTTCGCTGAGATCAGACCAATACCTGGGCACCACAGGGGAAGATCCAAATACACAACCAGCAAAGAGACTCTTTGCTAGGGAACCGTGAAGTCGGCCACATGGTAAAGAAATGTAATGTTTGATATCCAACAAGTTACTTAGAGCAGCCCGTAGTTTGTACACGGAAGGATTATAGGGCTGATGTAGAAACTGGCTTTTGTCAGTTCCCTGACCTGAGTGTTTTTAACCTCTCCCGCCACTGTTGGTCCAGGTTTGCATTCCTGATCCCGACCGACTCTGCAGAGGCCGTTGTAATCTTCTAGAACACTGTCATCTGGTGGTGGTTGTAAGTCACAGCATGTCAATACAAAAGTGAAAAGGGCAATCAAATCAGGCTAGACAGATGCTCCGATTACCCATTTTATTCATATTAAAGCTTTGAGGGTTCCAATCAGAGCACTACAAAGGTGTTGCCGGGTGGGGGGGTGGGGTGGTTGGTGGCTCAGACTTGACATGAGGAAACATTTCTTTTCCGGGAGGGTGGTCAAACCCTGGAGCAGGCTTCCTGCAGAGGTGGTTGATGTCCCAGGGCTGTCAGTGTTTGGGAGGCCTTTGGACAATGCCCTTAATGCGAAGCTTTAGCTTTGGAAACCCCCGAAGTGGTCAGGCATTGGCCTAGGTGGTTGCTATGGATCCCTTCCAGTGGAACTCTTGTGTGACATCACAGCTCTTCGGTGGCTGTGCTGCAGAGCTCAGTGCTGCTCAGGGGCAGAGTGCTGCTCAGCTGCCAGTTGACAAGAAGTCAATGCAGTAGTGGAGCACTGCTAAGGCCAGAGTGAAGAGAGAGATTCATACTCTCCCTGAACACTAGCAAAGCAGTGATGAACTGCTGGAAATATTTCATCTCCTGTACGGTGAGCACCAGAAGCTCTCTCTTCTAAATCACTGGTGCTAGGTTAGGGAGCAGGAGTAAGAGAGAGTAGGCTGTCGGTATGAATTGTTTGGTGTGAAATTTTTCAGCAGGACGTAGAGCTTCCATGGGGAATGGTTATTCGGTACTAGTTGAGGGGTTTGACTTTCAAGTGCGAATATTGGGTCCACTTGGTCAAACTATGATTGATTTTGGAATAATCTTAGGGGGTCTATGATGCTGGAGTTACATCATTAGTATCCAAATTTTACAAAACGTACCCACAGATTTAGGCTATAAAGTGAGTGTAAGCTCCAAACACCTGTCTCTCTTGGTAATCCTTTCAGTGGTCTGATTGTCAATCATGTTTCAGAACATCCAAGTCTGTCTTGTGAGACGGGCATTTTGCAAGGCAGATTTTAGGTATGCCACCTCAGTGATGGTTCTGCAACTAAGCGTTAAGGGATTTAGGGTAATTTTTTTTTTTTTTTTTGGCAACACTTTGTTCATTCTGCTTATATTGTACAGTATACGTAATGAGAGATCTTGGTAATTAGTTACTTTGTACATAAGAGATTGAATTTTGAAATATGAGGCTGGCAAACTATGTTTGAGTTGGCTCGGTCTGGCTTGTTGCAGCCTCACTCAGCATGAGGTGAAATTTGTTTGAATAGATGTTCAGTGCTGACAGGAACAAGTTCCTAGTGACATAAAATGTGTCACCTTCTTCTGCCCTTTGTTTAGATTCAATTTTGTAAGTGGGGGTGTTTCCTCTTTGGTCAGGGTTGGGTTTTTTTTTTAATTTCTTCAAGGAATCAGATGGTATTGCATATGGAAATGCTTCAATCCCTGTCAGTTTGCAGTACTTTTATCCTGAAGCAACTGTACTATGTTCCTAAAGTATTATGAGGCTTGTGTTTCAAATCTGGTGTAAAAGGACCATGGTCAGAAACAATCAAACTACCTGATTTTGTGACGTGCTCTTGTGGCTGCTTCATGATGTAGTCTGCTCTGGAGACTTTGTAGTAAAGTAGAACTTTCCACAGACAGTACGTGGAGCTGGTTGTTTTCTTTAAAAGGAACATCTCGCCTGGACTTTACTGAGATGTTAGAGTTAGTAACTGTTGAAGTAAATTATGATACGGAATAATTAGTTCTGCTGTTAATATTTTTCTGGATATATGTGATCTCTGTGTAGGTCCCTTCCGAATCCCGTTTACCAGTTCGGAACAGAAGGAAGACCTATTTGTTCCCAGATGGGAATCGTGAAGACACTTTAACACCAGAGGAAGAGGTCAGTTGAGAACAGTTTTTCTATGTTCTTTAACTTAAAAAAAAAAAAAAACTAACTTTTTTTCCTTGATTAGCTTTTTTTTTTGCTGCCTCAGTCTCACTGTTTTCTGTGCATTTATAGGTATGAATAGTCTAATTGTTCGGTTAAATAATGAAGTGTTTAAGATGAGTAAAACAGACCTTTAAGCTGTAGTGGTTGACCCCCAGAATAGGAAACCTTTTAAGTCTGTCTTCAGGTCTTGAAAATCTTACCTCTGAACTGAACTCAGCAAGGCAGTGGGACCAAAGTAACATTCAGAGAGACTAACTTTGGGTTTTATGCCTCTTTTAGTTGAAAAGTTGGGGGAATCCAGTTAACTGCCCAGGTAACTTGAGGTGGATGAGCCTGAAGGCTTGAACTGAGCCATGGTGAATGTTTCTAACCATACCAATAATCATTATCAAATGTGAAAAAAAAACCCGAAAAACAAAAAACAAGCCCCAAACCAAACTGAGTCTAAATGATCAATCGTAAAATATCATTAAAATCACTGTCAAGATGATGGGTAACCATGACTTGCACAATAGAGGAAGCTGAGGAGTTAATCTGCACTCCTCTTTTTTAATATTGAGTAGTGTGGCTTTTTCTCAGTGGCTTGATTTGAAAAAGAAAAACAAGCAAAAAAAGCCCTGATTTAGAGATTGTGAAAATATAGGCCGGTGGGGTAAAGCAGGGAACTTCTGTGATTCTGTAAGCTTTGTCAGAGGAAGCGCTGAGTTCCCAACCAGAAAATTGAGGTGTTGGGATTTGCTACAAAAAAGATGTGTTTTCTTGCAGTGGAACAATGCCCTTGAATTCTTAACACCACGTTTTCTTGAGGAGATGATCAGTGACACCTGAAATTTGTTTTAAATTCCATTATGAATGCTACACTTTACTTTCCATAAATCTACTTAATCTGGTGTTTTAAAATTAGATCTTAAATTTTATTAAAGTATTCTTGTCAATTAGATTTACAAACCCTTTGTGGTTTCTTTTAATTATTTTTATGGTATCAGAATATGTGATTTTTGAAAGCAGGGTTTGTCGTTAGTCTGTAGTTCTTGGTAAAGTATTGGTCTTCCTCTGTCAGTCCGGTAGTAGCAGAGTAGATGCTTTGGAAATGATAAAGCAGAAGATAGATAAGCTTATTATTAGCTCTCCAGTTAGGAAGCGAAAAAGAACAGGGAATGGAGACGAGAATAAAAGGTAGGAGTGCTTTAGTTTCAAACCCAGTAAGAGCAGTTTATCCACCAGGAATAAATCAGTTGCAACAAGACAGTGCTCTGGAGCAGAATACAGGTTTTGTTCAGGCCAGGCGAAGTGCAGTTTCAAAATCCAAACAGACTTCTTGTACGGCTGGTTTTTGCTCTCTTTGCTCTGTCTGAACCTGGGTGACTGCTCAATTCACTGCCTTCCTTAACTGTCTCGATGTCTTTCTCTTCTCTTCTCTGTTATTTTTGTACGTCTTAAGTTTGCTCCCTGTCAAGCATTTCTAAGGCCCTTTTACACTGAATCATTCCTCTTCTACATTTACGTTTCTGTCTGTTTCTCTGCGTATCCACAGAGCAGAAGCTGTGGGTGTAATCGTGTAGCAGGTACATGGATGGTTATGATAAGTGTACAGCTGAAATACCCACCTGGACAAGCCTCCCCACAGGTATGGGGAGGACAAGGGGGAATTGTTTCCTTCTTCACCGCTGTGTTGTCTTTGTATTATGTTGGTGTAAGTGCCCAATCTGTACCTTCATTCGGGAGGAGGGATGCCCAGTAGGCAGCCTGTCAGGATACCAGGGTGTTGTGTTTGTGTGCAATCCCATTAGCTGGTGTTCAGGGTTGGCACTGCTGCGTGGAGCTTTTTTGCAGGGACAGGTTAGCGGTATGTGATGGCGTGCTGCAGGCTGCTTGTGTTGAGGTGCGTCTCACTGCGCGTGGAGGCCGCCAGCACAGGGCATATGGCGTGGCCTGAAAGCGAATTCCTAGCTGAAGGAAAAGAGCTGACAGGCTTCAGAGAATTTGTCACTAGTGGTAAAGGTGGGCGTCATTCTTTAATGTGTCTCAGAAATAGTTTAGCTTGCTGGAGTGGAATTAGCAGCGACTCCTAGTCCGTGCGTCCCAACACGTGGTCGTGAGGGCAACATTGTGCAGTAATGCTTTCAGATCCCTTGTGTAGCACTGGCAGCGTATGGTGCCGTAGCACAGAACCTTTTGTTTTAGAACAGCGTGAGTACTTCAGCCGCATAAAGCAATAATTGCATTTTATGTAAAAATCATAAAGCCATTTAAAATAAGAAAAGGACTGCTTA
Organism: Athene noctua; assembly: GCF_965140245.1. Classification (NCBI taxonomy): domain Eukaryota; kingdom Metazoa; phylum Chordata; class Aves; order Strigiformes; family Strigidae; genus Athene; species Athene noctua. Next base: position 163,675,311 of record NC_134038.1, read on the forward strand.
AGACGGCATGCTAGAACGAACTTGTACACAGGCTTTTACAATAAATTTCTTCTCTTAATCATAGGAAAATATTTTTGTGTCTTTGAGATAAGTACAGTCTTCTGTTTACTACATCAAGAAGTGTGTCACAATATTCTAAAAAAACTTGGGACAACAGTAAATGCAACTATTTTAATTACACGTTCTTCACTTTTTAAAGGGGTTACACAGAAATACATTATTTTAGAAGTTTAAATCAGAGGTGTAGCTTATTGGATTTAGTTGCTATCTGAAACTGCCCACATGTGGTAGTTGCATGCTTGATTTTTCAGCACGAGACGATTCTTCTAAGGGCGTGGTAGCTGTTTGGTGTCACGCATGTGTTAGGCAACAGTCGTTCCTTTGCCCAGGTCAGGTGTCTGTTTCCCGGTCTTCAGTATGTTTGTCTGCCTAAAAGCAGTGCAAAAGTCATTATTTGCTTTGAATTTTTGCAGCTGAGTGCCACTCAGTCTTTGGCCCAGAGGCTGCAGCTCCGAGTTCCCTCCACGGAGTCTTTGTTTCGAAGCCCGGTAAAAGAGTCCCTGTTCCGCTCTTCTTCTAAGGAGTCCCTGTTCTGTTCTTCTTCCAAGGAGTCCCTGTTAGGCGCTGCTTCGAAAGACTCACTGAGTCAGCTGGACTTGGACACAGCTGGTCCCAACCTTGATCCGCGTTCTGACACCGACAGCGAAACAGAAGAGCCTGTGGGAAACGCGGACAGCCTCAGCAAAGAGCAGATGCTGCAGCGACGGTGCAGTTGCTGGGGAAAATGCTCAGAGGTAGGCAGTGTTGTGAGTGACTTAGGTGGGTGGAGAGGGGAAAAAGATGAGGCCAACACATACTGCAGTAGTGGCTCATCTTTTTGTTTCCCTGTCTGGAGCAAATCGATGGACTTAGAGCTAACCTGGAAGTTGTGATTGCAAGTCTAGTTATATTTGGTTCAGATAGGTCAAATGCTTTTCTGTTAATAAAACAGGGAAATCCCTTTCTTCTCTTGTTTGTAAATAATTCCGTGTTGTCAGCAATAGAGGCTAATTAGTGGTTCCTTACACCAAGTAGGCCTATGAAGGTTTCTGCTGAAAGCCTGTAGCAAGGGGTGGAGTTCAGCACAGAGGTGAGCAGGGCTCGTACTCGCATGACAGCAAACTGACTTTTCTTCTGGAACTTGTTGTTGAAGTGCACAGTGCCTCTTTTGTGCAGACGTGATAGGCAGACGTTTTGTTTCAGATAGGGAGGTTCTATTCCCCATAATTTCCAGGTATTCCCTGAAAGCCATTAATTCAAGGACTATTTCTCTTGCTATTCTAATGAAAACCAATGCTGTAAGTAGTTTTGCTACTAATTTTTGAAATTGTTGGGAAAAGTAAAGGTTTCAACGTGGTGGTGTTGGATTTTGGGTTTTGGGAGTCTGTGTGTGTATTGTATTTAAATCTGGACATTTGCACTGGCTTTTACAGTTGTTCAAGTGTTTACTGCCCTCAAGTACAAAAATACCTGTGCAGCCCTTTGGCTGTCAGTGTCAAAATCCTTGGAATCTAAAATATGTGTACAGCAATTACAGTATTCAACATATGCCTGAAGAAACAGTTATCTTCCATTAATTCAGTAATTGTTGTCTCCTATTAATTCTTTCATTCTTTTCCAGGTAGTATTAGGAGACAAATTTTTTAAAAAGTTTATCTAAACAGTGTTGCCACTGTTTGAAAATTCTTCGAGTTGTTGGTTATGTTTGGTGGATCTTTTTGTTGGTTTTTCTTAGTGTAGTCTGTCTAGAAACTCTTAATTTTCTCTATCAGAAAGGCTTATGGTTTGGTTTTTTTTTTTTCAGTTGTTGTGAATTTCTTAGGTCATTTGGAAAGAATTGTTTTGCCAGAGCTCTGAAGAATGTAGTTTCAATATATAAGGAGTATTTAAGATGTTTGGGGTGTTTTTCTCATTTAAAGTAGGATCCAAAGTTAGCATCTCAAAAATATGGGAAGGGAAACCATCCATAGAAGGTTTAGTTTTCTTTTAAATGTAAAATGAGTATGACTTTGAAATTAGAAGTAATTTTGAACTCTGAAAAATTTTTATTTTAAATAGGATTTTGAAGAGATCTTTTGACTTAAAGATTTCTCGGCTTGGAGTTTTGGCTTAGTTTTCCTTTAAATTTTCAGCAATTTGGAAAGAGCATATTCTCGTTCCAAGTGCCATTATGCTACTTAAGCTTTGGATAACTTAGGCAATTGTGATCAAATTTTTAATTAAACAGAATTGTGCAGTTACTCATGAAGTCCTTTTGTCGGCTTACAATGAGAAGTGTTGTCCGCTTCCAGTCTTCCTTTGCCTGCTGGGTATATGCAGAGCACATGGAATGAAAACTTTTGTTATTACAGAGAGTTGTTTTTTTTCTAGAGTTGTAAGGGTATTTTTTAACATACACTCAGTGTAAAACTACTTTCACTGCAGGTCTCTGGGATGTGAACCCTTACAAATGTACACCCCTGTAGGGTAGCTGTGTGGGATGTAACTTTCTCATACGGTTGGTTTTTGACTGCCTGTGTTGAAGCACGGCTCTTCTTGGAGGTCTTTTCAGTGAAGGGAAGACAGCGCATGAATGCTGAATGACCTTATTGTTTTGACATGTAGGCTTTATTTTTTTAAGACATTGGAGATATTTTCTAAATGGAAGGAGGAAACATTGATTAAATTTAAGTATGTTTGTGTCAGAAGAGCTTTCTCAAATGAAGATAAGAGTTTGAAAATGCAGATAGAGATAAAACTAAGCAATTTACTGTGATAGCTGTAAGTGCATGCATTATCAACGTTATACCTGATTTCTGTTTTTTAGCTAGTGTCTGCTTATCAAGTTATCCAGCGGGAGAAGCAGCAGCTACAGGTAAGCATTACTTTTTATCCTCTTAGAATGTGTAGTGCAAATACAGATTTAATTCTCAGTGCATTGTGTGTGTGTTTACACAATGCATTGTTTATGTGTGTGTGTGTAACAGAAGACTCCTTAGCTGTGATTTCTGAGGAATAAGCTAATACTGGTTTGTCAAAGTAACGTTGAAGCTATTGTAATCCAGCCTTTTGTTATTGCATCAGCTGAGTTCAGGTGATTGCCAACCCACAGTTGGCAGTTCATGATAACCCACATTGAGCTTGACTTGAAAGAAAAATTCAAGTCGTTAATTCTTCTGCTGAAGCAGAATTCTGTGGATTTATTTATGCTTTATATATAAAGTTACATTTAATAAGCCTGATGTTTATTCTTTCTTTTTCTAAGGACATTCTGAGTCAAACTCAGGGTAAAGCACTCCGCAGAATTGGAGAACTGAGAGAGGTAATTTACTTTATTGGTTGAATATTTATACCACACATACATAGGCTCTTTCTCTGCCTAGCTTTTTTTTGTTCACTTTACAAAATATTTTCTGTCGTGCAGCAGGGTTTTTTACCGCCTGTGTTTATTTGTTTATATGGGGTTGTTTCTCTGACTCGTTTCCCATTCAGCAGCTTATTGTCATCCTCTTAAGTTGGAGCAGTTCATCGTACCGACTGAACTGCTTTTCTGTTCATTGGGAAATAGGTAGAAATGTGTGTGGTTCTTAGAGTATTGTTGGATCCAGCAGTAGATGTCCCTGTGCAACTTGTTGCTCTTCTATTAAGCATTAAGAAAGGCTAATGTTAGGCAAATACAAGTAAGAGACACTTTTAAATAAAAATTTTAATGACTGTCAGTATAAAAAAACGATAGAATTTTAAAAACTGCACACTTGATCTCCATTATAATGTCTCCATTGCTTTTATGGATTTGTAGCGTAGTTTATTTGCATCATGAGATCAGGTGGGTTGTGTTATGATTGTTGTCTGCTTAGGTTATAGTGAAATTAAAAGGAGAAGCTCTAATGTGTAGGGTATTGATAATAAACCTGCTGAATTTAATTAAAAGACAGGCAATCGGGCAGAACAAATGAAAAGGGCAAGTTGACCAAAGCCGTATTGTCAAGCTTTGGTGAAGCAGGATGCGAAACGGAAGCGTTTTCACTGCCCCGAGAGCCAGTGCAGCGTCGGTTCAGAGATGGGTGCACGAGGGCCTCTCTGTCCATGCTCTGACCTCACTTGGCAGCTGGGTACCAGCTGGCTCAAAGCCAGGGGCTTTCTCTGTGCCTGCACTCGTGTTTTGGCGTGTGCTGTGCCGAGCAGCAGCGCTGCTGTGGAGGGTGCAGGGCCGTGGTGAGGTCCCACCTGTGCCTGAAGGCAGGCGAGCTCCAGGCAGTCAGGCGTCTCTCGCCCGCGAACGAGGGCCGGGGTCTGGCCCTGGAGGGTGAGGGATGTGACTGTGAGCATCCGGACATGCACGTACCCAAGGCTCCTGCTCGCCTGCAAGGGGCTGCCCCGGTGCAACATGATTTCAGAGGAGGTCACCGACAAATTGTGGAGCTTCTACTTGAGCTGTGCAGGGTGTGATCCAGGTAATCAGGCTGTGAATTGTGTAAGCCATGGGGATAGCATTTTGGTTGGGATCTGTGCTGTTTCTGCCCCAGCAGCTGCGAACGGGGGGCCAGAGTGCTGAGCGTGTGGTGCTCAGCTGAGCTGGAGCCTGTGCCTGGGCTCTTGCTCTGTCCTAAGCTAAGCTGTCAGCCCATAGGAGGGGAAAACCCACAGCATTACTGACAGAAGTGGCTTGTCAGTGGCTTTTTTTCCAGTTCACTACAAGGTCAAATGAAAGAAGCTCATTCTGTGTTCAGTCTCTATCCGCATGCTCCAGTAGGTTTGGTTTTCCAGCTTATTGGTACTTGGTAAAGTTTGGAAGGCATGTATGTACACCAGAGTTAAAGCTTTTCACTATGAAGAAGGGTTGAACATGTGCCTGCTTACTTTTCACATTTGCTATTACAGCCTTTCTGATTCATATATGTATATAAAAATATATGTATTTCTGATACACGTAGATTTCTATATAGATTTGTTATAAAATTTAATTCCATTCTTGTAAGTCTTGTAGATCTAAACATTCCTTCAAAGCTAATATTGAAATCTTTTTTATTAATTGAAGACCTTCAAAAAATAGGTTTTTGGTCTTTTAGAAGCCCAAGTTACAGCATGAGGTAAAACAGACCTAAAAGAAAAGTTACAGATCAAATGGTACATTGCCATTGTGGGAGCTAAAATGGTACCAAATAGATCATTCACTGATGTAATAAGTTGTTATCAGAAGTTAAGTTAAAAAATCTTTTTCTTCATCGTGCAGTCCATTTTCCCCATATATATGCTGAATCAGAGAAGTTCCTTTTAAGAGGGCCATATAGGAATAAACTAAGTCTTCTCTGAGACCAAGCTGACAGTGTGAAATAGTCCCTGGCTGTCAACGTGTCTTTTGCTTACCTTAGTTTTCTCTTGTTAAGAATAATTCCTCAGCAGCAGTCTTCCAAGTTCTCCTTGTCAGACAAGGATCAGAAGGGACTTGGGGACCCAAAAAGACTATTTCGATGTTGATTTCAGTAAAACTCTTTGTCACTTGTTGTTGCACTGAGCTGCTTTCCTTGGCTTGGACGGAATTGCTTCTAAAGCTCAGGAGCGCAAGGCAGAAGCGTGATCAGTAGCTGTTGAGACCCTGAGGCAAGGCATGGTTACAAAGTGGATATAGTTGCTTGGGCAGAGAGAGGAATAGTTTTCCCGGTGACAGCTCCCAGCACTGTCCTGCCTGCGTGGCTGGGCAGGCTCAGCTCACACGGCTGCGGATCTCAGAGCTGGTATCAGGCTCTGCTCTGGCAGCCGGGATTCAGGGCTGAAGGTAAGGGTTAGGCAGCAAGATGGATAAAAGCAAGATCTGCAGTTAGAGGAAAGCAATGCAGGAAGCATTTAGTGCCCTGTGTTTTGTCTCCTGTTTGCTTTTTCATCCTTTCTGTCGTCCTTTATCTTTTCCTGGCTCACAGAAGCCACGTTTACGGGTGCCGCTTGCTTTATACAAGCGATCTGTGCAGAATAATGGTCGTAGAAGCATTCATTTCCTGGGTAAATCACTGGGAAGATATATATGGATGAAGTAAATATTGAAGGAAAAAAAAAAAAGAAAGAATACAAGTTTGGGAAATTGCTTACAGTGCGTGCATGAAATGTGTCTGGTTCCCATTCTCTCAATAAGGAGTTAGATGTGAATCAATTTAAATACATTTCTTTTCTATTAGAGCAGTAAGTATTTAAAGGAACTGAAATATTTAAACTTTAAAAGCACAGGAAGGAAATAGAAGAAACCTCCCTAAGGCAGTATTTTATGATTACACAGATCCTAGTAATGCATTTAGGTAACGTCGAGGAAGTTTCTAAAGGTGTTCAGCCAAATGAATGCAACTAAGCAGCAAGTAAAGCCACATAGTTCAGTTCTTTGGCATCCCCTGACTTGCTGATTTGAGACCCCTTTGAGGGATGAAAAAGCCAACTTTCTGCTCCTCTAAGTGCCATATGTCATACTAGAGTGCTAGCCTGTTGGAGGAGCATGAGAGACACTGACATTTCTGCTGTTTCAGTTGACTTAATCTGGTGGCTAAATGAAGAACCGAGTTTACTGAAGTGCAGTCTTCAACTTCCAGAAGGGTTTTTGGGAGCAGGCATGAAGCGATCCCTACACAAACTTGTGTTTTAGAACAAAAGAATTGTGGATAATTCTGCATTAGATCTAGACTCCTGCTGGTTTAATGCTAGTGTTATAATGGGATGTTCTTATGTGGTGTGGAATGTTGTATAGTAAAAGAAATACCCACTTTGTGGTTGTATTCTAGGGTCACAACTGTGAAGAGGCATTTCTAATATTTCACAGTATTTTGATAAACCTTTCAAATTCCCATGTTAGTTTCATTTGAGATGTGTTTGTTTATGATTCTCAGGAGCTCCAGATGACACAACAAGCAAGGAAACATCTCCAAGAGGAATTTGATGCTTCCTTAGAAGAAAAGGATCAACTTATTAGTGTCCTGCAAACTCAGGTGAGATACCTTACCCAACAGATGTGCTTTAAAACTGCTCTTCCTACTTTTTTTTTGCTTTAAATTACATATTTCCTATCATGCATGTCCATGTCTTTTCATAATTGCTGCGATGTTGTTGAGCTTCTTGAGAATTTATGTTTATCTAGAAAATAAATGCATCTTCGTGGTAGAGGATACCCTTGCACGATCTCACTCGTGTTAAATGTGATTGTTTGATATGTGCTTACATTGTATTGTCTTTGTTATCCAGAACATAACATTGGCAGTTGTTTGAGTTCGGCAAAATTTATGTGTTTTGCTTAATTGGTCTTTTCTTCTCCACTCATATTGAAACTATTTTTGTGAATTGGAAACAATTCTGATTTTTGAAATGCTACAAAAATTCAGCCAGATTATTCCTTTCTCTACTCGCTGATACCAATTTATTTAACTCTCTCTAGTTCTGAAGAGGAAAACATGATCTACTTAGAATCCTTGGGTTTTTCTAACAAAAAGAACATTTTATTTAGGTATCATTGCTGAAAAAGACGTTACAGAATGGTCAGATACGCACTGAACTGCCTGACTCGACTGTCCCATCTAAACGACAAGTTCAAAGTCCAACAAAAGAAGTCGGCACAGAAACTCCTGTGGAACCAGGAAGCAATGGTAGGTATTGCAGCTTTTTGAAGAGATGTTGAATTTTGGGAAAGAAGCCTGCTGTTATTGATGATGGAGTAACAATACTTAGGGCTGAACATGTCATAGTAAGGATATATTTCCTGGAAGGAGACAGTTGTTTTGAAAAGAGCGTGGCAGCTAGAGGACAGGATAACCCTTCAAAGAGACTAAATTTTCATGAGAATTCAAGTCTGATGCGTCTCGCCTTTGTCAGAAATGAGGACAGTATTGTAATTATTGTATTTGATGGAAGGGGTTTTTTTTACTCTCCCCACTCAATATGATTAAGAGATTCTGTCCCCCATAAGCAAGGACCTGTGCCTGGAGTTCAGAGAGGACACCAGTTGCCAGACTTTCTCTTTTTTTCCACACACACCGACTACCCCTCCCCTCCCCAGGAAAAAGTAAAAGCAAAGATCCATTTTGATATTCATGCTGTTGAGTAATCTAAGTGTCCCCTCACACCAGGAGGTTATTGGAGTTACGGGACTCCCAGTATTGCGTCTATTTGATTACTGAGCAAGGGACATTATAATGCTGATACATAATGAATGTGTCATTGGCATCCTGCATAGAAAGACAGGGACAGAGGTGAACATGCATCTTTCAGTTATCTTTGTTCAGCATCTGCCATGATTTTTGTACGTTAGGATGATATGAAGGCTCAGATCAGAGATTTTCTGTCATGTCTTTTGTAGTGCTTAGGAAATAATTCAAGTATCTGGGCTCTGAGAATCAGGGTTCAGGACGTTTCCCGTGCGGGAGTGTGCTTCTGGACTATAGCATGTAAGACTGACGAACTGAACCTCTGAATTTGTCTGTCCTGTTTTCATGGCAAGTACTGGGACTGACTCCAGAGCATCAGAGGGGAACACAGAGTGAAATAAACAGAGCAAAAGGGACATAGATCTTTCTTGACTATCATGTACTTTTTTTTCTTTGAAGCTTTTGAAGAGCTTGAGAGGGCTCTGAGTCTTGCCCAAAAGGCAGAGGAAGCCCAGAAGAAACTGCAGGCAGAAACGGATAAAAAAATCAAAGCAGTAGAAAAGGCAAGTGAGGAAGAGAGGGTAAATCTTCAGCGGGAGTTAATCAGAGTGAAACAAGAGGTGGTTGAGATTATGAAGGTAAAAGCTGAGACTCACCCTGTACTATTGGCTTTTAATCTAATAATTCAATTACAATTAAACTATAGTTGTAAAATACATTAGTATATCATAACGTCATAAAATTTTCGATTTAGTAAGTTCTATAAAAATTAATGTCTAGGGTTAAAGATTTACTTAAGACAGAACAGAAAACTCCCCATATAGATTTTATTTTTCTCTAACAGTTTAAAATCAGTGAATGAAAACACCTGTAAATGACAGTTCTTGTGTTGGCATTTGTGATGTTAGTAATTTTTCTAAGAGAATACACTGATGCTTTAGGGGGAGAACTTCCTTGCATTACATTATTCTTAAATAAAGCATGTTCATAGATTGTAGATAGCTGGCTACATAGGGTATCATCACTTGACTTTCTGGCACGTGAAATAACAAGAATGCCGGGAAAGCTAGAGACAGAAGTTCCTTTTCCAATTTATGATCACATTTGCACTGACACTGAAAACACACAAGTTCACCTTGGTAGATGAGTCTTTAGAAGATCTGGTGTTTCCTTTGGTAGAGCTGTGAAAGACTTGAGAAGGAAGATGGACAACTTCAAGCTTGAAAATAGCCCCTGTCAGGGCTCAGTAGGAAGCGTTCAAGTGACTGATACTCAAAGGCAGCAAAGAGATGGTTCCGGTTTCCTCTCTCTGTTGCACTGCTTTTCTTCATGAGAAATAATACAAAGTGTTATTGAATATGAATGTGACATTTTTTTTCTGACTGATTGACAGAAGTCTTCAGAGGAGCGTGTTGCTGAACTAGAAAAATGCCACAAAAAAGAAATGGCTGCCAAAGATCGGGAGCTAAATGAGAGGTTACAGGCCCAAGAAAAGGCGTTCCAGGGCAAGATGAAGGCAGCTCTTGTGAGTATCCCTGCAATGTGTAGAAAGGTGTTTCTCTGAGTGTGAGGTGGAACTAGAAGTCTTAATCTGACCCTGTTCTGTAGCGAGAGTCCTTCTGCTCTCAGAGATACAAAGCGTCCTCCAAAAGTCAAAGAGGTCAGACAGCCTCTTCAGCAGCATGAAGGGAAAGCAGCTGTGGTGATACAGGCTGAATAATGACAGTTAATCACTCTCCCTGCTCACTAACAGCTGCATCTTGTGGGAAAGACTTCTTTTATTTTTAAAACTCCTTTTGTTAGACATTTTTTAAAAATTTCTTCCTCTGGATCACTGGCGATTAGCCAGAGCAACTAGAGTAGAAGAGGTTCAAAGAATGAGGCTGTTACTTGAAAAGTGTTGGTATCGTTGTGGCCGATGGTGCTGTATTATGTGAGCAGGGTTAACTCTTCATAGTGTTTGACCTCAGAAAAGAATTTCCTTCCAGGCCAGGCTGGGAGGAATCACTGGATTCTTTGTTCTTTTTCACAAGCTGTAATCCACTTTAGATCATGTAATTTTACCTAACAAATAGTAGATTCTCTTTTGTGCTCCTCCATGATGGCTGGTGAGTAGGACTGAGGGACTTTGACAGTCTCTTCCTGACTATTTTTTTTGCCTACCTATTTCTCAGGTTATTTTTTAATTATAAGGACTAGAAGCTTGAAAATAATTTAGCAATGGAAGCAAGTGAGAACAGACCTTTAGTCCTCTAAGGTGTTACTGTCAATCATGCTAAACAAAACAAAATGGAAGGCTGGATTGCATTAGGTTTTTCATAGAAAGGCGAATGGTCCCCAAGAAGAGAAAATGGAAGTGATTTGTAACGGTTTTGTTTACACAGACGAAATACAAACTCTGTGCTTGTGGTGAAAATACAGGTGTGCCTAGTGTATGACTCCTATTAACTTGTTTGTAAATATTCAATTCTGCTGTTTTTGGAGGTGTGATGACTGTATTTATTGTTTTAATCATAATTTTTGATACAGGAAATAAACCGGATTGAGTATTTAAAAGCCCTTCAAGAACAAGAGGAGCAAGGGTCCCTAGCTTTAGAATTATTAGAGCTGCAGAAGAAAGCAATACAGTCACAGTGTGACAAGAAAGTTCAGAGGATGCATCAAGAAGTAAAGACTTCTAGAACTGTGAGTAAAGATTCCAAAGGGGTAGATGTTTACAGGAATTCCTTTTAGTATATATTCTCAGTGTGACAGTTTACAGATACTGTGGATTTGTTGCGACTGGGTTGTTTTAATGTCACAGTGTTTAAAAAACACACATCTGCATTCACTTTCTATCATGGCATGATACATTAATTTGTATCCCTCTGCATAATTTTTATGTATGTTCTACAGGAGAGTTAAACTTCAAGCTGTTTAACTCCTGGGTACTGCTAGCGTACACACACTTACAAAGATCCTTGAGTAAATAAGAAAATGTGCTTAAATTTTTGAAGTGTCCCGTGCTTTATGTAATGGGTCAGATTGCATTATCTGCCAATGCAAGTTTGTACGTTATTCCGCCACTCCCTAATATTAGTTTGAAAGTTTTGCCTATAGAAGCATTTTACCTTGACAGCAGAATTTCCACGAGATGTGTGGAATTAAGATAAATCAGTAGGTGTGTACAAAGCTTGGTAGTACTCGTGTAGACTCCTGATGTCTTTCATCCTATGTGTTGGCACTTTAGCTTAATAAGAAAATATGGATGTGTATCTCATAAATGTCCCAGGAATTATTTTATTTGTATTAGTTAAATTCTTTCTAAGCTTTTATTGTATGTGTTTTCACCACAAGGAAAGAGAAAGCCTTTTATTAAATAACTAACCATAATGGAAGCAAGTCTGAGAAGAAACTAGGTGAATGAAAGGCTGCCATAAAGAGTTAATATTCACTAAAAATAATGGAATAAGTTACTTGTAGTTATGTGAACCTGGTGAGATTTTGAAAAAAGTTGATCTTGCTGCCTTATGAATATTCATATTCTTTTAAAACTTTTTTTCTAACAGAGGATTCTTGAACTGGAAAGCTCTCTTGCAAAGTATTTGGAAGAGGCCAGAAAGCAATCAGAAGAAAAAAAGCAGCACAATAAGGAAATAAGTGATATAGTTGAAAAACACAAGAATGAACTGGAAAACATGAAACAGCAGCAGGAAAAGCTTTGGACAGAAAAACTTCAAATCTTAAAGCAACAACAAGTAACTGAAATGGAAAAAATGAGAGAGAAACAAGAACAAGAGATAGCTACAATTTTGAAAGAGAAAGAAACAGTTTTCCGTGCACACATAGAAGAGATGAATGAAAAAACGTTACAAAAACTTGATGTGAAACAAGCAGAGTTCGAAGCACTGTCTTCTGAGCTATCAGAAGCACTAAAAATTCGTCATGACTTGGAACAAGAGCTCTCTGCATTGAATAGTAAAGTGTGTGAAGCAAGGCAAGAATTGGAAGAAGAGAGGAAGAGGCACAAAGAAGAGGTTGAAGTTATGTCAAAAGAGCATGCAATGTCTATTCAAGGAGTTGAGGAGGTACTCAAAGAGGAACTCAACCAACTCAGGCAGTCATTGGAGAAACTTGCGGAGCAGGAAGCTAAACTAAAAAAAGAGCTTGAAAACAAGCAATTGGAGTTCAGTCAGAAAGAGAGCGAATTCAATGCCAAAATGTTGGAAATGGCACATGCCAGCACAGCTGGAATCAATGATGCTGTGTCAAAACTAGAATGTAATCACAAAGAGCAGCTGGAGAGTCTTGCTGAGGCTCACAGGAGGGAGTTGGTAGAAATTACCCGGAGTTGGGAAGAGAAACTCCATCAGCAGGTTGAAGAGCTCCAGGAAAAGCATGAAATGGAGCTGCAAGAGAAGGAGCAGGAAGTTGGAGACCTGAAAGAGGAACTTGCCACCTGCAGTGCTGAGAAGGAGGGCTCCAGAGCAGAAATAACCCGACTGAAGGGAGAGCAGGTGACAAGGGAGGAGTCCCTGAAGGAACTGCAAGAACAACTAAGGCAGTCAGTGTCGAAGGTGAATGCTTTGTCAGATAAGGAAAGTGACCTGAAAACACAGTTGAAGAAATTGGAAGGTGATCTTAATCAGGCCCTGAAAGAGCAGTCAGGACTTGAGGAACAGCTCAGTGAGCAGAAAGCAGTTGAAGAAAAGGACAAAGCCAAAATTACCGAGCTGGCTGATGAAAGAACACTAAATTTAAGCTCCAGCTCTGATTACTTAGTAAATGTGCTAGGGTTAGGTCCTTGGGTCCCTGAACAGTTTGTGTTCCAGGTGGAAAAGAGGGAAGCGAGTGAGTGAAATTTTAAGCTTTACTAGAGTTGTGGTGGTGGTGGTTGTTTTTGAAGGATTTAAATACAGTGTTTATAGGTCAGCCTCCCTCCCTAGCTCCTTTCTCTGAGGCTCTGTCCAGATAGGCACCACGGCCCTTAAAGTAAGGTTCTGTTCTATGTGGGATGCAGTCTGTTTGCATAGTTTCTGTGCTAAGAGCTTTCCTTTTTACTTCTAAGGGAACAGTTTGTCTGCTTGATGCTTGCAGACAAACATAGTTTTGCTCCAGTAACATTTCAACCAGGAGCTCGCAGCGAACTTGGTTCTGAAGATGCTCTTGTAAGATTCTATGGTTCTTGATGTAAAAAACCTCTAAAAAAACCACCACCCCCCAAAAACCACCTCAAATTAAGAGTAAATAGAAGGAGCTGAGTACGCCAGGTATTGAGGATTTTTAACTAGAGTACTATGACCATCTATTAAAAAAAAATCTTAGGAAAGGTTAATTGTTGATGTGTTTTTGACGGCATTTTTGTCATGTTTTCTTTATGTATGCTTATGTGTTTAGAGTAGACAGGTGTACATATATATGTGAATACATATACGTGCGTAACATTTGCTGTAGATACTGCGTGTGTATATACACATGTACACCCATTTCCTTAAGTAGTTTAGGGAAAGTTTTTAATAACACAGTTTTTAATGTCTTTTGATTTCATCGAAGGAGATTCTGTTTAACCGAAAACTGTCAATTATGCTTATTTTAGCTGCTTGTGAACACCATTCATCATTTTGACTGTTCTCTATTTAGATTCATGTACTGGAAGACCAGTTGAAAAACTATGAGAAGAATGTGAACGTCACCTCCGTTGCAACACCATACAGAGGTAAGTACACTGTTTTCATCACAAGTAAGTTGTGTGCTTGAAAGATACGCTTTGGTTTAGACAATTTATTAAAATGTCAGTCTCTTTCAAACACTTGTATCATACTTTTATGGCATCTTATCCCCGTTTTGTCTTCTCTGTTATAGCAGAGCTGGTGTGTGATTTCAGATGAGGGAGTCACAGAGCATTTTGTTTGGGGTTTGGTTTTATGTCATGCAGTTAGAGCTCTATATCGGAGTTCTTAAGCTTTCTCTGGGGAGAGTGGTATAAGCAGTGGCACTCAAAAGTGGATAGGGAGGAATTACCCATTTGTCTTGGCTAATTAGATACACGTTTTATGACTTTAAAGCTCGTGAACAATACTGGATTTTACAGATCTGTCTTGTGTTACGTGCTTGGACATTGACTCTTCTTGTGATGAGAGTTCCTTTGCAAGATGATCTGCTTTGACACAGTAATAAGTAAAATCCCAGTTCCCCTTGTAATCTTTGAAATATGTGTCCCTGAAAGTGGTTTTGGAGCTGAAATCCCCTGGCATTTCAGGCAAATAACCGTCTCCTCGTGACTGGAGTCATGGTGCGCGCAGGGAATAGAACAGCAGAGTTACCCCGCGTTATGCCGAGCGCTCTGCAGGAGCAGCTCTGAGGCGGGTCTGAGGGGTCCCCCCAGGAGAGCAGCTCTCTGCAGAGCAGGTCCCAGCCCCCCGGGAGACAGGGGCAGAGACGGGCACAGCTACAGCATCGCTCGGGCAGGGACTGAAGGCCCCGGGCTGAGCTCAGACACGTCCCCTGGGCCCTTGGCAGGAGACGGGGGGGCCGGGGGTCCCGGGGAGGCCGGTCCCGGCCACTGAGGCCTGTGAGCACCCCCAGGACCCTGACAGAAGCAGACGTGCACTGCTCATGTGCTCTCCCGTGGGCACTGATAGTTGGCTACTTCAGCTGGGAGGGACGTACAGTGATGGGTGCAAGGGCCTGACCAGTTCACTGCTAAGGTATCAATGGCATTGTCCAAATGACTCTCAACCACTGACAGCCCTGGGACTTTGACTGCCACTCCAGGAAGCCTGTTCCAGGGTTTGACCTGCCCTGCCTCTCAGGAGAGAAATGTCCTGTGAAGTCCAAACCTCTGACAACACAGCTCTGAGCCATTCCCACGCGTCCTGGCGCTGGGTACCAGGGAGCAGAGCTCAGCACCTCCCTCTGCCCTTCCCCTCCCCAGGAAGCTGCAGAGAGCAGTGAGGTCGCCCCTCAGCCTCCTCCTCTCCAAACCAGAGAATCCCCAGGGTGCGGTTTGCCCTCTTGGCTGCCGGGGCACAACTGCTGACTCCTGACGAGCCTCCTGCCAACCAGCACCCCCAGACCCCTTTCGGTGTTTGTTGTTACTCTATCCCAGGTGCAGAACCCAGCATTTGTTCTTGTCCAGTTGCCTGCCGTTGGTGAAACTTGGATTCATATGAGTGACTCGCAGTATAAATGTTCTCTTGTTTTTGTTTACACAGATGGAAACCTTCACCATGCCGACGTTTCCCTCTCTGAGGAGCCTGTCGAGTTTGAATACTTGAGGAAAGTGCTTTTTGAGTATATGATGGGTCGTGAGACAAAGGTATGGGAAGTTGTATATGGTGACACGTGATTGAGGCTAGAATACAGTTTTACATCTGTGCTGTATGGATTTGAATTGCCATGTGTTTGTGATTCCTTACATGCTGTTTATTACTGGCACAGCATTCGATAGGCTGTCACACTTTTTTCCCAAAGAGGCATGATCCATACCTTAGTAACTTTGTCAACACGCCGAGGTGAGTGGCGGGGGGAGCGGGGTTGTCACATCTCTCACCGATGTACCGATGGAGACAAAAACCTGTACAGGTAGGTATGGGTCTATTAACACAAGTCCTGTCGTCACTCGAGTGCTATTGTGAAAGCTGGTATGCACAATATTAGCTTTTTAGTAGCTCTGAAGATGATGAAATATCTCTTTAATTGTTGCTTAAAGATGTTTTTTAGTGCTCCCTCATCTGTATACCTTCTCTAGATAGTATTCATTTACCCTTCAAAGCAGTGAAAAAACCTGCACAGTAGGCTTCTTACTGTATGCTGCAAGCCTGTGAAATCATTCCTAAGTTGGAATTTTACTAGCTTGTAACAATACTGATGCTTAGAGACTGACCAGGTTCAGAAGTTGTATGTCATAACACAAACATTTTCTTTGGATGATAAAACTTTAACTAACCTTTTTCACTCATTGAGGTTATTTCTTACTTCAAAACATTACTATACATGCCTCAAAACTTTGCATTATAAATCTCTGCGGGTTTTTTTTCCTTTTAACTCTGATTTACTGAAGTTTGCAGTTGATTAATAAGAGCAACTAACAACAATCAGTGCTGAAGTAAATTGGCTTTAGGTCTTGATTCTGTCTTTCAGTTGCTTTGATTAAATTAAATCTATATAATAAATGTATGTATGTATGCATTTATATGCATGTATGTGTTTGCAGACACATATATGTATTTATTTGCCCTGGACATTACGTTCTATTTAACGAGAAGATGCCATTACAACATTGCCTGCAATCAGGCTCCTAAAATATGATGGATATTGAGAGGAGAACAAATAAATTGGAAAAGATAGAGATCTGGTTCCTACAACAACTTAGGAAAGCTTTGTTGGAAAGTTGGTATGATCGAAAGAGGAAGTATATTTAAACAACCAACCAGCAGAAATAATTCTCAAAGCACTACAACTTTTAGCTTTGGCAAGTTAGATGTAGACAGGTAAGGGAAGATGACAGAGTTCTTACAATAGAAAGTGACTGTATTCTTCCCTGCTGCGTGTTCATACCAATTTGATTACCTCGTAGCAAATTTTAACTGAGGGCAAATATATTTTTAAATGCATTTCCAAGCATTTTAGTGCATATGAAATTGATTTACTTATAGATGACTTTGGGTTGGTTTTTTTTTTTAGACAATGGCTAAGGTTATAACAGCAGTATTAAAGTTCCCAGAAGATCAGACTCAGAAGATACTAGAACGAGAAGATGCTCGACCATTGGTAAGTTAAAGAAGTAAACCAAGTTTATGAAGAGATTAGGTTGCAAGAATAAGGAATTAGAAACTTGCTTTTGAGTCTCCTTTTTCCCTGTGTCCACATTAAAGAAAACTCCTTTTCTCCCTCCTTCCCTCTTCTTCAGTGGAATGTCAAATTCCAGCTGTAGGTTTGAGTTTGTAGCAAAAGTGAGGGGGAAAAAACCCCCCGAAGCGTATTTTCTTAACTAGTACTTCTTATCGTCAGTTAAGCCATATTTCTGGTAGCTGTGGGTACAACAGAACAAAGCAAGTTCAGTCATCACTACTATTCTGTAGATGGGTTTTCTAATCAAAAAAGTAATCTGACAGAAGATTTGTGTTTCTTAAATTCAGAAGTTTCTGTGGAGTCAAACCAGTTTTCATGAAAAATATGTCAAGAGAGATTTTTTTCAGCCCTGTGACAAAATTTCTGGCTAAACCAAAAGCCATTTTTCTTGTAGAGTAGAAAAGTGACTAGCTCCATCACTTGATACACGTGTGTTTGAAGTAGGATATGTATCTTGAGTGTCCTCACAAGATTGGGGTTTTTGTTTGCTTGGTTCTTGGTTGTAGTTTTTGAGGTTTATTCCGAAGAGCCTGCTTTATTTTTGTCCTGAAAAAACATCAAAATATGTGAGGATCACTCTAGGCCAGGACACGTTAAAAACAAGAGTCTTAAGCGCTTCACTTAGGTTTTGTTTGGTTGGGTTTTTTCCCAGTTTCAATACATTTCTTACTGTGTGACAGTTGCTCAGTATTTACCAGACGGGTGAATTTGGGTTTGAGAAGCAGACGCAAACACAAAGAATATATGAACATAAACATTTCTTTGGTGTTATTGTTGGGATTTTATGTATAGTAGCGATTTTTTATTGAGAGAAAACCTGCAGTAATAGTTCTCTCTACATTGTATCTGGAGTGAACATTGTGATCCCCCTCTTTGTGGGTCGGCTTAGTACAATATTCAGGAATTGAACTGAGAGGAGGAATTGCATTCTGTTTCTCTTGCTGGCCTTGCATATGTATTTGTTTAGCACTGGCAGAAACAGAATAAAATACAAGTTTGAACATTCTTACATTTCAATTGAAGTAGTTACGTTAAAGTCCCGTTGATTCATTGAAACAACATCAACAAAATTTTTTACCATTTCGTCTTGAAGTATCAATTCTGAGGAAAGTGTTAAATACTTCAGCATGTTCCTGTACACTTAGCAGGCTTGAGAGTCTTGCCATCTTAAATATTCAAAACACTTTTAAAATGATAGAAATGCTGGTAATACTGCAGCTCCAGTAAGTATCATGCATCCCGGACAGGAATTTCTCTTAATGCTCTCTTTCTCTGACCTTCAGGTAGAAAGATGGCACTTTGTGGTTGTTTTGTTTTGGCAAGCTAGAGCAATACTTAGGAAACATTTTGAGTTCTCTGTTGGCCAAAAGAGAGGTTAGAGAGATGAACCTTATTTTTCAGTCCCTTCAGCTTTTTGATACTCGAAACGTGGTCTTCCTAAAACAGATATTCACAACTTCTGACACCAAAGAGACTTGAATTCATCCAGCAGGTTTTGGTCCTTCATCTTAAGTTTTGTCTAGAACATACAGTGAGGTTTTCTGCAGGCTCCAAGCCCTTTGGTTGTTAAGGATACTGTCATTCAGAGCGCTGCATGTCCTGATCAAAAACGTCTTGGGTTTCACACAGCTGTCCTTTCTAATTTCTTAATCTAATAATTAATCTTAGTAATTTCTTAATCTAAGTTATTGTGATCTGACTGTAGCCATCTCATCTGTAAGTAGTAGATGTGCACAGAGTTACCTACGTTATTAAGAGAGTAGCTCCTCTGAGCTCCTTTTTTGGACAGGCACATGTCAGATTGATGGGAGACATACTGTACTGCTTGAAAAAAATCATTACATCTTATAAATATGAGAATGGATTATTTTTAAAAAGGTTGATGAAGAAAAGATTCTCCGTAGAGCAATTGGGATGTGATTGCATGTAAACATCAGTCCCTTTCTGAACTGGAGCTCTGGCTTGGTATCGAGAGAAACTGGAGCAGAAAGATGAGGGAGAACAACTTGGGGAGCTTTATGCTCTCAGTTCATTGTGCCTTTTCTCAGGTTGTGTTAAGCTACTTTCCTTATGACTCTGGAACTCTAATTGCAGTGGTACAGACAAGCAGCAGCTGATTTAGGCCTAAGGGTGCAAGCTGCATCAGAGCAGAGTAGCCAGGCCAAACAACTCACAAGCCCTAGTGGTTGAGAGGGCAGCAGGATATGGACGTACACCGTTAAAACTCTCTGCACTGCCCGATAACGTTTATTAATTTGAGTCATTAGTGCTGTGGGAAATGTAATAAACTCTTCAGGTGAATTCTACAGCCTAGAGTCAGCCCAACTTTCCTTTTCGTCCTTTGCAACTGAAAAGCTTTGCACAGTTGCCAGGAATCTGCAGCGTGTCTGAAGCGATCGCTAGCAGTGGGCTGAAATGCAGCGGCTGGCCGGCACCACCGCCACCGCAACACGGATTCGTTTAGGCTGTCGCCACTGCCAGGTACCACAGTGCAGCTGACAGGCTGTCTCCCTCTCTTGCAGTCATGCAGAGGTGGCCCCCTACAAAATAACATCTGTTTCAAAGGAAAACAATCCATTCCTCTTAGCAAGCAGCCACGGTGTCTCCTTTATGTTGGGTTCTCTTAAACCTCTGCATACAACAGCGGATGTGCTTTATTGCACTCAGAAAGCAGCAGAGGTTGGGCTGTCTGTCTCCTAGCCTTGATCGCCTCTTGACTAAATCGGCAACGGTTTTTTCTAGCCCTCTGTTGAAAATCATTGTTGTTAATGATAGGACAAAGCTATTTACAGCACTGTTGCAGAAAGCGTGTTTGAAACTGAAGTTCTTGCCGTGCGGTCTGTAACGCTGGTGTAAAAAGTTCCGTCATTCTCAGCTGTAATTGAAGCGTGTCACAGAAGGGCTTGATTTTGGCCTTAATGTCAGCAGTTGCCTGGTACACTTCCATAACTTCATATGCACAGAAGCTGTTCAGACCTCATTCTTGGACTGTAGCTTCTTTCTTTACCTCGAGTATTTTTGTGACGCGTGTCAGTTGATAGTCAGCAGACGGGAGAAGATTCTTGCGTGTATAGAACTTAGGAAATGAAGATGATGCTGACTTCATTGTAAAAGCAGTAAATATTTTCCTGGTAGAGGAGGCTTTTTGCTCGCCCCAAAGTTTTATTTCATCACTTCCCTTTTGGTGATAGGCCTTGTGCAGAAAGGCCAACTCTTTTTTTCATTGGATTAACCTGCAGCGATGTGGTAGACTATTTCCAGTGAGACTCCTGACTGTTTTGCTGCAGGTTCTTTTCTTCTCATCATAGTTTCTCAACAGTTTTGCAGCTACTGGAATGGACTTACTTGCTCGAAATCGGTTAACAATTTGACAATTTGACCTATCTGAAATCCTTCCATCTCCTATTCACATCAATAAACAACAGTGTCACCATTAAGAGCAACTTAGAAGCATTTAATATTAAAATAATAAAGCAGCATTTGCTCATTTTTTCTAACTGTTCTTTCTTCTAGTCATGGCTAAAAATATTCTGAAGAAATGCTGATGTGTGGGAGCGTATGCCGGGTCGTAAAGCTTCTGCGGCGCTGACAATGTAAAACAGATAAGAAGGGAATCTTTAAAATAACAAAGCAGAAACTTACCTACCGGCTGCTCACGAGAAGTACTCCTTGTCGAAAGTGCTGAGAGGAACCGCTTTTTGAAATGAGCGTGCACGAGAGGAACACACGGATTTGCTGTTATTTTTAGAGTGTACAAGAATACATAAGGACTTGTTTCTCTAATAAAGTCTGGAGCTTGACTGTTAAGCATATTGGTGTGTGCCTTGACTCACAACCTCGTCCTGCAAAAAGGGTTTCCTGCTACAGTGGTGAGAATGTCTCGTGGTGCTGCTGCTTAGTTCACATCTCTGTCGTTGTCCTTTGATAAGGGACAAGAAGAAAAGCGGAACAGCAAGAACCAAAAATATCTTCAGATAGTACCTGCTGGTGTGGTTTACTTTTTTTTAAATTGTCTTTTTTTGAAGGGTTGGTGGACAGGGGAGGGGCGTCTCCAGATATCCCACTTTGTCTGGAAACGATGTTGGGCTAGCAGTGGTAGGTGTCTGTAAGAATCCGGTGCTCAGAAGTGAAAACTCCAGATTGCTGTAAATGGAGCTTCTTCATGGAGCTGTGGCAACCAGAAGAAAAAAAAAAAAAAAAAAAAAATCTAAGATCAGGAAGTGTTTTTAAATAAATAAATGGCTAGCCCTAACACCCAGAAGGGTTAGCAGCAGCTCACTATGCTCGGCATCAGCACCAGGCTGTTGCCTCATGAGGCGTGACGACCTGGTTTGGGAAGAACGGCACGGCGACCAACCCCAGGCCGCTCGGGCCATCAGCACACAGACACCAAGGTGGTGGATGGCAAATGGCGTTTATTCGTGTGTAACACAGCATTATACAGCTTGGGTCGACAGCGTCACTTCCGTCTGCTTACGTCGTAAACTCAGCGTTATTGCCTGTCAGGAGAGGGGTCCTATCTTTCCGTACAGCGCGATATCTTCCGGCCGCCAGACCCTAACAACCCCATCCCTAACTACCGCACCAGGCTGTCAACAAATCCTGCGGGTGGGATTGCCACCACGCACGGGAACTTGGAAGAGTTTATTTTCACGAGGTTTTTAGCTCTTCCCAACTGAATAACCTCAGTGCCTCAAGATCTTTGTGTGTATTCTTAGCCCTGCTGACTAGAAATGATGAAGCAAAAGCTTTTTCTTAATGACCGTGCTTAAGGGGAGGATACTACAGTATAATCAGAAAAATCCCAGCAGGGAGATAATTGATAAATTATAAATTGATAAATGATTAGGACTATCCCAAGTGACTGGAAGTTGGCCAATGTGACGCCCATCTATAAGAAGGGTCAGAAGGATGATCTGGGAAATTACAGGCCTGTCAGCTTGACTTCGGTACCTGGGAAGCTGATGGAGCGGCTCATCCCGAGTACCATCATACAGCACACGTGGGACAACCAGATGCTCAGGCCCAGTCAGCACGGGTTTATGAAAGGCAGGTCCTGCCTGACAAACCTGATCTCCTTCTACGACAGGACGACCTGCTTAGTGGATGAGGGAAAGGCTGTGGATGTCATTTACCTTGACTTTAGCAAGGCCTTTGACACCATTTCCCACAGCATTCTCCTGCCTGGCAAAACTGGCTGCTCGTGACTTGGACAATCACACGCTTTGCTGGGTAAAAAACTGTCTGGATGTCTGGGCCCAGAGAGGTGTGGGGAACGGAGTTAAATCCAGTTGGCGGTGGTGTCCCCCAGGGCTCGGTGTTGGGGCCACTCCTGTTTAACCTCTTTATTGATGATCTGGACGAGGGGATCGAGTGCACCCTCAGTCACTTTGCAGATGACACCAGGTTGGGTGGGAGTGTTGATCTGCTCGAGGGT
Organism: Athene noctua; assembly: GCF_965140245.1. Taxonomy (NCBI): domain Eukaryota; kingdom Metazoa; phylum Chordata; class Aves; order Strigiformes; family Strigidae; genus Athene; species Athene noctua. The sequence goes on from NC_134038.1 coordinate 163,697,712, forward strand.
AGGGAGGCTCTGCAGAGAGACCTGGACAGGCTGGAGCCATGGGCTGAGGCCAACTGGAGGAGTTTCAATGAGGCCAAATGCCGGGGGCTGCCCTTGGGCCACAACAACCCCCAGCAGCGATACAGGCTTGGGGAGAAGCGGCTGGAGAGCTGCCAGTCAGAGAGGGACCTGGGGGGGATTGATAATGAGCCAGCGGTGTGCCCAGGGGGCCAAGGAGGCCAATGGCATCCTGGCTTGTGTCAGCACCAGCGTGGCCAGCAGGGACAGGGAAGGGATCTGAGCCCTGTACTCGGCACTGGTGAGGCCGCCCCTTGATGACTGGGTTCAGTTTTGGGCCCCCCACTACAAAAGGGACATTGAATGACTCGAGCGTGTCCAGAGAAGGGCAACGGAGCTGGTGCAGGGTCTGGAGCACAGGTCTGATGGGGAGCGGCTGAGGGAACTGGGGGGGTTTAGTCTGGAGAAGAGGAGGCTGAGGGGAGACCTCATCGCCCTCTACAGCTCCCGGAGAGGAGGGTGCAGAGAGCTGGGGATGAGCCTCTTGAACCAAGTAGTAAGCGACAGGACAAGAGGGAATGGCATGCAAGTTGTGCCAGGGCAGGGTCAGACCGGCTCTGAGGAAGGATTTCTGTGCAGAAGGGGCTGTTGGGCGTTGGAATGGGCTGCCCAGGGCAGGGGTGGAGTCCCCATCCCTGGAGGGGTTTAAGAGTCGGGTTGACCCAGCGCTGAGGGATCTGGGGGAGTTGGGAACGGTCAGTGCTAGGTTAACAGTTGGACTAGATGATCTTCAAGGTCCCTTCCAACCTAGCTGATTCTGTGATTGATTCTGTAATAAATGTGATGATGATTCGTGTTGATGAAATATATTGACCTTTAATACAAATGTATGTGTTGTAAATATTTTATGATGTATATATGTTAAAAGCTATTGTGGTTTTATCTTTAAATCGGTTCGAGGCTTTGTAATCTCATTGTATCTAATGGCTATGTTGGTGTCTTGACTACGTTGTTACCGCGCCTAGCGCAAAAACTACCAGAGAGAGCCTTGTATCAGGCAGACCCTTGTTTTGATGGAAAAGTACCAGAAGGACCCTCGTTTTGGCGGGAAGAGGAGTGGGAAAACACCAGAGAACCCCCCCTCAACACCACCAGGGAATCTGAGAAGATTCGAGAAAACTCCACTACGCTTGCGCAGACTAAACACACCCATCTTATGAATATGTATTAGGAAAAGACTATAAAGGGGGTGGGTTTGTTTACAGGGTGTGCGTCGGTGGCAGAGCGCAGGCTCCCCGGCGTACCCTGCGCGGTTTTGCTCATTCTTATTTCAACAAAATTATGAAACTGTATTTGGCTTTTGGCTTCTAAATTTGTAAGACAATTATTTTTTTAAAAAAGCATGTAGCAAAAAATGAGTGAAAGCAGCCGTTTGTTTCCTGTGGATGTATTATCTTGGTGGGGTTTTTGGTCAGTTTCCTGCCTGCATTTCTCCTCAGATTACTGAAAAGCTGGCAGGAGCGTATGTCAGTGAAAGCTCTTCTGGACGTTTGTGATGACGGCATGCAGCCCCCTTGGCGTGGTGCCGTACGGCGGACCACACGGCTCAGCGTTTCTTGCAAACAGCATCGTGCGTTTCCAGCCTGCACACAGCATCGCCGTCAACGCAGCAGGTTTCAAAATGGCGCCGTTGCTGGCCAGGGAGTGCCAGCCCCTGCCGACCGCGCGCGGCATCTGCACGGGCCGGGCCGAACACAGGCACGCAAACCTCACCCGAGGGCCTAAAGCTATCGGTTTTAACCTAAAGCGGCCAAGAACATCCATCCCCCCCGCTTTCAGAGATAGTAACAGCCACGGTGGCACACGCTGCCTTGTCCCCTCTCCGGCACTCTGCTTGTAAACAACGTGCAGAGCCCTCCGTGTTTACAGACACGGCTCAAAAGGTTTCGGGGCGGGCCACGTGAAAACAAGGCGACTTTCTTGGCAGCAGACAGGTTTTCACAGAGTTTCAAGAAGCCGCTGCCGAGCCTTTTGCAGCCAGAAGCTTCCCCAAGCCCAAGGCTCGAGCAAGGTCATTAACGACCTGGCGCTAACGAGCTTGTGAACCTCGTGTATGAAACTGTCACACCCGCAGCGGGCCCGGCGTCGCCCAAATGCTTACAAAGCCCTGTCGCTGGCACTGGCACACCAAGCCTTCGCGCGGATTTGCCGTACCCCTCGAGACGGAACGCCGGGGCTTTCAGCAACTCCGCGTCCAGCCGCCGTCTACGGAAGCAAACGGCGGAAAAAAACCGGCGGCGGGAGCCGACCGCCCGCCGGGCGCGGGGGGGGCTCGCCCCTGCCCGCAGACGCTCCCTCCGCGCCCCGGAGGGCGCCGCGGGAGAGGACGGGTGGGGTGCACCTTCCCCTTGGCGGGGCGCAGGACAGCCCGGCTGCTCCCCCGCGCTGGTGCCGAGGTTGGAGGCGGCGGATCCCACGGTTACGGCTCCGGCCGCTCCGCGTCTCCTCCTCCCTCCTGACAGCGGAGCGGCGGCTCAGCCGCCGGCGGGCACCGCCCGCGCTCCTCCCAGTGCGGCGCCGCCTCAGGGAGGGAGATCCTTGCGTTCCGTGAGTGCGTGTCTCGGTGTTCTCGAAAAGCAGCTAAAGAAGCAGTCCTTCCTTTGGCCTTCCTGTCAGCGGTTGGGCAAGCACAGAGGAAAACTAACCCCGTGTTTGTAGGAAATTGGGCAGCATCAAAGTTCTGGGTTAAAATGCCAGTAGCAGCACTGAGGTGCAAAATAGCCCAGGGTGGGTGACCAGGGCACTGGGAGAGCTGGGAAGAGAACCCAGGTCTTCCTGGAAGCAGCACACTCCTCTGCCTTGAAGAAGCTCTGTCTTCAGGGACAAGTTATTTTCTCTTTTTGGATACAAGGTCCCTGCCCATATGAATTTGTTTGGGGGGTTTTAGTTTTGGTTTGGGGGGTGGGGTGGTGGGGTGTGTGTTTTGTTTTTAATATCGTGATTACAGAAATAAGAATGAAAGTACTTGAGTGAGAGTCTCCTGCCAGCTCATTTAAAATCAAACTCGTGACTAGCGTCACCGTTGCTATAAAGGATCTGCTGTTCTATAGCATCGACTCCCTTTCTGTGGCATCCAGAGCTTTTAAAGTACAATTACAGCGAAATGGAAGTTAGGAGGAAGGTTTTGACACTCTAGACAAAGCAGAAAGGAAATGCCACTTAGCAAGCCAGTGATAAAATGAAGATTTTGGGTTTGGGAAAATAAGAGACTCTTGCAGGGTCAAATCCTGTCACGCGCTTTTAAATCTCTCCGTGTCTTGTATTCCCATTCACAAGAAGATGCCTCTTGGTCTTGCAGTGGAATAAATCCACGTAGTTTTCCTCCTCCTGCAGTCCTAGCTAGTGAGCCAGTTTACTGCAGGGTTTCTTAGTAGCCTTCAGTGCCTGAGTTTGCCCTTTGCACCTTTGGAAAGAGAGGGACGATACGTGATCTCTGGACAACTTTCCCACTAGAGCAGAGAGGTTCCTTTCCCCCAAGGTGCAGAGCACAATGCCCGTCAGCTTTTCTTCACTCCGAAGTGAGTTAATTCCTCTCGTCTTGTCAGTTCAAACAACCGCAGCCTGTAGGCCTTCAGCTTTCTCCGACAGCGCCCTTGCTCTTTTCACAGCCCTGTGTATTTTGAACACACCAATCTGACTTTCCCCTCAAGTCACTCCCTATCTTTATTGCAAGGGCTGGTAATGAACGTTTTTGCTCAGTTTTCCCTTCGCTGAGATCAGACCAATACCTGGGCACCACAGGGGAAGATCCAAATACACAACCAGCAAAGAGACTCTTTGCTAGGGAACCGTGAAGTCGGCCACATGGTAAAGAAATGTAATGTTTGATATCCAACAAGTTACTTAGAGCAGCCCGTAGTTTGTACACGGAAGGATTATAGGGCTGATGTAGAAACTGGCTTTTGTCAGTTCCCTGACCTGAGTGTTTTTAACCTCTCCCGCCACTGTTGGTACAGGTTTGCATTCCTGATCCCGACCGACTCTGCAGAGGCCGTTGTAATCTTCTAGAACACTGTCATCTGGTGGTGGTTGTAAGTCACAGCATGTCAATACAAAAGTGAAAAGGGCAATCAAATCAGGCTAGACAGATGCTCCGATTACCCATTTTATTCATATTAAAGCTTTGAGGGTTCCAATCAGAGCACTACAAAGGTGTTGCCGGGTGGGGGGGTGGGGTGGTTGGTGGCTCAGACTTGACATGAGGAAACATTTCTTTTCCGGGAGGGTGGTCAAACCCTGGAGCAGGCTTCCTGCAGAGGTGGTTGATGTCCCAGGGCTGTCAGTGTTTGGGAGGCCTTTGGACAATGCCCTTAATGCGAAGCTTTAGCTTTGGAAACCCCCGAAGTGGTCAGGCATTGGCCTAGGTGGTTGCTATGGATCCCTTCCAGTGGAACTCTTGTATGACATCACAGCTCTTCGGTGGCTGTGCTGCAGAGCTCAGTGCTGCTCAGGGGCAGAGTGCTGCTCAGCTGCCAGTTGACAAGAAGTCAATGCAGTAGTGGAGCACTGCTAAGGCCAGAGTGAAGAGAGAGATTCATACTCTCCCTGAACACTAGCAAAGCAGTGATGAACTGCTGGAAATATTTCATCTCCTGTACGGTGAGCACCAGAAGCTCTCTCTTCTAAATCACTGGTGCTAGGTTAGGGAGCAGGAGTAAGAGAGAGTAGGCTGTCGGTATGAATTGTTTGGTGTGAAATTTTTCAGCAGGACGTAGAGCTTCCATGGGGAATGGTTATTCGGTACTAGTTGAGGGGTTTGACTTTCAAGTGCGAATATTGGGTCCACTTGGTCAAACTATGATTGATTTTGGAATAATCTTAGGGGGTCTATGATGCTGGAGTTACATCATTAGTATCCAAATTTTACAAAACGTACCCACAGATTTAGGCTATAAAGTGAGTGTAAGCTCCAAACACCTGTCTCTCTTGGTAATCCTTTCAGTGGTCTGATTGTCAATCATGTTTCAGAACATCCAAGTCTGTCTTGTGAGACGGGCATTTTGCAAGGCAGATTTTAGGTATGCCACCTCAGTGATGGTTCTGCAACTAAGCGTTAAGGGATTTAGGGTAATTTTTTTTTTTTTTTTTGGCAACACTTTGTTCATTCTGCTTATATTGTACAGTATACGTAATGAGAGATCTTGGTAATTAGTTACTTTGTACATAAGAGATTGAATTTTGAAATATGAGGCTGGCAAACTATGTTTGAGTTGGCTCGGTCTGGCTTGTTGCAGCCTCACTCAGCATGAGGTGAAATTTGTTTGAATAGATGTTCAGTGCTGACAGGAACAAGTTCCTAGTGACATAAAATGTGTCACCTTCTTCTGCCCTTTGTTTAGATTCAATTTTGTAAGTGGGGGTGTTTCCTCTTTGGTCAGGGTTGGGTTTTTTTTTTAATTTCTTCAAGGAATCAGATGGTATTGCATATGGAAATGCTTCAATCCCTGTCAGTTTGCAGTACTTTTATCCTGAAGCAACTGTACTATGTTCCTAAAGTATTATGAGGCTTGTGTTTCAAATCTGGTGTAAAAGGACCATGGTCAGAAACAATCAAACTACCTGATTTTGTGACGTGCTCTTGTGGCTGCTTCATGATGTAGTCTGCTCTGGAGACTTTGTAGTAAAGTAGAACTTTCCACAGACAGTACGTGGAGCTGGTTGTTTTCTTTAAAAGGAACATCTCGCCTGGACTTTACTGAGATGTTACAGTTAGTAACTGTTGAAGTAAATTATGATACGGAATAATTAGTTCTGCTGTTAATATTTTTCTGGATATATGTGATCTCTGTGTAGGTCCCTTCCGAATCCCGTTTACCAGTTCGGAACAGAAGGAAGACCTATTTGTTCCCAGATGGGAATCGTGAAGACACTTTAACACCAGAGGAAGAGGTCAGTTGAGAACAGTTTTTCTATGTTCTTTAACTTAAAAAAAAAAAAAAACTAACTTTTTTTCCTTGATTAGCTTTTTTTTTTGCTGCCTCAGTCTCACTGTTTTCTGTGCATTTATAGGTATGAATAGTCTAATTGTTCGGTTAAATAATGAAGTGTTTAAGATGAGTAAAACAGACCTTTAAGCTGTAGTGGTTGACCCCCAGAATAGGAAACCTTTTAAGTCTGTCTTCAGGTCTTGAAAATCTTACCTCTGAACTGAACTCAGCAAGGCAGTGGGACCAAAGTAACATTCAGAGAGACTAACTTTGGGTTTTATGCCTCTTTTAGTTGAAAAGTTGGGGGAATCCAGTTAACTGCCCAGGTAACTTGAGGTGGATGAGCCTGAAGGCTTGAACTGAGCCATGGTGAATGTTTCTAACCATACCAATAATCATTATCAAATGTGAAAAAAAAACCCGAAAAACAAAAAACAAGCCCCAAACCAAACTGAGTCTAAATGATCAATCGTAAAATATCATTAAAATCACTGTCAAGATGATGGGTAACCATGACTTGCACAATAGAGGAAGCTGAGGAGTTAATCTGCACTCCTCTTTTTTAATATTGAGTAGTGTGGCTTTTTCTCAGTGGCTTGATTTGAAAAAGAAAAACAAGCAAAAAAAGCCCTGATTTAGAGATTGTGAAAATATAGGCCGGTGGGGTAAAGCAGGGAACTTCTGTGATTCTGTAAGCTTTGTCAGAGGAAGCGCTGAGTTCCCAACCAGAAAATTGAGGTGTTGGGATTTGCTACAAAAAAGATGTGTTCTCTTGCAGTGGAACAATGCCCTTGAATTCTTAACACCACGTTTTCTTGAGGAGATGATCAGTGACACCTGAAATTTGTTTTAAATTCCATTATGAATGCTACACTTTACTTTCCATAAATCTACTTAATCTGGTGTTTTAAAATTAGATCTTAAATTTTATTAAAGTATTCTTGTCAATTAGATTTACAAACCCTTTGTGGTTTCTTTTAATTATTTTTATGGTATCAGAATATGTGATTTTTGAAAGCAGGGTTTGTCGTTAGTCTGTAGTTCTTGGTAAAGTATTGGTCTTCCTCTGTCAGTCCGGTAGTAGCAGAGTAGATGCTTTGGAAATGATAAAGCAGAAGATAGATAAGCTTATTATTAGCTCTCCAGTTAGGAAGCGAAAAAGAACAGGGAATGGAGACGAGAATAAAAGGTAGGAGTGCTTTAGTTTCAAACCCAGTAAGAGCAGTTTATCCACCAGGAATAAATCAGTTGCAACAAGACAGTGCTCTGGAGCAGAATACAGGTTTTGTTCAGGCCAGGCGAAGTGCAGTTTCAAAATCCAAACAGACTTCTTGTACGGCTGGTTTTTGCTCTCTTTGCTCTGTCTGAACCTGGGTGACTGCTCAATTCACTGCCTTCCTTAACTGTCTCGATGTCTTTCTCTTCTCTTCTCTGTTATTTTTGTACGTCTTAAGTTTGCTCCCTGTCAAGCATTTCTAAGGCCCTTTTACACTGAATCATTCCTCTTCTACATTTACGTTTCTGTCTGTTTCTCTGCGTATCCACAGAGCAGAAGCTGTGGGTGTAATCGTGTAGCAGGTACATGGATGGTTATGATAAGTGTACAGCTGAAATACCCACCTGGACAAGCCTCCCCACAGGTATGGGGAGGACAAGGGGGAATTGTTTCCTTCTTCACCGCTGTGTTGTCTTTGTATTATGTTGGTGTAAGTGCCCAATCTGTACCTTCATTCGGGAGGAGGGATGCCCAGTAGGCAGCCTGTCAGGATACCAGGGTGTTGTGTTTGTGTGCAATCCCATTAGCTGGTGTTCAGGGTTGGCACTGCTGCGTGGAGCTTTTTTGCAGGGACAGGTTAGCGGTATGTGATGGCGTGCTGCAGGCTGCTTGTGTTGAGGTGCGTCTCACTGCGCGTGGAGGCCGCCAGCACAGGGCATATGGCGTGGCCTGAAAGCGAATTCCTAGCTGAAGGAAAAGAGCTGACAGGCTTCAGAGAATTTGTCACTAGTGGTAAAGGTGGGCGTCATTCTTTAATGTGTCTCAGAAATAGTTTAGCTTGCTGGAGTGGAATTAGCAGCGACTCCTAGTCCGTGCGTCCCAACACGTGGTCGTGAGGGCAACATTGTGCAGTAATGCTTTCAGATCCCTTGTGTAGCACTGGCAGCGTATGGTGCCGTAGCACAGAACCTTTTGTTTTAGAACAGCGTGAGTACTTCAGCCGCATAAAGCAATAATTGCATTTTATGTAAAAATCATAAAGCCATTTAAAATAAGAAAAGGACTGCTTAAGACGGCATGCTAGAACGAACTTGTACACAGGCTTTTACAATAAATTTCTTCTCTTAATCATAGGAAAATATTTTTGTGTCTTTGAGATAAGTACAGTCTTCTGTTTACTACATCAAGAAGTGTGTCACAATATTCTAAAAAAACTTGGGACAACAGTAAATGCAACTATTTTAATTACACGTTCTTCACTTTTTAAAGGGGTTACACAGAAATACATTATTTTAGAAGTTTAAATCAGAGGTGTAGCTTATTGGATTTAGTTGCTATCTGAAACTGCCCACATGTGCTAGTTGCATGCTTGATTTTTCAGCACGAGACGATTCTTCTAAGGGCGTGGTAGCTGTTTGGTGTCACGCATGTGTTAGGCAACAGTCGTTCCTTTGCCCAGGTCAGGTGTCTGTTTCCCGGTCTTCAGTATGTTTGTCTGCCTAAAAGCAGTGCAAAAGTCATTATTTGCTTTGAATTTTTGCAGCTGAGTGCCACTCAGTCTTTGGCCCAGAGGCTGCAGCTCCGAGTTCCCTCCACGGAGTCTTTGTTTCGAAGCCCGGTAAAAGAGTCCCTGTTCCGCTCTTCTTCTAAGGAGTCCCTGTTCTGTTCTTCTTCCAAGGAGTCCCTGTTAGGCGCTGCTTCGAAAGACTCACTGAGTCAGCTGGACTTGGACACAGCTGGTCCCAACCTTGATCCGCGTTCTGACACCGACAGCGAAACAGAAGAGCCTGTGGGAAACGCGGACAGCCTCAGCAAAGAGCAGATGCTGCAGCGACGGTGCAGTTGCTGGGGAAAATGCTCAGAGGTAGGCAGTGTTGTGAGTGACTTAGGTGGGTGGAGAGGGGAAAAAGATGAGGCCAACACATACTGCAGTAGTGGCTCATCTTTTTGTTTCCCTGTCTGGAGCAAATCGATGGACTTAGAGCTAACCTGGAAGTTGTGATTGCAAGTCTAGTTATATTTGGTTCAGATAGGTCAAATGCTTTTCTGTTAATAAAACAGGGAAATCCCTTTCTTCTCTTGTTTGTAAATAATTCCGTGTTGTCAGCAATAGAGGCTAATTAGTGGTTCCTTACACCAAGTAGGCCTATGAAGGTTTCTGCTGAAAGCCTGTAGCAAGGGGTGGAGTTCAGCACAGAGGTGAGCAGGGCTCGTACTCGCATGACAGCAAACTGACTTTTCTTCTGGAACTTGTTGTTGAAGTGCACAGTGCCTCTTTTGTGCAGACGTGATAGGCAGACGTTTTGTTTCAGATAGGGAGGTTCTATTCCCCATAATTTCCAGGTATTCCCTGAAAGCCATTAATTCAAGGACTATTTCTCTTGCTATTCTAATGAAAACCAATGCTGTAAGTAGTTTTGCTACTAATTTTTGAAATTGTTGGGAAAAGTAAAGGTTTCAACGTGGTGGTGTTGGATTTTGGGTTTTGGGAGTCTGTGTGTGTATTGTATTTAAATCTGGACATTTGCACTGGCTTTTACAGTTGTTCAAGTGTTTACTGCCCTCAAGTACAAAAATACCTGTGCAGCCCTTTGGCTGTCAGTGTCAAAATCCTTGGAATCTAAAATATGTGTACAGCAATTACAGTATTCAACATATGCCTGAAGAAACAGTTATCTTCCATTAATTCAGTAATTGTTGTCTCCTATTAATTCTTTCATTCTTTTCCAGGTAGTATTAGGAGACAAATTTTTTAAAAAGTTTATCTAAACAGTGTTGCCACTGTTTGAAAATTCTTCGAGTTGTTGGTTATGTTTGGTGGATCTTTTTGTTGGTTTTTCTTAGTGTAGTCTGTCTAGAAACTCTTAATTTTCTCTATCAGAAAGGCTTATGGTTTGGTTTTTTTTTTTTCAGTTGTTGTGAATTTCTTAGGTCATTTGGAAAGAATTGTTTTGCCAGAGCTCTGAAGAATGTAGTTTCAATATATAAGGAGTATTTAAGATGTTTGGGGTGTTTTTCTCATTTAAAGTAGGATCCAAAGTTAGCATCTCAAAAATATGGGAAGGGAAACCATCCATAGAAGGTTTAGTTTTCTTTTAAATGTAAAATGAGTATGACTTTGAAATTAGAAGTAATTTTGAACTCTGAAAAATTTTTATTTTAAATAGGATTTTGAAGAGATCTTTTGACTTAAAGATTTCTCGGCTTGGAGTTTTGGCTTAGTTTTCCTTTAAATTTTCAGCAATTTGGAAAGAGCATATTCTCGTTCCAAGTGCCATTATGCTACTTAAGCTTTGGATAACTTAGGCAATTGTGATCAAATTTTTAATTAAACAGAATTGTGCAGTTACTCATGAAGTCCTTTTGTCGGCTTACAATGAGAAGTGTTGTCCGCTTCCAGTCTTCCTTTGCCTGCTGGGTATATGCAGAGCACATGGAATGAAAACTTTTGTTATTACAGAGAGTTGTTTTTTTTCTAGAGTTGTAAGGGTATTTTTTAACATACACTCAGTGTAAAACTACTTTCACTGCAGGTCTCTGGGATGTGAACCCTTACAAATGTACACCCCTGTAGGGTAGCTGTGTGGGATGTAACTTTCTCATACGGTTGGTTTTTGACTGCCTGTGTTGAAGCACGGCTCTTCTTGGAGGTCTTTTCAGTGAAGGGAAGACAGCGCATGAATGCTGAATGACCTTATTGTTTTGACATGTAGGCTTTATTTTTTTAAGACATTGGAGATATTTTCTAAATGGAAGGAGGAAACATTGATTAAATTTAAGTATGTTTGTGTCAGAAGAGCTTTCTCAAATGAAGATAAGAGTTTGAAAATGCAGATAGAGATAAAACTAAGCAATTTACTGTGATAGCTGTAAGTGCATGCATTATCAACGTTATACCTGATTTCTGTTTTTTAGCTAGTGTCTGCTTATCAAGTTATCCAGCGGGAGAAGCAGCAGCTACAGGTAAGCATTACTTTTTATCCTCTTAGAATGTGTAGTGCAAATACAGATTTAATTCTCAGTGCATTGTGTGTGTGTTTACACAATGCATTGTTTATGTGTGTGTGTGTAACAGAAGACTCCTTAGCTGTGATTTCTGAGGAATAAGCTAATACTGGTTTGTCAAAGTAACGTTGAAGCTATTGTAATCCAGCCTTTTGTTATTGCATCAGCTGAGTTCAGGTGATTGCCAACCCACAGTTGGCAGTTCATGATAACCCACATTGAGCTTGACTTGAAAGAAAAATTCAAGTCGTTAATTCTTCTGCTGAAGCAGAATTCTGTGGATTTATTTATGCTTTATATATAAAGTTACATTTAATAAGCCTGATGTTTATTCTTTCTTTTTCTAAGGACATTCTGAGTCAAACTCAGGGTAAAGCACTCCGCAGAATTGGAGAACTGAGAGAGGTAATTTACTTTATTGGTTGAATATTTATACCACACATACATAGGCTCTTTCTCTGCCTAGCTTTTTTTTGTTCACTTTACAAAATATTTTCTGTCGTGCAGCAGGGTTTTTTACCGCCTGTGTTTATTTGTTTATATGGGGTTGTTTCTCTGACTCGTTTCCCATTCAGCAGCTTATTGTCATCCTCTTAAGTTGGAGCAGTTCATCGTACCGACTGAACTGCTTTTCTGTTCATTGGGAAATAGGTAGAAATGTGTGTGGTTCTTAGAGTATTGTTGGGTCCAGCAGTAGATGTCCCTGTGCAACTTGTTGCTCTTCTATTAAGCATTAAGAAAGGCTAATGTTAGGCAAATACAAGTAAGAGACACTTTTAAATAAAAATTTTAATGACTGTCAGTATAAAAAAACGATAGAATTTTAAAAACTGCACACTTGATCTCCATTATAATGTCTCCATTGCTTTTATGGATTTGTAGCGTAGTTTATTTGCATCATGAGATCAGGTGGGTTGTGTTATGATTGTTGTCTGCTTAGGTTATAGTGAAATTAAAAGGAGAAGCTCTAATGTGTAGGGTATTGATAATAAACCTGCTGAATTTAATTAAAAGACAGGCAATCGGGCAGAACAAATGAAAAGGGCAAGTTGACCAAAGCCGTATTGTCAAGCTTTGGTGAAGCAGGATGCGAAACGGAAGCGTTTTCACTGCCCCGAGAGCCAGTGCAGCGTCGGTTCAGAGATGGGTGCACGAGGGCCTCTCTGTCCATGCTCTGACCTCACTTGGCAGCTGGGTACCAGCTGGCTCAAAGCCAGGGGCTTTCTCTGTGCCTGCACTCGTGTTTTGGCGTGTGCTGTGCCGAGCAGCAGCGCTGCTGTGGAGGGTGCAGGGCCGTGGTGAGGTCCCACCTGTGCCTGAAGGCAGGCGAGCTCCAGGCAGTCAGGCGTCTCTCGCCCGCGAACGAGGGCCGGGGTCTGGCCCTGGAGGGTGAGGGATGTGACTGTGAGCATCCGGACATGCACGTACCCAAGGCTCCTGCTCGCCTGCAAGGGGCTGCCCCGGTGCAACATGATTTCAGAGGAGGTCACCGACAAATTGTGGAGCTTCTACTTGAGCTGTGCAGGGTGTGATCCAGGTAATCAGGCTGTGAATTGTGTAAGCCATGGGGATAGCATTTTGGTTGGGATCTGTGCTGTTTCTGCCCCAGCAGCTGCGAACGGGGGGCCAGAGTGCTGAGCGTGTGGTGCTCAGCTGAGCTGGAGCCTGTGCCTGGGCTCTTGCTCTGTCCTAAGCTAAGCTGTCAGCCCATAGGAGGGGAAAACCCACAGCATTACTGACAGAAGTGGCTTGCCAGTGGCTTTTTTTCCAGTTCACTACAAGGTCAAATGAAAGAAGCTCATTCTGTGTTCAGTCTCTATCCGCATGCTCCAGTAGGTTTGGTTTTCCAGCTTATTGGTACTTGGTAAAGTTTGGAAGGCATGTATGTACACCAGAGTTAAAGCTTTTCACTATGAAGAAGGGTTGAACATGTGCCTGCTTACTTTTCACATTTGCTATTACAGCCTTTCTGATTCATATATGTATATAAAAATATATGTATTTCTGATACACGTAGATTTCTATATAGATTTGTTATAAAATTTAATTCCATTCTTGTAAGTCTTGTAGATCTAAACATTCCTTCAAAGCTAATATTGAAATCTTTTTTATTAATTGAAGACCTTCAAAAAATAGGTTTTTGGTCTTTTAGAAGCCCAAGTTACAGCATGAGGTAAAACAGACCTAAAAGAAAAGTTACAGATCAAATGGTACATTGCCATTGTGGGAGCTAAAATGGTACCAAATAGATCATTCACTGATGTAATAAGTTGTTATCAGAAGTTAAGTTAAAAAATCTTTTTCTTCATCGTGCAGTCCATTTTCCCCATATATATGCTGAATCAGAGAAGTTCCTTTTAAGAGGACCATGTAGGAATAAACTAAGTCTTCTCTGAGACCAAGCTGACAGTGTGAAATAGTCCCTGGCTGTCAACGTGTCTTTTGCTTACCTTAGTTTTCTCTTGTTAAGAATAATTCCTCAGCAGCAGTCTTCCGAGTTCTCCTTGTCAGACAAGGATCAGAAGGGACTTGGGGACCCAAAAAGACTATTTCGATGTTGATTTCAGTAAAACTCTTTGTCACTTGTTGTTGCACTGAGCTGCTTTCCTTGGCTTGGACGGAATTGCTTCTAAAGCTCAGGAGCGCAAGGCAGAAGCGTGATCAGTAGCTGTTGAGACCCTGAGGCAAGGCATGGTTACAAAGTGGATATAGTTGCTTGGGCAAAGAGAGGAATAGTTTTCCCGGTGACAGCTCCCAGCACTGTCCTGCCTGCGTGGCTGGGCAGGCTCAGCTCACACGGCTGCGGATCTCAGAGCTGGTATCAGGCTCTGCTCTGGCAGCCGGGATTCAGGGCTGAAGGTAAGGGTTAGGCAGCAAGATGGATAAAAGCAAGATCTGCAGTTAGAGGAAAGCAATGCAGGAAGCATTTAGTGCCCTGTGTTTTGTCTCCTGTTTGCTTTTTCATCCTTTCTGTCGTCCTTTATCTTTTCCTGGCTCACAGAAGCCACGTTTACGGGTGCCGCTTGCTTTATACAAGCGATCTGTGCAGAATAATGGTCGTAGAAGCATTCATTTCCTGGGTAAATCACTGGGAAGATATATATGGATGAAGTAAATATTGAAGGAAAAAAAAAAAAGAAAGAATACAAGTTTGGGAAATTGCTTACAGTGCGTGCATGAAATGTGTCTGGTTCCCATTCTCTCAATAAGGAGTTAGATGTGAATCAATTTAAATACATTTCTTTTCTATTAGAGCAGTAAGTATTTAAAGGAACTGAAATATTTAAACTTTAAAAGCACAGGAAGGAAATAGAAGAAACCTCCCTAAGGCAGTATTTTATGATTACACAGATCCTAGTAATGCATTTAGGTAACGTCGAGGAAGTTTCTAAAGGTGTTCAGCCAAATGAATGCAACTAAGCAGCAAGTAAAGCCACATAGTTCAGTTCTTTGGCATCCCCTGACTTGCTGATTTGAGACCCCTTTGAGGGATGAAAAAGCCAACTTTCTGCTCCTCTAAGTGCCATATGTCATACTAGAGTGCTAGCCTGTTGGAGGAGCATGAGAGACACTGACATTTCTGCTGTTTCAGTTGACTTAATCTGGTGGCTAAATGAAGAACCGAGTTTACTGAAGTGCAGTCTTCAACTTCCAGAAGGGTTTTTGGGAGCAGGCATGAAGCGATCCCTACACAAACTTGTGTTTTAGAACAAAAGAATTGTGGATAATTCTGCATTAGATCTAGACTCCTGCTGGTTTAATGCTAGTGTTATAATGGGATGTTCTTATGTGGTGTGGAATGTTGTATAGTAAAAGAAATACCCACTTTGTGGTTGTATTCTAGGGTCACAACTGTGAAGAGGCATTTCTAATATTTCACAGTATTTTGATAAACCTTTCAAATTCCCATGTTAGTTTCATTTGAGATGTGTTTGTTTATGATTCTCAGGAGCTCCAGATGACACAACAAGCAAGGAAACATCTCCAAGAGGAATTTGATGCTTCCTTAGAAGAAAAGGATCAACTTATTAGTGTCCTGCAAACTCAGGTGAGATACCTTACCCAACAGATGTGCTTTAAAACTGCTCTTCCTACTTTTTTTTTGCTTTAAATTACATATTTCCTATCATGCATGTCCATGTCTTTTCATAATTGCTGCGATGTTGTTGAGCTTCTTGAGAATTTATGTTTATCTAGAAAATAAATGCATCTTCGTGGTAGAGGATACCCTTGCACGATCTCACTCGTGTTAAATGTGATTGTTTGATATGTGCTTACATTGTATTGTCTTTGTTATCCAGAACATAACATTGGCAGTTGTTTGAGTTCGGCAAAATTTATGTGTTTTGCTTAATTGGTCTTTTCTTCTCCACTCATATTGAAACTATTTTTGTGAATTGGAAACAATTCTGATTTTTGAAATGCTACAAAAATTCAGCCAGATTATTCCTTTCTCTACTCGCTGATACCAATTTATTTAACTCTCTCTAGTTCTGAAGAGGAAAACATGATCTACTTAGAATCCTTGGGTTTTTCTAACAAAAAGAACATTTTATTTAGGTATCATTGCTGAAAAAGACGTTACAGAATGGTCAGATACGCACTGAACTGCCTGACTCGACTGTCCCATCTAAACGACAAGTTCAAAGTCCAACAAAAGAAGTCGGCACAGAAACTCCTGTGGAACCAGGAAGCAATGGTAGGTATTGCAGCTTTTTGAAGAGATGTTGAATTTTGGGAAAGAAGCCTGCTGTTATTGATGATGGAGTAACAATACTTAGGGCTGAACATGTCATAGTAAGGATATATTTCCTGGAAGGAGACAGTTGTTTTGAAAAGAGTGTGGCAGCTAGAGGACAGGATAACCCTTCAAAGAGACTAAATTTTCATGAGAATTCAAGTCTGATGCGTCTCGCCTTTGTCAGAAATGAGGACAGTATTGTAATTATTGTATTTGATGGAAGGGGTTTTTTTTACTCTCCCCACTCAATATGATTAAGAGATTCTGTCCCCCATAAGCAAGGACCTGTGCCTGGAGTTCAGAGAGGACACCAGTTGCCAGACTTTCTCTTTTTTTCCACACACACCGACTACCCCTCCCCTCCCCAGGAAAAAGTAAAAGCAAAGATCCATTTTGATATTCATGCTGTTGAGTAATCTAAGTGTCCCCTCACACCAGGAGGTTATTGGAGTTACGGGACTCCCAGTATTGCGTCTATTTGATTACTGAGCAAGGGACATTATAATGCTGATACATAATGAATGTGTCATTGGCATCCTGCATAGAAAGACAGGGACAGAGGTGAACATGCATCTTTCAGTTATCTTTGTTCAGCATCTGCCATGATTTTTGTACGTTAGGATGATATGAAGGCTCAGATCAGAGATTTTCTGTCATGTCTTTTGTAGTGCTTAGGAAATAATTCAAGTATCTGGGCCCTGAGAATCAGGGTTCAGGACGTTTCCTGTGCGGGAGTGTGCTTCTGGACTATAGCATGTAAGACTGACGAACTGAACCTCTGAATTTGTCTGTCCTGTTTTCATGGCAAGTACTGGGACTGACTCCAGAGCATCAGAGGGGAACACAGAGTGAAATAAACAGAGCAAAAGGGACATAGATCTTTCTTGACTATCATGTACTTTTTTTTCTTTGAAGCTTTTGAAGAGCTTGAGAGGGCTCTGAGTCTTGCCCAAAAGGCAGAGGAAGCCCAGAAGAAACTGCAGGCAGAAACGGATAAAAAAATCAAAGCAGTAGAAAAGGCAAGTGAGGAAGAGAGGGTAAATCTTCAGCGGGAGTTAATCAGAGTGAAACAAGAGGTGGTTGAGATTATGAAGGTAAAAGCTGAGACTCACCCTGTACTATTGGCTTTTAATCTAATAATTCAATTACAATTAAACTATAGTTGTAAAATACATTAGTATATCATAACGTCATAAAATTTTCGATTTAGTAAGTTCTATAAAAATTAATGTCTAGGGTTAAAGATTTACTTAAGACAGAACAGAAAACTCCCCATATAGATTTTATTTTTCTCTAACAGTTTAAAATCAGTGAATGAAAACACCTGTAAATGACAGTTCTTGTGTTGGCATTTGTGATGTTAGTAATTTTTCTAAGAGAATACACTGATGCTTTAGGGGGAGAACTTCCTTGCATTACATTATTCTTAAATAAAGCATGTTCATAGATTGTAGATAGCTGGCTACATAGGGTATCATCACTTGACTTTCTGGCACGTGAAATAACAAGAATGCCGGGAAAGCTAGAGACAGAAGTTCCTTTTCCAATTTATGATCACATTTGCACTGACACTGAAAACACACAAGTTCACCTTGGTAGATGAGTCTTTAGAAGATCTGGTGTTTCCTTTGGTAGAGCTGTGAAAGACTTGAGAAGGAAGATGGACAACTTCAAGCTTGAAAATAGCCCCTGTCAGGGCTCAGTAGGAAGCGTTCAAGTGACTGATACTCAAAGGCAGCAAAGAGATGGTTCCGGTTTCCTCTCTCTGTTGCACTGCTTTTCTTCATGAGAAATAATACAAAGTGTTATTGAATATGAATGTGACATTTTTTTTCTGACTGATTGACAGAAGTCTTCAGAGGAGCGTGTTGCTGAACTAGAAAAATGCCACAAAAAAGAAATGGCTGCCAAAGATCGGGAGCTAAATGAGAGGTTACAGGCCCAAGAAAAGGCGTTCCAGGGCAAGATGAAGGCAGCTCTTGTGAGTATCCCTGCAATGTGTAGAAAGGTGTTTCTCTGAGTGTGAGGTGGAACTAGAAGTCTTAATCTGACCCTGTTCTGTAGCGAGAGTCCTTCTGCTCTCAGAGATACAAAGCGTCCTCCAAAAGTCAAAGAGGTCAGACAGCCTCTTCAGCAGCATGAAGGGAAAGCAGCTGTGGTGATACAGGCTGAATAATGACAGTTAATCACTCTCCCTGCTCACTAACAGCTGCATCTTGTGGGAAAGACTTCTTTTATTTTTAAAACTCCTTTTGTTAGACATTTTTTAAAAATTTCTTCCTCTGGATCACTGGCGATTAGCCAGAGCAACTAGAGTAGAAGAGGTTCAAAGAATGAGGCTGTTACTTGAAAAGTGTTGGTATCGTTGTGGCCGATGGTGCTGTATTATGTGAGCAGGGTTAACTCTTCATAGTGTTTGACCTCAGAAAAGAATTTCCTTCCAGGCCAGGCTGGGAGGAATCACTGGATTCTTTGTTCTTTTTCACAAGCTGTAATCCACTTTAGATCATGTAATTTTACCTAACAAATAGTAGATTCTCTTTTGTGCTCCTCCATGATGGCTGGTGAGTAGGACTGAGGGACTTTGACAGTCTCTTCCTGACTATTTTTTTTGCCTACCTATTTCTCAGGTTATTTTTTAATTATAAGGACTAGAAGCTTGAAAATAATTTAGCAATGGAAGCAAGTGAGAACAGACCTTTAGTCCTCTAAGGTGTTACTGTCAATCATGCTAAACAAAACAAAATGGAAGGCTGGATTGCATTAGGTTTTTCATAGAAAGGCGAATGGTCCCCAAGAAGAGAAAATGGAAGTGATTTGTAACGGTTTTGTTTACACAGACGAAATACAAACTCTGTGCTTGTGGTGAAAATACAGGTGTGCCTAGTGTATGACTCCTATTAACTTGTTTGTAAATATTCAATTCTGCTGTTTTTGGAGGTGTGATGACTGTATTTATTGTTTTAATCATAATTTTTGATACAGGAAATAAACCGGATTGAGTATTTAAAAGCCCTTCAAGAACAAGAGGAGCAAGGGTCCCTAGCTTTAGAATTATTAGAGCTGCAGAAGAAAGCAATACAGTCACAGTGTGACAAGAAAGTTCAGAGGATGCATCAAGAAGTAAAGACTTCTAGAACTGTGAGTAAAGATTCCAAAGGGGTAGATGTTTACAGGAATTCCTTTTAGTATATATTCTCAGTGTGACAGTTTACAGATACTGTGGATTTGTTGCGACTGGGTTGTTTTAATGTCACAGTGTTTAAAAAACACACATCTGCATTCACTTTCTATCATGGCATGATACATTAATTTGTATCCCTCTGCATAATTTTTATGTATGTTCTACAGGAGAGTTAAACTTCAAGCTGTTTAACTCCTGGGTACTGCTAGCGTACACACACTTACAAAGATCCTTGAGTAAATAAGAAAATGTGCTTAAATTTTTGAAGTGTCCCATGCTTTATGTAATGGGTCAGATTGCATTATCTGCCAATGCAAGTTTGTACGTTATTCCGCCACTCCCTAATATTAGTTTGAAAGTTTTGCCTATAGAAGCATTTTACCTTGACAGCAGAATTTCCACGAGATGTGTGGAATTAAGATAAATCAGTAGGTGTGTACAAAGCTTGGTAGTACTCGTGTAGACTCCTGATGTCTTTCATCCTATGTGTTGGCACTTTAGCTTAATAAGAAAATATGGATGTGTATCTCATAAATGTCCCAGGAATTATTTTATTTGTATTAGTTAAATTCTTTCTAAGCTTTTATTGTATGTGTTTTCACCACAAGGAAAGAGAAAACCTTTTATTAAATAACTAACCATAATGGAAGCAAGTCTGAGAAGAAACTAGGTGAATGAAAGGCTGCCATAAAGAGTTAATATTCACTAAAAATAATGGAATAAGTTACTTGTAGTTATGTGAACCTGGTGAGATTTTGAAAAAAGTTGATCTTGCTGCCTTATGAATATTCATATTCTTTTAAAACTTTTTTTCTAACAGAGGATTCTTGAACTGGAAAGCTCTCTTGCAAAGTATTTGGAAGAGGCCAGAAAGCAATCAGAAGAAAAAAAGCAGCACAATAAGGAAATAAGTGATATAGTTGAAAAACACAAGAATGAACTGGAAAACATGAAACAGCAGCAGGAAAAGCTTTGGACAGAAAAACTTCAAATCTTAAAGCAACAACAAGTAACTGAAATGGAAAAAATGAGAGAGAAACAAGAACAAGAGATAGCTACAATTTTGAAAGAGAAAGAAACAGTTTTCCGTGCACACATAGAAGAGATGAATGAAAAAACGTTACAAAAACTTGATGTGAAACAAGCAGAGTTCGAAGCACTGTCTTCTGAGCTATCAGAAGCACTAAAAATTCGTCATGACTTGGAACAAGAGCTCTCTGCATTGAATAGTAAAGTGTGTGAAGCAAGGCAAGAATTGGAAGAAGAGAGGAAGAGGCACAAAGAAGAGGTTGAAGTTATGTCAAAAGAGCATGCAATGTCTATTCAAGGAGTTGAGGAGGTACTCAAAGAGGAACTCAACCAACTCAGGCAGTCATTGGAGAAACTTGCGGAGCAGGAAGCTAAACTAAAAAAAGAGCTTGAAAACAAGCAATTGGAGTTCAGTCAGAAAGAGAGCGAATTCAATGCTAAAATGTTGGAAATGGCACATGCCAGCACAGCTGGAATCAATGATGCTGTGTCAAAACTAGAATGTAATCACAAAGAGCAGCTGGAGAGTCTTGCTGAGGCTCACAGGAGGGAGTTGGTAGAAATTACCCGGAGTTGGGAAGAGAAACTCCATCAGCAGGTTGAAGAGCTCCAGGAAAAGCATGAAATGGAGCTGCAAGAGAAGGAGCAGGAAGTTGGAGACCTGAAAGAGGAACTTGCCACCTGCAGTGCTGAGAAGGAGGGCTCCAGAGCAGAAATAACCCGACTGAAGGGAGAGCAGGTGACAAGGGAGGAGTCCCTGAAGGAACTGCAAGAACAACTAAGGCAGTCAGTGTCGAAGGTGAATGCTTTGTCAGATAAGGAAAGTGACCTGAAAACGCAGTTGAAGAAATTGGAAGGTGATCTTAATCAGGCCCTGAAAGAGCAGTCAGGACTTGAGGAACAGCTCAGTGAGCAGAAAGCAGTTGAAGAAAAGGACAAAGCCAAAATTACCGAGCTGGCTGATGAAAGAACACTAAATTTAAGCTCCAGCTCTGATTACTTAGTAAATGTGCTAGGGTTAGGTCCTTGGGTCCCTGAACAGTTTGTGTTCCAGGTGGAAAAGAGGGAAGCGAGTGAGTGAAATTTTAAGCTTTACTAGAGTTGTGGTGGTGGTGTTTGTTTTTGAAGGATTTAAATACAGTGTTTATAGGTCAGCCTCCCTCCCTAGCTCCTTTCTCTGAGGCTCTGTCCAGATAGGCACCACGGCCCTTAAAGTAAGGTTCTGTTCTATGTGGGATGCAGTCTGTTTGCATAGTTTCTGTGCTAAGAGCTTTCCTTTTTACTTCTAAGGGAACAGTTTGTCTGCTTGATGCTTGCAGACAAACATAGTTTTGCTCCAGTAACATTTCAACCAGGAGCTCGCAGCGAACTTGGTTCTGAAGATGCTCTTGTAAGATTCTATGGTTCTTGATGTAAAAAACCTCTAAAAAAACCACCACCCCCCAAAAACCACCTCAAATTAAGAGTAAATAGAAGGAGCTGAGTACGCCAGGTATTGAGGATTTTTAACTAGAGTACTATGACCATCTATTAAAAAAAAATCTTAGGAAAGGTTAATTGTTGATGTGTTTTTGACGGCATTTTTGTCATGTTTTCTTTATGTATGCTTATGTGTTTAGAGTAGACAGGTGTACATATATATGTGAATACATATACGTGCGTAACATTTGCTGTAGATACTGCGTGTGTATATACACATGTACACCCATTTCCTTAAGTAGTTTAGGGAAAGTTTTTAATAACACAGTTTTTAATGTCTTTTGATTTCATCGAAGGAGATTCTGTTTAACCGAAAACTGTCAATTATGCTTATTTTAGCTGCTTGTGAACACCATTCATCATTTTGACTGTTCTCTATTTAGATTCATGTACTGGAAGACCAGTTGAAAAACTATGAGAAGAATGTGAACGTCACCTCCGTTGCAACACCATACAGAGGTAAGTACACTGTTTTCATCACAAGTAAGTTGTGTGCTTGAAAGATACGCTTTGGTTTAGACAATTTATTAAAATGTCAGTCTCTTTCAAACACTTGTATCATACTTTTATGGCATCTTACCCTCGTTTTGTCTTCTCTGTTATAGCAGAGCTGGTGTGTGATTTCAGATGAGGGAGTCACAGAGCATTTTGTTTGGGGTTTGGTTTTATGTCATGCAGTTAGAAGAGCTCTATATCGGAGTTCTTAAGCTTTCTCTGGGGAGAGTGGTATAAGCAGTGGCACTCAAAAGTGGGTAGGGAGGAATTACCCATTTGTCTTGGCTAATTAGATACACATTTTATGACTTTAAAGCTCGTGAACAATACTGGAATTTACAGACCTGTCTTGTGTTACGTGCTTGGACATTGACTCTTCTTGTGATGAGAGTTCCTTTGCAAGATGATCTGCTTTGACACAGTAATAAGTAAAATCCCAGTTCCCCTTGTAATCTTTGCAATATGTGTCCCTGAAAGTGGTTTTGGAGCTGAAATCCCCTGGCATTTCAGGCAAATAACCGTCTCCTCGTGACTGGAGTCATGGTGCGCGCAGGGAATAGAACAGCAGAGTTACCCCGCGTTATGCCGAGCGCTCTGCAGGAGCAGCTCTGAGGCGGGTCTGAGGGGTCCCCCCAGGAGAGCAGCTCTCTGCAGAGCAGGTCCCAGCCCCCCGGGAGACAGGGGCAGAGACGGGCACAGCTACAGCATCGCTCGGGCAGGGACTGAAGGCCCCGGGCTGAGCTCAGACACGTCCCCTGGGCCCTTGGCAGGAGACGGGGGGGCCGGGGGTCCCGGGGAGGCCGGTCCCGGCCACTGAGGCCTGTGAGCACCCCCAGGACCCTGACAGAAGCAGACGTGCACTGCTCATGTGCTCTCCCGTGGGCACTGATAGTTGGCTACTTCAGCTGGGAGGGACGTACAGTGATGGGTCCAAGGGCCTGACCAGTTCACTGCTAAGGTATCAATGGCATTGTCCAAATGCCTCTCAACCACTGACAGCCCTGGGACTTTGACTGCCACTCCAGGAAGCCTGTTCCAGGGTTTGACCTGCCCTGCCTCTCAGGAGAGAAATGTTTCCTCCTGTGAAGTCCAAACCTCTGACAACACAGCTCTGAGCCATTCCCACGCGTCCTGGCGCTGGGTACCAGGGAGCAGAGCTCAGCACCTCCCTCTGCCCTTCCCCTCCCCAGGAAGCTGCAGAGAGCAGTGAGGTCGCCCCTCAGCCTCCTCCTCTCCAAACCAGAGAATCCCCAGGGTGCGGTTTGCCCTCTTGGCTGCCGGGGCACAACTGCTGACTCCTGACGAGCCTCCTGCCAACCAGCACCCCCAGACCCCTTTCGGTGTTTGTTGTTACTCTATCCCAGGTGCAGAACCCAGCATTTGTTCTTGTCCAGTTGCCTGCCGTTGGTGAAACTTGGATTCATATGAGTGACTCGCAGTATAAATGTTCTCTTGTTTTTGTTTACACAGATGGAAACCTTCACCATGCCGACGTTTCCCTCTCTGAGGAGCCTGTCGAGTTTGAATACTTGAGGAAAGTGCTTTTTGAGTATATGATGGGTCGTGAGACAAAGGTATGGGAAGTTGTATATGGTGACACGTGATTGAGGCTAGAATACAGTTTTACATCCGTGCTGTATGGATTTGAATTGCCGTGTGTTTGTGATTCCTTACATGCTGTTTATTACTGGCACAGCATTCGATAGGCTGTCACACTTTTTTCCCAAAGAGGCATGATCCATACCTTAGTAACTTTGTCAACACGCCGAGGTGAGTGGCGGGGGGAGCGGGGTTGTCACATCTCTCACCGATGTACCGATGGAGACAAAAACCTGTACAGGTAGGTATGGGTCTATTAACACAAGTCCTGTCGTCACTCGAGTGCTATTGTGAAAGCTGGTATGCACAATATTAGCTTTTTGGTAGCTCTGAAGATGATGAAATATCTCTTTAATTGTTGCTTAAAGATGTTTTTTAGTGCTCCCTCATCTGTATACCTTCTCTAGATAGTATTCATTTACCCTTCAAAGCAGTGAAAAAACCTGCACAGTAGGCTTCTTACTGTATGCTGCAAGCCTGTGAAATCATTCCTAAGTTGGAATTTTACTAGCTTGTAACAATACTGATGCTTAGAGACTGACCAGGTTCAGAAGTTGTATGTCATAACACAAACATTTTCTTTGGATGATAAAACTTTAACCTTTTTCACTCATTGAGGTTATTTCTTACTTCAAAACATTACTATACATGCCTCAAAACTTTGCATTATAAAACTGTGCAGGTTTTTTTTCCTTTTAACTCTGATTTACTGAAGTTTGCAGTTGATTAATAAGAGCAACTAACAACAATCAGTGCTGAAGTAAATTGGCTTTAGGTCTTGATTCTGTCTTTCAGTTGCTTTGATTAAATTAAATATTTATAATAAATGTATGTATGTATGCATTTATATGCATGTATGTGTTTGTAGACACATATATGTATTTATTTGCCCTGGACATTACGTTGTATTTAACGAGAAGATGCCATTACAACATTGCCTGCAATCAGGCTCCTAAAATATGATGGATATTGAGAGGAGAACAAATAAATTGGAAAAGATAGAGATCTGGTTCCTACAAGAACTTAGGAAAGCTTTGTTGGAAAGTTGGTATGATCGAAAGAGGAAGTATATTTAAACAACCAACCAGCAGAAATAATTCTCAAAGCACTACAACTTTTCGCTTTGGCAAGTTAGATGTAGATAGGTAAGGGAAGATGATGAGTTCTTACAATAGAAAGTGACTGTATTCTTCCCTGCTGCGTGTTCATACCAATTTGATTACCTCGTAGCAAATTTTAACTGAGGGCAAATATATTTTTAAATGCATTTCCAAGCATTTTAGTGCATATGAAATTAAATTACTTATAGATGACTTTGGGTTGGTTTTTTTTTTTAGACAATGGCTAAGGTCATAACATCAGTGCTAAGGTTCCCAGAAGATCAGACTCTGAAGATACTAGAACGAGAAGATGCTCGACCATTGGTAAGTTAAAGAAGTAAACCAAGTTTATGAAGAGATTAGGTTGCAAGAATAAGGAATTAGAAACTTGCTTTTGAGTCTCCTTTTTCCCTGTGTCCACATTAAAGAAAACTCCTTTTCTCCCTCCTTCCCTCTTCTTCAGTGGAATGTCAAATTCCAGCTGTAGGTTTGAGTTTGAAGCAAAAGTGAGGGGGAAAAAAACCCCCGAAGCGTATTTTCTTAACTAGTACTTCTTATCGTCAGTTAAGCCATATTTCTGGTAGCTGTGGGTACAACAGAACAAAGCAAGTTCAGTCATCACTACTATTCTGTAGATGGGTTTTCTAATCAAAAAAGTAATCTGACAGAAGATTTGTGTTTCTTAAATTCAGAAGTTTCTGTGGAGTCAAACCAGTTTTCATGAAAAATATGTCAAGAGAGATTTTTTTTCAGCCCTGGGACAAAATTTCTGTCTAAACCAAAAGCCATTTTTCTTGTAGAGTAGAAAAGTGACTAGCTCCATCACTTGATACACGTGTGTTTGAAGTAGGATATGTATCTTGAGTGTCCTCACAAGATTGGGTTTTTTGTTTGCTTGGTTCTTGGTTGTAGTTTTTGAGGTTTATTCCGAAGAGCCTGCTTTATTTTTGTACTGAAAAAACATCAAAATATGTGAGGATCACTCTAGGCCAGGACACGTTAAAAACAAGAGTCTGAAGCGCTTCACTTAGGTTTTGTTTGGTTGGGTTTTTTCCCAGTTTCAATACATTTCTTACTGTGTGACAGTTGCTCAGTATTTACCAGACGGATGAATTTGGGTTTGAGAAGCAGACGCAAACACAAAGAATATATGAACATAAACATTTCTTTGGTGTTATTGTTGGGATTTTATGTATAGTAGCGATTTTTTATTGAGAGAAAACCTGCAGTAATAGTTCTCTCTACACTGTATCTGGCGTGAACATTGTGATCCCCCTCTTTGTGGGTCGGCTTAGTACAATATTCAGGAATTAAACTGAGAGGAGGAATTGCATTCTGTTTCTCTTGCTGGCCTTGCATATGTATTTGTTTAGCACTGGCAGAAACAGAATAAAATACAAGTTTGAACATTTTTACATTTCAGTTGAAGTAGTTACGTTCAAGTCCCGTTGATTCATTGAAACAACATCAACAAAATTTTTTACCATTTCGTCTTGAAGTATCAGTTCTGAGGAAAGTGTTAAATACTTCAGCATGTTCCTGTACACTTAGCAGGCTTGAGAGTCTTGCCATCTTAAATATTCAAAACACTTTTAAAATGATAGAAATGCTGGTAATACTGCAGCTCCAGTAAGTTTCATGCATCCCGGACAGGAATTTCTCTTAATGCTCTCTTTCTCTGACCTTCAGGTAGAAAGATGGCACTTTGTGGTTGTTTTGTTTTGGCAAGCTAGAGCAATACTTAGGAAACATTTTGAGTTCTCTGTTGGCCAAAAGAGAGGTTAGAGAGATGAACCTTATTTTTCAGTCCCTTCAGCTTTTTGATACTCGAAACGTGGTCTTCCTAAAACAGATATTCACAACTTCTGACACCAAAGAGACTTGAATTCATCCAGCAGGTTTTGGTCCTTCATCTTAAGTTTTGTCTAGAACATACAGTGAGGTTTTCTGCAGGCTCCAAGCCCTTTGGTTGTTAAGGATACTGTCATTCAGAGCGCTGCATGTCCTGATCAAAAACGTCTTGGGTTTCACACAGCAGTCCTTTCTAATTTCTTAATCTAATAATTAATCTTAGTAATTTCTTAATCTAAGTTATTGTGATCTGACTGTAGCCCTCTCATCTGTAAGTAGTAGATGTGCACAGAGTTACCTACGTTATTAAGAGAGTAGCTCCTCTGAGCTCCTTTTTTGAACAGGCACATGTCAGATTGATGGGAGACATACTGTACTGCTTGAAAAAAATCATTACATCTTATAAATATGAGAATGGATTATTTTTAAAAAGGTTGATGAAGGAAAGATTCTCCGTAGAGCAATTGGGATGTGATTGCATGTAAACATCAGTCCCTTTCTGAACTGGAGCTCTGGCTTGGTATCGAGAGAAACTGGAGCAGAAAGATGAGGGAGAACAACTTGGGGAGCTTTATGCTCTCAGTTCATTGTGCCTTTTCTCAGGTTGTGTTAAGCTACTTTCCTTATGACTCTGGAACTCTAATTGCAGTGGTACAGACAAGCAGCAGCTGATTTAGGCCTAAGGGTGCAAGCTGCATCAGAGCAGAGTAGCCAGGCCAAACAACTCACAAGCACTAGTGGTTGAGAGGGCAGCAGGATATGGACGTACACCGTTAAAACTCTCTGCACTGCCCGATAACGTTTATTAATTTGAGTCATTAGTGCTGTGGGAAATGTAATAAACTCTTCAGGTGAATTCTACAGCCTAGAGTCAGCCCAACTTTCCTTTTCGTCCTTTGCAACTGAAAAGCTTTGCACAGTTGCCAGGAATCTGCAGCGTGTCTGAAGCGATCGCTAGCAGTGGGCTGAAATGCAGCGGCTGGCCGGCACCACCGCCACCGCAACACGGATTCGTTTAGGCTGTCGCCACTGCCAGGTACCACAGTGCAGCTGACAGGCTGTCTCCCTCTCTTGCAGTCATGCAGAGGTGGCCCCCTACAAAATAACATCTGTTTCAAAGGAAAACAATCCATTCCTCTTAGCAAGCAGCCACGGTGTCTCCTTTATGTTGCGTTCTCTTAAACCTCTGCATACAACAGCGGATGTGCTTTATTGCACTCAGAAAGCAGCAGAGGTTGGGCTGTCTGTCTCCTAGCCTTGATCGCCTCTTGACTAAATCGGCAACGGTTTTTTCTAGCCCTCTGTTGAAAATAATTGTTGTTAATGATAGGACAAAGCTATTTACAGCACTGTTGCAGAAAGCATGTTTGAAACTGAAGTTCTTGCCGTGCGGTCTGTAACGCTGGTGTAAAAAGTTCCGTCATTCTCAGCTGTAATTGAAGCGTGTCACAGAAAGGCTTGATTTTGGCCTTAATGTCAGCAGTTGCCTGGTACACTTCCATAACTTCATATGCACAGAAGCTGTTCAGACCTCATTCTTGGACTGTAGCTTCTTTCTTTATCTCGAGTATTTTTGTGACGCGTGTCAGTTGATAGTCAGCAGACGGGAGAAGATTCTTGCGTGTATAGAACTTAGGAAATGAAGATGATGCTGACTTCATTGTAAAAGCAGTAAATATTTTCCTGGTAGAGGAGGCTTTTTGCTCGCCCCAAAGTTTTATTTCATCACTTCCCTTTTGGTGATAGGCCTTGTGCAGAAAGGCCAACTCTTTTTTTAATTGGATTAACCTGCAGCGATGTGGTAGACTATTTCCAGTGAGACTCCTGACTGTTTTGCTGCAGGTTCTTTTCTTCTCATCATAGTTTCTCAACAGTTTTGCAGCTACTGGAATGGACTTACTTGCTCGAAATCGGTTAATAATTTGACAATTTGACTTATCTGAAATCCTTCCATCTCCTATTCACATCAATAAACAACAGTGTCATCATTAAGAGCAACTTAGAAGCATTTAATATTAAAATAATAAAGTAGCATTTGCTCATTTTTTCTAACTGTTCTTTCTTCTAGTCATGGCTCCAAATATTCTGAAGAAATGCTGATGTGTGGGAGCGTATGCCGCGTCGTAAAGCTTCTGCGGCGCTGACAATGTAAAACAGATAAGAAGGGAATCTTTAAAATAACAAAGCAGAAGCTTACCTACCGGCTGCGCACGAGAAGTACTCCTGGTCGAAAGTGCTGAGAGGAACCGCTTTTTGAAATGAGCGTGGGCGAGAGGAACACACGGATTTGCTGTTATTTTTAGAGTGTACAAGAATACATAAGGACTTGTTTCTCTAATAAAGTCTGGAGCTTGACTGTTAACCATATTGGTGTGTGCCTTGACTCACAACCTCGTCCTGCAAAAAGGGTTTCCTGCTACAGTGGTGAGAATGTCTCGTGGTGCTGCTGCTTAGTTCACATCTCTGTCGTTGTCCTTTGATAAGGGACAAGAAGAAAAGCGGAACAGCAAGAACCAAAAATATCTTCAGATAGTACCTGCTGGTGTGGTTTACTTTTTTTTAAATTGTCTTTTTTTGAAGGGTTGGTGGACAGGGGAGGGGCGTCTCCAGATATCCCACTTTGTCTGGAAACGATGTTGGGCTAGCAGTGGTAGGTGTCTGTAAGAATCCGGTGCTCAGAAGTGAAAACTCCAGATTTCTGTAAATGGAGCTTCTTCATGGAGCTGTGGCAACCAGAAAAAAAAATAAAAAAAATAATCTAAGATCAGGAAGTGTTTTTAAATAAATAAATGGCTAGCCCTAACACCCAGAAGGGTTAGCAGCAGCTCACTATGCTCGGCATCAGCACCAGGCTGTTGCCTCATGAGGCGTGACGACCTGGCTCGGGAAGAACGGCACGGCGACCAACCCCAGGCCGCTCGGGCCATCAGCACACAGACACCAAGGTGGTGGATGGCAAATGGCGTTTATTCGTGTGTAACACAGCATTATACAGCTTGGGTCGACAGCGTCACTTCCGTCTGCTTACGTCGTAAACTCAGCGTTATTGCCTGTCGGGAGAGGGGTCCTATCTTTCCGTACAGCGCGATATCTTCCGGCCGCCAGACCCTAACAACCCCATCCCTAACTACCGCACCAGGCTGTCAACAAATCCTGCGGGTGGGATTGCCACCACGCACGGGAACTTGGAAGAGTTTATTTTCACGAGGTTTTTAGCTCTTCCCAACTGAATAACCTCAGTGCCTCAAGATCTTTGTGTGTATTCTTAGCCCTGCTGACTAGAAATGATGAAGCAAAAGCTTTTTCTTAATGACCGTGCTTAAGGGGAAGATACTACAGTATAATCAGAAAAATCCCAGCAGGGAGATAATTGATAAATTATAAATTGATAAATGATTAAGATTATCCCAAGTGACTGGAAGTTGGCCAATGTGACGCCCATCTATAAGAAGGGTCAGAAGGATGATCTGGGAAATTACAGGCCTGTCAGCTTGACTTCGGTACCTGGGAAGCTGATGGAGCGGCTCATCCCGAGTACCATCATACAGCACACGTGGGACAACCAGATGCTCAGGCCCAGTCAGCACGGGTTTATGAAAGGCAGGTCCTGCCTGACAAACCTGATCTCCTTCTACGACAGGATGACCTGCTTAGTGGATGAGGGAAAGGCTGTGGATGTCATTTACCTTGACTTTAGCAAGGCCTTTGACACCATTTCCCACAGCATTCTCCTGGCAAAACTGGCTGCTCGAGGCTTGGACAATCGCACGCTTTGCTGGGTAAAAAACTGTCTGGATGTCTGGGCCCAGAGAGGTGTGGGGAACGGAGTTAAATCCAGTTGGCGGTGGTGTCCCCCAGGGCTCGGTGTTGGGGCCACTCCTGTTTAACATCTTTATTGATGATCTAGACGAGGGGATCGAGTGCCCCCTCAGTCACTTTGCAGATGACACCAGGTTGGGTGGGAGTGTTGATCTGCTCGAGGGTAGGGAGGCTCTGCAGAGAGACCTGGACAGGCTGGAGCCATGGGCTGAGCCCAACTGGGGGAGTTTCAATGAGGCCAAATGCCGGGGGGACCCTTGGGCCACAACAACCCCCAGCAGCGCTACAGGCTTGGGGAGGAGTGGCTGGAGAGCTGCCAGTCAGAGAGGGACCTGGGGGGGATTGATAATGAGCCAGCGGTGTGCCCAGGGGGCCAAGGAGGCCAATGGCATCCTGGCTTGTGTCAGCACCAGCGTGGCCAGCAGGGACAGGGAAGGGATCTGAGCCCTGGGCTCGGCACTGGTGAGGCCGCCCCTCGATGACTGGGTTCAGTTTTGGGCCCCCCACTACAAAAGGGACATTGAATGACTCGAGCGTGTCCAGAGAAGGGCAACGGAGCTGGTGCAGGGTCTGGAGCACAGGTCTGATGGGGAGCGGCTGAGGGAACTGGGGGGGTTTAGTCTGGAGAAGAGGAGGCTGAGGGGAGACCTCATCGCCCTCTACAGCTCCCTGAAAGGAGGGTGCAGAGAGCTGGGGATGAGCCTCTTGAACCAAGTAGTAAGCGACAGGACAAGAGGGAATGGCATGCAGGTTGTGCCAGGGCAGGGTCAGACCGGCTCTGAGGAAGGATTTCTGTGCAGAAGGGGCTGTTGGGCGTTGGAATGGGCTGCCCAGGGCAGGGGTGGAGTCCCCATCCCTGGAGGGGTTTAAGAGTCGGGTTGACCCAGCGCTGAGGGATCTGGTGGAGTTGGGAACGGTCAGTGCTAGGTTAACAGTTGGACTAGATGATCTTCAAGGTCCCTTCCAACCTAGCTGATTCTGTGATTGATTCTGTAATAAATGTGATGATGATTCGTGTTGATGAAATATATTGACCTTTAGTACAAATCTATGTGTTGTAAATATTTTATGATGTATATATGTTAAAAGCTATTGTGGTTTTATCTTTAAAATCGGATCGAGGCTTTGTAATCTCAGAGTATCTAATGGCTATGTTGGTGTCTTGACTACGTTGTTACCGCGCCTAGCGCAAAAACTACCAGAGAGAGCCTTGTATCAGGCAGACCCTTGTTTTGATGGAAAAGTACCAGAAGGACCCTCGTTTTGGCGGGAAGAGGAGTGGGAAAACACCAGAGAACCCCCCCTCAACACCACCAGGGAATCTGAGAAGATTCGAGAAAACTCCACTACGCTTGCGCAGGCTAAACACACCCATCTTATGAATATGTATTAGGAAAAGACTATAAAGGGGGTGGGTTTGTTTACAGGGTGTGCGTCGGTGGCAGAGCGCAGACTCCCCGGCGTACCCTGCGCGGTTTTGCTCATTCTTATTTCAACAAAATTATGAAACTGTATTTGGCTTTTGGCTTCTAAATTTGTAAGACAATTATTTTTTTAAAAAAGCATGTAGCAAAAAATGAGTGAAAGCAGCCGTTTGTTTCCTGTGGATGTATTATCTTGGTGGGGTTTTTGGTCAGTTTCCTGCCTGCATTTCTCCTCAGATTACTGAAAAGCTGGCAGGAGCGTATGTCAGTGAAAGCTCTTCTGGACGTTTGTGATGACGGCATGCAGCCCCCTTGGCGTGGTGCCGTACGGCGGACCACACGGCTCAGCGTTTCTTGCAAACAGCATCGTGCGTTTCCAGCCTGCACACAGCATCGCCGTCAACGCAGCAGGTTTCAAAATGGCGCCGTTGCTGGCCAGGGAGTGCCAGCCCCTGCCGACCGCGCGCGGCATCTGCACGGGCCGGGCCGAACACAGGCACGCAAACCTCACCCGAGGGCCTAAAGCTATCGGTTTTAACCTAAAGCGGCCAAGAACATCCATCCCCCCCGCTTTCAGAGATAGTAACAGCCACGGTGGCACACGCTGCCTTGTCCCCTCTCCGGCACTCTGCTTGTAAACAACGTGCAGAGCCCTCCGTGTTTACAGACACGGCTCAAAAGGTTTCGGGGCGGGCCACGTGAAAACAAGGCGACTTTCTTGGCAGCAGACAGGTTTTCACAGAGTTTCAAGAAGCCGCTGCCGAGCCTTTTGCAGCCAGAAGCTTCCCCAAGCCCAAGGCTCGAGCAAGGTCATTAACGACCTGGCGCTAACGAGCTTGTGAACCTCGTGTATGAAACTGTCACACCCGCAGCGGGCCCGGCGTCGCCCAAATGCTTACAAAGCCCTGTCGCTGGCACTGGCACACCAAGCCTTCGCGCGGATTTGCCGTACCCCTCGAGACGGAACGCCGGGGCTTTCAGCAACTCCGCGTCCAGCCGCCGTCTACGGAAGCAAACGGCGGAAAAAAACCGGCGGCGGGAGCCGACCGCCCGCCGGGCGCGGGGGGGGCTCGCCCCTGCCCGCAGACGCTCCCTCCGCGCCCCGGAGGGCGCCGCGGGAGAGGACGGGTGGGGTGCACCTTCCCCTTGGCGGGGCGCAGGACAGCCCGGCTGCTCCCCCGCGCTGGTGCCGAGGTTGGAGGCGGCGGATCCCACGGTTACGGCTCCGGCCGCTCCGCGTCTCCTCCTCCCTCCTGACAGCGGAGCGGCGGCTCAGCCGCCGGCGGGCACCGCCCGCGCTCCTCCCAGTGCGGCGCCGCCTCCTGCCCCGCGGCCGGCGGGAGGGAGGGAGATCCTTGCGTTCCGTGAGTGCGTGTCTCGGTGTTCTCGAAAAGCAGCTAAAGAAGCAGTCCTTCCTTCGGCCTTCCTGTCAGCGGTTGGGCAAGCACAGAGGAAAACTAACCCCGTGTTTGTAGGAAATTGGGCAGCATCAAAGTTCTGGGTTAAAATGCCAGTAGCAGCACTGAGGTGCAAAATAGCCCAGGGTGGGTGACCAGGGCACTGGGAGAGCTGGGAAGAGAACCCAGGTCTTCCTGGAAGCAGCACACTCCTCTGCCTTGAAGAAGCTCTGTCTTCAGGGACAAGTTATTTTCTCTTTTTGGATACAAGGTCCCTGCCCATATGAGTTTGTTTGGGGGGTTTTAGTTTTGGTTTGGGGGGGGGGTGGGGTGGGGGGGGTGTGTGTGTTTTGTTTTTAATATCGTGATTACAGAAATAAGAATGAAAGTACTTGAGTGAGAGTCTCCTGCCAGCTCATTTAAAATCAAACTCGTGACTAGCGTCACCGTTGCTATAAAGGATCTGCTGTTCTATAGCATCGACTCCCTTTCTGTGGCATCCAGAGCTTTTAAAGTACAATTACAGCGAAATGGAAGTTAGGAGGAAGGTTTTGACACTCTAGACAAAGCAGAAAGGAAATGCCACTTAGCAAGCCAGTGATAAAATGAAGATTTTGGTTTTGGGAAAATAAGAGACTCTTGCAGGGTCAAATCCTGTCACGCGCTTTTAAATCTCTCCGTGTCTTGTATTCCCATTCACAAGAAGATGCCTCTTGGTCTTGCAGTGGAATAAATCCACGTAGTTTTCCTCCTCCTGCAGTCCTAGCTAGTGAGCCAGTTTACTGCAGGGTTTCTTAGTAGCCTTCAGTGCCTGAGTTTGCCCTTTGCACCTTTGGAAAGAGAGGGACGATACGTGATCTCTGGACAACTTTCCCACTAGAGCAGAGAGGTTCCTTTCCCCCAAGGTGCAGAGCACAATGCCCGTCAGCTTTTCTTCACTCCGAAGTGAGTTAATTCCTCTCGTCTTGTCAGTTCAAACAACCGCAGCCTGTAGGCCTTCAGCTTTCTCCGACAGCGCCCTTGCTCTTTTCACAGCCCTGTGTATTTTGAACACACCAATCTGACTTTCCCCTCAAGTCACTCCCTATCTTTATTGCAAGGGCTGGTAATGAACGTTTTTGCTCAGTTTTCCCTTCGCTGAGATCAGACCAATACCTGGGCACCACAGGGGAAGATCCAAATACACAACCAGCAAAGAGACTCTTTGCTAGGGAACCGTGAAGTCGGCCACATGGTAAAGAAATGTAATGTTTGATATCCAACAAGTTACTTAGAGCAGCCCGTAGTTTGTACACGGAAGGATTATAGGGCTGATGTAGAAACTGGCTTTTGTCAGTTCCCTGACCTGAGTGTTTTTAACCTCTCCCGCCACTGTTGGTCCAGGTTTGCATTCCTGATCCCGACCGACTCTGCAGAGGCCGTTGTAATCTTCTAGAACACTGTCATCTGGTGGTGGTTGTAAGTCACAGCATGTCAATACAAAAGTGAAAAGGGCAATCAAATCAGGCTAGACAGATGCTCCGATTACCCATTTTATTCATATTAAAGCTTTGAGGGTTCCAATCAGAGCACTACAAAGGTGTTGCCGGGTGGGGGGGGTGGGGTGGTTGGTGGCTCAGACTTGACATGAGGAAACATTTCTTTTCCGGGAGGGTGGTCAAACCCTGGAGCAGGCTTCCTGCAGAGGTGGTTGATGTCCCAGGGCTGTCAGTGTTTGGGAGGCCTTTGGACAATGCCCTTAATACGAAGCTTTAGCTTTGGAAACCCCCGAAGTGGTCAGGCATTGGCCTAGATGGTTGCTATGGATCCCTTCCAGTGGAACTCTTGTGTGACATCACAGCTCTTCGGTGGCTGTGCTGCAGAGCTCAGTGCTGCTCAGGGGCAGAGTGCTGCTCAGCTGCCAGTTGACAAGAAGTCAATGCAGTAGTGGAGCACTGCTAAGGCCAGAGTGAAGAGAGAGATTCATACTCTCCCTGAACACTAGCAAAGCAGTGATGAACTGCTGGAAATATTTCATCTCCTGTACGGTGAGCACCAGAAGCTCTCTCTTCTAAATCACTGGTGCTAGGTTAGGGAGCAGGAGTAAGAGAGAGTAGGCTGTCGGTATGAATTGTTTGGTGTGAAATTTTTCAGCAGGACGTAGAGCTTCCATGGGGAATGGTTATTCGGTACTAGTTGAGGGGTTTGACTTTCAAGTGCGAATATTGGGTCCACTTGGTCAAACTATGATTGATTTTGGAATAATCTTAGGGGGTCTATGATGCTGGAGTTACATCATTAGTATCCAAATTTTACGAAACGTACCCACAGATTTAGGCTATAAAGTGAGTGTAAGCTCCAAACACCTGTCTCTCTTGGTAATCCTTTCAGTGGTCTGATTGTCAATCATGTTTCAGAACATCCAAGTCTGTCTTGTGAGACGGGCATTTTGCAAGGCAGATTTTAGGTATGCCACCTCAGTGATGGTTCTGCAACTAAGTGTTAAGGGATTTAGGGTAATTTTTTTTTTTTTTTTTTGGCAACACTTTGTTCATTCTGCTTATATTGTACAGTATACGTAATGAGAGATCTTGGTAATTAGTTACTTTGTACATAAGAGCTTGAATTTTGAAATATGAGGCTGGCAAACTATGTTTGAGTTGGGTCGGTCTGGCTTGTTGCAGCCTCACTCAGCATGAGGTGAAATTTGTTTGAATAGATGTTCAGTGCTGACAGGAACAAGTTCCTAGTGACATAAAATGTGTCACCTTCTTCTGCCCTTTGTTTAGATTCAATTTTGTAAGTGGGGGTGTTTCCTCTTTGGTCAGGGTTGGTTTTTTTTTAATTTCTTCAAGGAATCAGATGGTATTGCATATGGAAATGCTTCAATCCCTGTCAGTTTGCAGTACTTTTATCCTGAAGCAACTGTACTATGTTCCTAAAGTATTATGAGGCTTGTGTTTCAAATCTGGTGTAAAAGGACCATGGTCAGAAACAATCAAACTACCTGATTTTGTGACGTGCTCTTGTGGCTGCTTCATGATGTAGTCTGCTCTGGAGACTTTGTAGTAAAGTAGAACTTTCCACAGACAGTACGTGGAGCTGGTTGTTTTCTTTAAAAGGAACATCTCGCCTGGACTTTACTGAGATGTTACAGTTAGTAACTGTTGAAGTAAATTATGATACGGAATAATTAGTTCTGCTGTTAATATTTTTCTGGATATATGTGATCTCTGTGTAGGTCCCTTCCGAATCCCGTTTACCAGTTCGGAACAGAAGGAAGACCTATTTGTTCCCAGATGGGAATCGTGAAGACACTTTAACACCAGAGGAAGAGGTCAGTTGAGAACAGTTTTTCTGTGTTCTTTAACTTAAAAAAAAAAAAACCTAACTTTTTTTCCTTGATTAGCTTTTTTTTTTTTTGCTGCCTCAGTCTCACTGTTTTCTGTGCATTTATAGGTATGAATAGTCTAATTGTTCGGTTAAATAATGAAGTGTTTAAGATGAGTAAAACAGACCTTTAAGCTGTAGTGGTTGACCCCCAGAATAGGAAACCTTTTAAGTCTGTCTTCAGGTCTTGAAAATCTTACCTCTGAACTGAACTCAGCAAGGCAGTGGGACCGAAGTAACATTCAGAGAGACTAACTTTGTTTTTTATGCCTCTTTTAGTTGAAAAGTTGGGGGAATCCAGTTAACTGCCCAGGTAACTTGAGGTGGATGAGCCTGAAGGCTTGAACTGAGCCATGGTGAATGTTTCTAACCATACCAATAATCATTATCAAATGTGAAAAAAAAACCCCGAAAAACAAAAAACAAGCCCCAAACCAAACTGAGTCTAAATGATCAATCGTAAAATATCATTAAAATCACTGTCAAGATGATGGGTAACCATGACTTGCACAATAGATGAAGCAGAGGAGTTAATCTGCACTCCTCTTTTTTAATATTGAGTAGTGTGGCTTTTTTTCAGTGGCTTGATTTAAAAAAGAAAAACAAGCAAAAAAAGCCCTGATTTAGAGATTGTGAAAATAGGCCGGTGGGGTAAAGCAGGGAACTTCTGTGATTCTGTAAGCTTTGTCAGAGGAAGCGCTGAGTTCCCAACCAGAAAATTGAGGTGTTGGGTTTTGCTACAAAAAAGATGTGTTTTCTTGCAGTGGAACAATGCCCTTGAATTCTTAACACCACGTTTTCTTGAGGAGATGATCAGTGACACCTGAAATTTGTTTTAAATTCCATTATGAATGCTACACTTTACTTTCCATAAATCTACTTAATCTGGTGTTTTAAAATTAGATCTTAAATTTTATTAAAGTATTCTTGTCAATTAGATTTACAAACCCTTTGTGGTTTCTTTTAATTATTTTTATGGTATCAGAATATGTGATTTTTGAAAGCAGTGTTTGTCGTTAGTCTGTAGTTCTTGGTAAAGTATTGGTCTTCCTCTGTCAGTCCGGTAGTAGCAGAGTAGATGCTTTGGAAATGATAAAGCAGAAGATAGATAAGCTTATTATTAGCTCTCCAGTTAGGAAGCGAAAAAGAACAGGGAATGGAGACGAGAATAAAAGGTAGGAGTGCTTTAGTTTCAAACCCATTAAGAGCAGTTTATGCACTAGGAATAAATCAGTTGCAACAAGACAGTGCTCTGGAGCAGAATACAGGTTTTGTTCAGGCCAGGCGAAGTGCAGTTTCAAAATCCAAACAGACTTCTTGTACGGCTGGTTTTTGCTCTCTTTGCTCTGTCTAAACCTGGGTGACTGCTCATTTCGCTGCCTTCCTTAACTGTCTGGATGTCTTTCTCTTCTCTTCTCTGTTATTTTTGTACGTCTTAAGTTTGCTCCCTGTCAAGCATTTCTGAGGCCCTTTTACACTGAATCATTCCTCTTCTACATTTACGTTTCTGTCTGTTTCTCTGCGTATCCACAGAGCAGAAGCTGTGGGTGTAATCGTGTAGCAGGTACATGGATGGTTATGATAAGTGTACAGCTGAAATACCCACCTGGACAAGCCTCCCCACAGGTATGGGGAGGACAAGGGGGAATTGTTTCCTTCTTCACCGCTGTGTTGTCTTTGTATTATGTTGGTGTAAGTGCCCAATCTGTACCTTCATTCGGGAGGAGGGATGCCCAGTAGGCAGCCTGTCAGGATACCAGGGTGTTGTGTTTGTGTGCAATCCCATTAGCTGGTGTTCAGGGTTGGCACTGCTGCGTGGAGCTTTTTTGCAGGGACAGGTTAGCGGTATGTGATGGCGTGCTGCAGGCTGCTTGTGTTGAGGTGCGTCTCACTGCGCGTGGAGGCCGCCAGCACAGGGCATATGGCGTGGCCTGAAAGCGAATTCCTAGCTGAAGGAAAAGAGCTGACAGGCTTCAGAGAATTTGTCACTAGTGGTAAAGGTGGGCGTCATTCTTTAATGTGTCTCAGAAACAGTTTAGCTTGCTGGAGTGGAATTAGCAGCGACTCCTAGTCCGTGCGTCCCAACACGTGGTCGTGAGGGCAACATTGTGCAGTAATGCTTTCAGATCCCTTGTGTAGCACTGGCAGCGTATGGTGCCGTAGCACAGAACCTTTTGTTTTAGAACAGCGTGAGTACTTCAGCCGCATAAAGCAATAATTGCATTTTATGTAAAAATCATAAAGCCATTTAAAATAAGAAAAGGACTGCTTAAGACGGCATACTAGAACGAACATGTACACAGGCTTTTACAATAAATTTCTTCTCTTAATCATAGGAAAATATTTTTGTGTCTTTGAGATAAGTACAGTCTTCTGTTTACTACATCAAGAAGTGTGTCACAATATTCTAAAAAAACTTGGGATAACAGTAAATGCAACTATTTTAATTACATGTTCTTTACTTTTTAAAGGGGATACACAGAAATACATTATTTTAGAAGTTTAAATCAGAGGTGTAGCTTATTGGATTTAGTTGCTATCTGAAACTGCCCACATGTGGTAGTTGCATGCTTGATTTTTCAGCACGAGACGATTCTTCTAAGGGCGTGGTAGCTGTTTGGTGTCACGCATGTGTTAGGCAACAGTCGTTCCTTTGCCCAGGTCAGGTGTCTGTTTCCCGGTCTTCAGTATGTGTGTCTGCCTAAAAGCAGTGCAAAAGTCATTATTTGCTTTGAATTTTTGCAGCTGAGTGCCACTCAGTCTTTGGCCCAGAGGCTGCAGCTCCGAGTTCCCTCCATGGAGTCTTTGTTTCGAAGCCCGGTAAAAGAGTCCCTGTTCCGCTCTTCTTCTAAGGAGTCCCTGTTCTGTTCTTCTTCCAAGGAGTCCCTGTTAGGCGCTGCTTCGAAAGACTCACTGAGTCAGCTGGACTTGGACACAGCTGGTCCCAACCTTGATCCGCGTTCTGACACCGACAGCGAAACAGAAGAGCCTGTGGGAAACGCGGACAGCCTCAGCAAAGAGCAGATGCTGCAGCGACGGTGCAGTTGCTGGGGAAAATGCTCAGAGGTAGGCAGTGTTGTGAGTGACTTAGGTGGGTGGAGAGGGGAAAAAGATGAGGCCAACACATACTGCAGTAGTGGCTCATCTTTTTGTTTCCCTGTCTGGAGCAAATCGATGGACTTAGAGCTAACCTTAGAGCAAGTCTAGTTATATTTGGTTCAGATAGGTCAAATGCTTTTCTGTTAATAAAACAGGGAAATCCCTTTCTTCTCTTGTTTGTAAATAATTCCGTGTTGTCAGCAATAGAGGCTAATTAGTGGTTCCTTACACCAAGTAGGCCTATGAAGGTTTCTGCTGAAAGCCTGTAGCAAGGGGTGGAGTTCAGCACAGAGGTGAGCAGGGCTCGTACTCGCATGACAGCAAACTGACTTTTCTTCTGGAACTTGTTGTTGAAGTGCACAGTGCCTCTTTTGTGCAGACGCGATAGGCAGGCGTTTTGTTTCAGATAGGGAGGTTCTATTCCCCATAATTTCCAGGTATTCCCTGAAAGCCATTAATTCAAGGACTATTTCTCTTGCTATTCTAATGAAAACCAATGCTGTAAGTAGTTTTGCTACTAATTTTTGAAATTGTTGGGAAAAGTAAAGGTTTCAACGTGGTGGTGTTGGATTTTGGGTTTTGGGAGTCTGTGTGTGTATTGTATTTAAATCTGGACATTTGCACTGGCTTTTACAGTTGTTCAAGTGTTTACTGCCCTCAAGTACAAAAATACCTGTGCAGCCCTTTGGCTGTCAGTGTCAAAATCCTTGGAATCTAAAATATGTGTACAGCAATTACAGTATTCAACATATGCCTGAAGAAACAGTTATCTTCCATTAATTCAGTAATTGTTGTCTCCTATTAATTCTTTCATTCTTTTCCAGGTAGTATTAGGAGACAGATTTTTTTAAAAGTTTATCTAAACAGTGTTGCCACTGTTTGAAAATTCTTCGAGTTGTTGGTTATGTTTGGTGGATCTGTTGGTTTTTCTTAGTGTAGTCTGTCTAGAAACTCTTAATTTTCTCTATCAGAAAGGCTTGTTTTTGTGGTTTTTTTTTTTTTTTTTTCAGTTGTTGTGAGTTTCTGAGGTCATTTGGAAAGAATTGTTTTGCCAGAGCTCTGAAGAATGTAGTTTCAATATATAAGGAGTATTTAAGATGTTTGGGGTGTTTTTCTCATTTAAAGTAGGATCCAAAGTTAGCATCTCAAAAATATGGGAAGGGAAACCATCCATAGAAGGTTTAGTTTTCTTTTAAATGTAAAATGAGTATGACTTTGAAATTAGAAGTAATTTTGAACTCTGAAAAATTTTTATTTTAAATAGGATTTTGAAGAGATCTTTTGACTTAAAGATTTCTCGGCTTGGAGTTTTGGCTTTGTTTTCCTTTAAATTTTCAGCAATTTGGAAAGAGCATATTCTCGTTCCAAGTGCCATTATGCTACTTAAGCTTTGGACAGCTTAGGAAATTGTGATCAAATTTATAATTAAACTGAATTGTGCAGTTACTCATGAAGTCCTTTTGTCGGCTTACAATGAGAAGTGTTGTCCGCTTCCAGTCTTCCTTTGCCTGCTGGGTATATGCAGAGCACATGGAATGACAACTTTTGTTATTACAGAGAGTTGGGTTTTTTTCTAGAGTTGTAAGGGTATTTTTTAACATACACTCAGTGTAAAACTACTTTCACTGCAGGTCTCTGGGATGTGAACCCTTACAAATGTACACCCCTGTAGGGTAGCTGTGTGGGATGTAACTTTCTCATACGGTTGGTTTTTGACTGCCTGTGTTGAAGCACGGCTCTTCTTGGAGGTCTTTTCAGTGAAGGGAAGACAGCGCATGAATGCTGAATGACCTTATTGTTTTGACATGTAGGCTTTATTTTTTTAAGACATTGGAGATATTTTCTAAATGGAAGGAGGAAACATTGATTAAATTTAAGTATGTTTGTGTCAGAAGAGCTTTCTCAAATGAAGATAAGAGTTTGAAAATGCAGATAGAGATAAAACTAAGCAATTTACTGTGATAGCTGTAAGTGCATGCATTATCAACGTTATACCTGATTTCTGTTTTTTAGCTAGTGTCTGCTTATCAAGTTATCCAGCGGGAGAAGCAGCAGCTACAGGTAAGCATTACTTTTTATCCTCTTAGAATGTGTAGTGCAAATACAGATTTAATTCTCAGTGCATTGTGTGTGTGTTTACACAATACGTTGTTTATGTGTGTGTGTGTAACAGAAGACTCCTTAGCTGTGATTTCTGAGGAATAAGCTAATACTGGTTTGTCAAAGTAACGTTGAAGCTATTGTAATCCAGCCTTTTGTTATTGCATCAGCTGAGTTCAGGTGATTGCCAACCCACAGTTGGCAGTTCATGATAACCCACATTGAGCTTGACTTGAAAGAAAAATTCAAGTCGTTAATTCTTCTGCTGAAGCAGAATTCTGTGGATTTATTTATGCTTTATATATAAAGTTACATTTAATAAGCCTGATGTTTATTCTTTCTTTTTCTAAGGACATTCTGAGTCAAACTCAGGGTAAAGCACTCCGCAGAATTGGAGAACTGAGAGAGGTAATTTACTTTATTGGTTGAATATTTATACCACACATACATAGGCTCTTTCTCTGCCTAGCTTTTTTTTTGTTCACTTTACAAAATATTTTCTGTCGTGCAGCAGGGTTTTTTACCGCCTGTGTTTATTTGTTTATATGGGGTTGTTTCTCTGACTCGTTTCCCATTCAGCAGCTTATTGTCATCCTCTTAAGTTGGAGCAGTTCATCGTACCGACTGAACTGCTTTTCTGTTCATTGGGAAATAGGTAGAAATGTGTGTGGTTCTTAGAGTATTGTTGGATCCAGCAGTAGATGTCCCTGTGCAACTTGTTGCTCTTCTATTAAGCATTAAGAAAGGCTAATGTTAGGCAAATACAAGTAAGAGACACTTTGAAATAAAAATTTTAATGACTGTCAGTATAAAAAAACGATAGAATTTTAAAAACTGCACACTTGATCTCCATTATAATGTCTCCATTGCTTTTATGGATTTGTAGCGTAGTTTATTTGCATCATGAGATCAGGTGGGTTGTGTTATGATTGTTGTCTGCTTAGGTTATAGTGAAATTAAAAGGAGAATCTCTAATGTGTAGGGTATTGATAATAAACCTGCTGAGTTTAATTAAAAGACAGGCAATCGGGCAGAACAAATGAAAAGGGCAAGTTGACCAAAGCCGTATTGTCAAGCTTTGGTGAAGCAGGATGCGAAACGGAAGCGTTTTCACTGCCCCGAGAGCCAGTGCAGCGTCGGTTCAGAGATGGGTGCACGAGGGCCTCTCTGTCCATGCTCTGACCTCACTTGGCAGCTGGGTACCAGCTGGCTCAAAGCCAGGGGCTTTCTCTGTGCCTGCACTCGTGTTTTGGCGTGTGCTGTGCCGAGCAGCAGCGCTGCTGTGGAGGGTGCAGGGCCGTGGTGAGGTCCCACCTGTGCCTGAAGGCAGGCGAGCTCCAGGCAGTCAGGCGTCTCTCGCCCGCGAACGAGGGCCGGGGTCTGGCCCTGGAGGGTGAGGGATGTGACTGTGAGCATCCGGACATGCACGTACCCAAGGCTCCTGCTCGCCCGCAAGGGGCTGCCCCGGTGCAACATGATTTCAGAGGAGGTCACCGACAAATTGTGGAGCTTCTACTTGAGCTGTGCAGGGTGTGATCCAGGGAATCAGGCTGTGAATTGTGTAAGCCATGGGGACAGCATTTTGGTTGGGATCTGTGCTGTTTCTGCCCCAGCAGCTGCGAACGGGGGGCCAGAGTGCTGAGCGTGTGGTGCTCAGCTGAGCTGGAGCCTGTGCCTGGGCTCTTGCTCTGTCCTAAGCTAAGCTGTCAGCCCATAGGAGGGGAAAACCCACAGCATTCCTGACAGAAGTGGCTTGCCAGTGGCTTTTTTTCCAGTTCACTACAAGGTCAAATGAAAGAAGCTCATTCTGTGTTCAGTCTCTATCCGCATGCTCCAGTAGGTTTGGTTTTCCAGCTTATTGGTACTTGGTAAAGTTTGGAAGGCATGTATGTACACCAGAGTTAAAGCTTTTCACTATGAAGAAGGGTTGAACATGTGCCTGCTTACTTTTCACATTTGCTATCACAGCCTTTCTGATTCATATATGTATATAAAAATATATGTATTTCTGATACACGTAGATTTCTATATAGATTTGTTATAAAATTTAATTCCATTCTTGTAAGTCTTGTAGATCTAAACATTCCTTCAAAGCTAATATTGAAATCTTTTTTATTAATTGAAGACCTTCAAAAAATAGGTTTTTGGTCTTTTAGAAGCCCAAGTTACAGCATGAGGTAAAACAGACCTAAAAGAAAAGTTACAGATCAAATGGTACATTGCCATTGTGGGAGCTAAAATGGTACCAAATAGATCATTCACTGATGTAATAATTTGTTATCAGAAGTTAAAAAATCTTTTTCTTCATCGTGCAGTCCATTTTCCTCATATATATGCTGAATCAGAGAAGTTCCTTTTAAGAGGGCCATGTAGGAATAAACTAAGTCTTCTCTGAGACCAAGCTGACAGTGTGAAATAGTCCCTGGCTGTCAACGTGTCTTTTGCTTACCTTAGTTTTCTCTTGTTAAGAATAATTCCTCAGCAGCAGTCTTCGGAGTTCTCCTTGTCAGACAAGGATCAGAAGGGACTTGGGGACCCAAAAAGACTATTTCGATGTTGATTTCAGTAAAACTCTTTGTCACTTGTTGTTGCACTGAGCTGCTTTCCTTGGCTTGGACGGAATTGCTTCTAAAGCTCAGGAGCGCAAGGCAGAAGCGTGATCAGTAGCTGTTGAGACCCTGAGGCAAGGCATGGTTACAAAGTGGATATAGTTGCTTGGGCAGAGAGAGGAATAGTTTTCCCGGTGACAGCTCCCAGCACTGTCCTGCC
This sequence comes from Athene noctua, assembly GCF_965140245.1. Classification (NCBI taxonomy): domain Eukaryota; kingdom Metazoa; phylum Chordata; class Aves; order Strigiformes; family Strigidae; genus Athene; species Athene noctua. The sequence goes on from NC_134038.1 coordinate 163,742,372, forward strand.
TGCGTGGCTGGGCAGGCTCAGCTCACACGGCTGCGGATCTCAGAGCTGGTATCAGGCTCTGCTCTGGCAGCCGGGATTCAGGGCTGAAGGTAAGGGGTAGGCAGCAAGATGGATAAAAGCAAGATCTGCAGTTAGAGGAAAGCAATGCAGGAAGCATTTAGTGCCCTGTGTTTTGTCTCCTGTTTGCTTTTTCATCCTTTCTGTCGTCCTTTATCTTTTCCTGGCTCACAGAAGCCACGTTTACGGGTGCCGCTTGCTTTATACAAGCGATCTGTGCAGAATAATGGTCGTAGAAGCATTCATTTCCTGGGTAAATCACTGGGAAGATATATATGGATGAAGTAAATATTGAAGGAAAAAAAAAAAAAAAGAATACAAGTTTGGGAAATTGCTTACAGTGCGTGCATGAAATGTGTCTGGTTCCCATTCTCTCAATAAGGAGTTAGATGTGAATCAATTTAAATACATTTCTTTTCTATTAGAGCAGTAAGTATTTAAAGGAACTGAAATATTTAAACTTTAAAAGCACAGGAAGGAAATAGAAGAAACCTCCCTAAGGCAGTATTTTATGATTACACAGATCCTAGTAATGCATTTAGGTAACGTCGAGGAAGTTTCTAAAGGTGTTCAGCCAAATGAATGCAACTAAGCAGCAAGTAAAGCCACATAGTTCAGTTCTTTGGCATCCCCTGACTTGCTGATTTGAGACCCCTTTGAGGGATGAAAAAGCCAACTTTCTGCTCCTCTAAGTGCCATATGTCATATTAGAGTGCTAGCCTGTTGGAGGAGCATGAGAGACACTGACATTTCTGCTGTTTCAGTTGACTTAATCTGGTGGCTAAATGAAGAACCGAGTTTACTGAAGTGCAGTCTTCAACTTCCAGAAGGGTTTTTGGGAGCAGGCATGAAGCGATCCCTACACAAACTTGTGTTTTAGAACAAAAGAATTGTGGATAATTCTGCATTAGATCTAGACTCCTGCTGGTTTAATAATGGGATGTTCTTATGTGGTGTGGAATGTTGTATAGTAAAAGAAATACCCACTTTGTGGTTGTATTCTAGGGTCACAGCTGTGAAGAGGCATTTCTAATATTTCACAGTATTTTGATAAACCTTTCAAATTCACATGTTAGTTTCATTTGAGATGTGTTTGTTTATGATTCTCAGGAGCTCCAGATGACACAACAAGCAAGGAAACATCTCCAAGAGGAATTTGATGCTTCCTTAGAAGAAAAGGATCAACTTATTAGTGTCCTGCAAACTCAGGTGAGATACCTTACCCAACAGATGTGCTTTAAAACTGCTCTTCCTACTTTTTTTTTGCTTTAAATTACATATTTCCTATCATGCATGTCCATGTCTTTTTATAATTGCTGCGATGTTGTTGAGCTTCTTGAGAATTTATGTTTATCTAGAAAATAAATGCATCTTCGTGGTAGAGGATACCCTTGCACGATCTCACTCGTGTTAAATGTGATTGTTTGATATGTGCTTACATTGTATTGTCTTTGTTATCAAGAACATAACATTGGCAGTTGTTTGAGTTTGGCAAAATTTATGTGTTTTGCTTAATTGGTCTTTTCTTCTCCACTCATATTGAAACTATTTTTGTGAATTGGAAACAATTCTGATTTTTGAAATGCTACAAAAATGCAGCCAGATTATTCCTTTCTCTACTCGCTGATACCAATTTATTTAACTCTCTCTAGTTCTGAAGAGCAAAACATGATCTACTTAGAATCCTTGGGTTTTTCTAACAAAAAGAACATTTTATTTAGGTATCATTGCTGAAAAAGACGTTACAGAATGGTCAGATACGCACTGAACTGCCTGACTCGACTGTCCCATCTAAACCACAAGTTCAAAGTCCAACAAAAGAAGTCGGCACAGAAACTCCTGTGGAACCAGGAAGCAATGGTAGGTATTGCAGCTTTTTGAAGAGATGTTGAGTTTTGGGAAAGAAGCCTGCTGTTATTGATGATGGAGTAACAATACTTAGGGCTGAACATGTCATAGTAAGGATATATTTCCTGGAAGGAGACAGTTGTTTTGAAAAGAGCGTGGCAGCTAGAGGACAGGATAACCCTTCAAAGAGACTAAATTTTCATGAGAATTCAAGTCTGATGCGTCTCGCCTTTCTCAGAAATGACGACAGTATTGTAATTATTGCATTTGATGGAAGGGGTTTTTTTTACTCTCCCCACTCAATATGATTAAGAGATTCTGTCCCCCATAAGCAAGGACCTATGCCTGGAGTTCAGAGAGGACACCAGTTGCCAGACTTTCTCTTTTTTTCCACACACACCGACTACCCCTCCCCTCCCCAGGAAAAAGTAAAAGCAAAGATCCATTTTGATATTCATGCTGTTGAGTAATCTAAGTGTCCCCTCACACCAGGAGGTTATTGGAGTTACGGGACTCCCAGTATTGTGTCTATTTGATTACTGAGCAAGGGACATTATAATGCTGATACATAATGAATGTGTCATTGGCATCCTGCATAGAAAGACAGGGACAGAGGTGAACATGCATCTTTCAGTTATCTTTGTTCAGCATCTGCCATGATTTTTGTACGTTAGGATGATATGAAGGCTCAGATCAGAGATTTTCTGTCATGTCTTTTGTAGTGCTTAGGAAATAATTTAAGTATCTGGGCCCTGAGAATCAGGGTTCAGGACGTTTCCTGTGCGGGAGTGTGCTTCTGGACTATAGCATGTAAGACTTACGAACTGAACCTCTGAATTTGTCTGTCCTGTTTTCATGGCAAGTACTGGGACTGACTCCAGAGCATCAGAGGGGAACACAGAGTGAAATAAACAGAGCAAAAGGGACATAGATCTTTCTTGACTATCATGTACTTTTTTTTCTTTGAAGCTTTTGAAGAGCTTGAGAGGGCTCTGAGTCTTGCCCAAAAGGCAGAGGAAGCCCAGAAGAAACTGCAGGCAGAAACGGATAAAAAAATCAAAGCAGTAGAAAAGGCAAGTGAGGAAGAGAGGGTAAATCTTCAGCGGGAGTTAACCAGAGTGAAACAAGAGGTGGTTGAGATTATGAAGGTAAAAGCTGAGACTCACCCTGTACTATTGGCTTTTAATCTAATAATTCAATTACAATTAAACTATAGTTGTAAAATACATTAGTATATCATAACGTCATAAAATTTTCGATTTAGTAAGTTCTATAAAAATTAATGTCTAGGGTTAAAGATTTCCTTAAGACAGAACAGAAAACTCCCCATATAGATTTTATTTTTCTCTAACAGTTTAAAATCAGTGAATGAAAACACCTGTAAATGACAGTTCTTGTGTTGGCATTTGTGATGTTAGTAATTTTTCTAAGAGAATACACTGATGCTTTAGGGGGAGAACTTCCTTGCATTACATTATTCTTAAATAAAGCATGTTCATAGATTGTAGATAGCTGGCTACATAGGGTATCATCACTTGACTTTCTGGCACGTGAAATAACAAGAATGCCGGGAAAGCTAGAGACAGAAGTTCCTTTTCCAATTTATGATCACATTTGCACTGACACTGAAAACACACAAGTTCACCTTGGTAGATGAGTCTTTAGAAGATCTGGTGTTTCCTTTGGTAGAGCTGTGAAAGACTTGAGAAGGAAGATGGACAACTTCAAGCTTGAAAATAGCCCCTGTCAGGGCTCAGTAGGAAGCGTTCAAGTGACTGATACTCAAAGGCAGCAAAGAGATGGTTCCGGTTTCCTCTCTCTGTTGCACTGCTTTTCTTCATGAGAAATAATACAAAGTGTTATTGAATATGAATGTGACATTTTTTTTCTGACTGATTGACAGAAGTCTTCAGAGGAGCGTGTTGCTGAACTAGAAAAATGCCACAAAAAAGAAATGGCTGCCAAAGATCGGGAGCTAAATGAGAGGTTACAGGCCCAAGAAAAGGCGTTCCAGGGCAAGATGAAGGCAGCTCTTGTGAGTATCCCTGCAATGTGTAGAAAGGTGTTTCTCTGAGTGTGAGGTGGAACTAGAAGTCTTAATCTGACCCTGTTCTGTAGCGAGAGTCCTTCTGCTCTCAGAGATACAAAGCGTCCTCCAAAAGTCAAAGAGGTCAGACAGCCTCTTCAGCAGCATGAAGGGAAAGCAGCTGTGGTGATACAGGCTGAATAATGACAGTTAATCACTCTCCCTGCTCACTAACAGCTGCATCTTGTGGGAAAGACTTATTTTATTTTTAAAACTCCTTTTGTTAGACATTTTTTAAAAATTTCTTCCTCTGGATCACTGGCGATTAGCCAGAGCAACTAGAGTAGAAGAGGTTCAAAGAATGAGGCTGTTACTTGAAAAGTGTTGGTATCGTTGTGGCCGATGGTGCTGTATTATGTGAGCAGGGTTAACTCTTCATAGTGTTTGACCTCAGAAAAGAATTTCCTTCCAGGCCAGGCTGGGAGGAATCACTGGATTCTTTGTTCTTTTTCACAAGCTGTAATCCACTTTAGATCATGTAATTTTACCTAACAAATAGTAGACTCTCTTTTGTGCTCCTCCATGATGGCTGGTGAGTAGGACTGAGGGACTTTGACAGTCTCTTCCTGACTATTTTTTTTGCCTACCTATTTCTCAGGTTATTTTTTAATTATAAGGACTAGAAGCTTGAAAATAATTTAGCAATGGAAGCAAGTGAGAACAGACCTTTAGTCCTCTAAGGTGTTACTGTCAATCATGCTAAACAAAACAAAATGGAAGGCTGGATTGCATTAGGTTTTTCATAGAAAGGCGAATGGTCCCCAAGAAGAGAAAATGGAAGTGATTTGTAACGGTTTTGTTTACACAGACGAAATACAAACTCTGTGCTTGTGGTGAAAATACAGGTGTGCCTAGTGTATGACTCCTATTAACTTGTTTGTAAATATTCAATTCTGCTGGTTTTGGAGGTGTGATGACTGTATTTATTGTTTTAATCATAATTTTTGATACAGGAAATAAACCGGATTGAGTATTTAAAAGCCCTTCAAGAACAAGAGGAGCAAGGGTCCCTAGCTTTAGAAGAATTAGAGCTGCAGAAGAAAGCAATACAGTCACAGTGTGACAAGAAAGTTCAGAGGATGCATCAAGAAGTAAAGACTTCTAGAACTGTGAGTAAAGATTCCAAAGGGGTAGATGTTTACAGGAATTCCTTTTAGTATATATTCTCAGTGTGACAGTTTACAGATACTGTGGATTTGTTGCGACTGGGTTGTTTTAATGTCACAGTGTTTAAAAAACACACATCTGCATTCACTTTCTATCATGGCATGATACATTAATTTGTATCCCTCTGCATAATTTTTATGTATGTTCTACAGGAGAGTTAAACTTCAAGCTGTTTAACTCCTGGGTACTGCTAGCGTACACACACTTACAAAGATCCTTGAGTAAATAAGAAAATGTGCTTAAATTTTTGAAGTGTCCCGTGCTTTATGTAATGGGTCAGATTGCATTATCTGCCAATGCAAGTTTGTACGTTATTCCGCCACTCCCTAATATTAGTTTGAAAGTTTTGCCTATAGAAGCATTTTACCTTGACAGCAGAATTTCCACGAGATGTGTGGAATTAAGATAAATCAGTAGGTGTGTACAAAGCTTGGTAGTACTCGTGTAGACTCCTGATGTCTTTCATCCTATGTGTTGGCACTTTAGCTTAATAAGAAAAAATGGATGTGTATCTCATAAATGTCCCAGGAATTTATTTTATTTGTATTAGTTAAATTCTTTCTAAGCTTTTATTGTATGTGTTTTCACCACAAGGAAAGAGAAAGCCTTTTATTAAATAACTAACCATAATGGAAGCAAGTCTGAGAAGAAACTAGGTGAATGAAAGGCTGCCATAAAAAGTTAATATTCACTAAAAATAATGGAATAAGTTACTTGTAGTTATGTGAACCTGGTGAGATTTTGAAAAAAGTTGATCTTGCTGCCTTATGAATATTCTTATTCTTTTAAAACTTTTTTTCTAACAGAGGATTCTTGAACTGGAAAGCTCTCTTGCAAAGTATTTGGAAGAGGCCAGAAAGCAATCAGAAGAAAAAAAGCAGCACAATAAGGAAATAAGTGATATAGTTGAAAAGCACAAGAATGAACTGGAAAACATGAAACAGCAGCAGGAAAAGCTTTGGACAGAAAAACTTCAAATCTTAAAGCAACAACAAGTAACTGAAATGGAAAAAATGAGAGAGAAACAAGAACAAGAGATAGCTACAATTTTGAAAGAGAAAGAAACAGTTTTCCGTGCACACATAGAAGAGATGAATGAAAAAACGTTACAAAAACTTGATGTGAAACAAGCAGAGTTCGAAGCACTGTCTTCTGAGCTATCAGAAGCACTAAAAATTCGTCATGCCTTGGAACAAGAGCTCTCTGCATTGAATAGTAAAGTGTGTGAAGCAAGGCAAGAATTGGAAGAAGAGAGGAAAAGGCACAAAGAAGAGGTTGAAGTTATGTCAAAAGAGCATGCAATGTCTATTCGAGGAGTTGAGGAGGTACTCAAAGAGGAACTCAACCAACTCAGGCAGTCACTGAAGAAACTTGCGGAGCAGGAAGCTAAGCTAAAAAAAGAGCTTGAAAACAAGCAATTGGAGTTCAGTCAGAAAGAGAGCGAATTCAATGCCAAAATGTTGGAAATGGCACATGCCGGCACAGCTGGAATCAATGATGCTGTGTCAAAACTAGAATGTAATCACAAAGAGCAGCTGGAGAGTCTTGCTGAGGCTCACAGGAGGGAGTTGGTAGAAATTACCCGGAGTTGGGAAGAGAAACTCCATCAGCAGGTTGAAGAGCTCCAGGAAAAGCATGAAATGGAGCTTCAAGAGAAGGAGCAGGAAGTTGGAGACCTGAAAGAGGAACTTGCCACCTGCAGTGCTGAGAAGGAGGGCTCCAGAGCAGAAATAACCCGACTGAAGGGAGAGCAGGTGACAAGGGAGGAGTCCCTGAAGGAACTGCAAGAACAACTAAGGCAGTCAGTGTCGAAGGTGAATGCTTTGTCAGATAAGTGACCTGAAAACACAGTTGAAGAAATTGGAAGGTGATCTTAATCAGGCCCTGAAAGAGCAGTCAGGACTTGAGGAACAGCTCAGTGAGCAGAAAGCAGTTGAAGAAAAGGACAAAGCCAAAATTACCGAGCTGGCTGATGAAAGAACACTAAATTTAAGCTCCAGCTCTGATTACTTAGTAAATGTGCTAGGGTTAGGTCCTTGGGTCCTTGATCAGTTTGTGTTCCAGGTGGAAAAGAGGGAAGCGAGTGAGTGAAATTTTAAGCTTTACTAGAGTTGTGGTGGTGGTGGTTGTTTTTGAAGGATTTAAATACAGTGTTTATAGGTCAGCCTCCCTCCCTAGCTCCTTTCTCTGAGGCTCTGTCCAGATAGGCACCACGGCCCTTAAAGTAAGGTTCTGTTCTATGTGGGATGCAGTCTGTTTGCATAGTTTCTGTGCTAAGAGCTTTCACTTTTACTTCTAAGGGAACAGTTTGTCTGCTTGATGCTTGCAGACAAACATAAGTTTTGCTCCAGTAACATTTCAACCAGGAGTTCGCAGCGAACTTGGTTCTGAAGATGCTATTGTAAGATTCTATGGTTCTTGATGTAAAAAACCTCTAAAAAAACCACCACCCCCCAAAAACCACCTCAAATTAAGAGTAAATAGAAGGAGCTGAGTACGCCAGGTATTGAGGATTTTTAACTAGAGTTCTATGACCATCTATTAAAAAAAAATCTTAGGAAAGGTTAATTGTTGATGTGTTTTTGACGGCATTTTTGTCATGTTTTCTTTATGTATGCTTATGTGTTTAGAGTAGACAGGTGTACATATATATGTGAATACATATACGTGCGTAACATTTGCTGTAGATACTGCGTGTGTATATACACATGTACACCCATTTCCTTAAGTAGTTTAGGGAAAGTTTTTAATAACACAGTTTTTAATGTCTTTTGATTTCATCGAAGGAGATTCTGTTTAACCGAAAACTGTCAATTATGCTTATTTTAGCTGCTTGTGAACACCATTCATCATTTTGACTGTTCTCTATTTAGATTCATGTACTGGAAGACCAGTTGAAAAACTATGAGAAGAATGTGAACGTCTCCTCCGTTGCAACACCATACAGAGGTAAGTACACTGTTTTCATCACAAGTAAGTTGTTTGCTTGAAAGATACGCTTTGGTTTAGACAATTTATTAAAATGTCAGTCTCTTTCAAACACTTGTATCATACTTTTATGGCATCTTATCCTCGTTTTGTCTTCTCTGTTATAGCAGAGCTGGTGTGTGATTTCAGATGAGGGAGTCACAGAGCATTTTGTTTGGGGTTTGGTTTTATGTCATGCAGTTAGAAGAGCTCTATATCGGAGTTCTTAAGCTTTCTCTGGGGAGAGTGGTATAAGCAGTGGCACTCAAAAGTGGGTAGGGAGGAATTACCCATTTGTCTTGGCTAATTAGATACACATTTTATGACTTTAAAGCTCGTGAACAATACTGGATTTTACAGATCTGTCTTGTGTTACGTGCTTGGACATTGACTCTTCTTGTGATGAGAGTTCCTTTGCAAGATGATCTGCTTTGACACAGTAATAAGTAAAATCCCAGTTCCCCTTGTAATCTTTGAAATATGTGTCCCTGAAAGTGGTTTTGGAGCTGAAATCCCCTGGCATTTCAGGCAAATAACCGTCTCCTCGTGACTGGAGTCATGGTGCGCGCAGGGAATAGAACCGCAGAGTTACCCTGCGTTATGCCGAGCGCTCTGCAGGAGCAGCTCTGAGGCGGGTCTGAGGGGTCCCCCCAGGAGAGCAGCTCTCTGCAGAGCAGGTCCCAGCCCCCCGGGAGACAGGGGCAGAGACGGGCACAGCTACAGCATCGCTCGGGCAGGGACTGAAGGCCCCGGGCTGAGCTCAGACACGTCCCCTGGGCCCTTGGCAGGAGACGGGGGGGCTGGGGGTCCCGGGGAGGCCGGTCCCGGCCACTGAGGCCTGTGAGCACCCCCAGGACCCTGACAGAAGCAGACGTGCACTGCTCATGTGCTCTCCCGTGGGCACTGATAGTTGGCTACTTCAGCTGGGAGGGACGTACAGTGATGGGTCCAAGGGCCTGACCAGTTCACTGCTAAGGTATCAATGGCATTGTCCAAATGCCTCTCAAACACTGACAGCCCTGGGACTTTGACTGCCACTCAGGAAGCCTGTTCCAGGGTTTGACCTGCCCTGCCTCTCAGGAGAGGAATGTTTCCTCCTGTGAAGTCCAAACCTCTGACAACACAGCTCTGAGCCATTCCCACGCGTCCTGGCGCTGGGTACCAGGGAGCAGAGCTCAGCACCTCCCTCTGCCCTTCCCCTCCCCAGGAAGCTGCAGAGAGCAGTGAGGTCGCCCCTCAGCCTCCTCCTCTCCAAACCAGAGAATCCCCAGGGTGCGGTTTGCCCTCTTGGCTGCCGGGGCACAACTGCTGACTCCTGACGAGCCTCCTGCCAACCAGCACCCCCAGACCCCTTTCGGTGTTTGTTGTTACTCTATCCCAGGTGCAGAACCCAGCATTTGTTCTTGTCCAGTTGCCTGCCGTTGGTGAAACTTGGATTCATATGAGTGACTCGCAGTATAAATGTTCTCTTGTTTTTGTTTACACAGATGGAAACCTTCACCATGCCGACGTTTCCCTCTCTGAGGAGCCTGCCGAGTTTGAATACTTGAAGAAAGCGTTTTTTGAGTATATGATGGGTCGTGAGACAAAGGTATGGGAAGTTGTATATGGTGACACGTGATTGAGGCTAGAATACAGTTTTACATCCGTGCTGTATGGATTTGAATTGCCGTGTGTTTGTGATTCCTTACATGCTGTTTATTACTGGCACAGCATTCGATAGGCTGTCACACTTTTTTCCCAAAGAGGCATGATCCATACCTTAGTAACTTTGTCAACACGCCGAGGTGAGTGGCGGGGGGAGCGGGGTTGTCACATCTCTCACCGATGTACCGATGGAGACAAAAACCTGTACAGGTAGGTATGGGTCTATTAACACAAGTCCTGTCGTCACTCGAGTTCTATTGTGAAAGCTGGTATGCACAATATTAGCTTTTTAGTAGCTCTGAAGATGATGAAATATCTCTTTAATTGTTGCTTAAAGATGTTTTTTAGTGCTCCCTCATCTGTATAGCTTCTCTAGATAGTATTCATTTACCCTTCAAAGCAGTGAAAAAACCTGCACAGTAGGCTTCTTACTGTATGCTGCAAGCCTGTGAAATTATTCCTAAGTTGGAATTTTACTAGCTTGTAACAATACTGATGCTTAGAGACTGACCAGGTTCAGAAGAAGTATGTCATAACACAAACATTTTCTTTGGATGATAAAACTTTAACTAACCTTTTTCACTCATTGAGGTTATTTCTTACTTCAAAACATTACTATACATGCCTCAAAACTTTGCATTATAAAACTGTGCGGGTTTTTTTTCCTTTTAACTCTGATTTACTGAAGTTTGCAGTTGATTTGATTAATAAGAGCAACTAACAACAATCAGTGCTGAAGTAAATTGGCTTTAGGTCTTGATTCTGTCTTTCAGTTGCTTTGATTAAATTAAATATATATAATAAATGTATGTATGTATGCATTTATATGCATGTATGTGTTTGTAGACACATATATGTATTTATTTGCCCTGGACACTACGTTGTATTTAACGAGAAGATGCCATTACAACATTGCCTGCAATCAGGCTCCTAAAATATGATGGATATTGAGAGGAGAACAAATAAATTGGAAAAGATAGAGATCTGGTTCCTACAAGAACTTAGGAAAGCTTTGTTGGAAAGTTCGTATGATCGAAAGAGGAAGTATATTTAAACAACCAACCAGCAGAAATAATTCTCAAAGCACTACAACTTTTAGCTTTGGCAAGTTAGATGTAGATAGGTAAGGGAAGATGACAGAGTTCTTACAATAGAAAGTGACTGTATTCTTCCCTGCTGCGTGTTCATACCAATTTGATTACCTCGTAGCAAATTTTAACTGAGGGCAAATATATTTTTAAATGCATTTCCAAGCATTTTAGTGCATATGAAATTAAATTACTTATAGATGACTTTGGGTTGGTTTTTTTTTTTTAGACAATGGCTAAGGTTATAACAGCAGTATTAAAGTTCCCAGAAGATCAGACTCAGAAGATACTAGAACGAGAAGATGCTCGACCTTTGGTAAGTTAAAGAAGTAAACCAAGTTTATGAAGAGATTAGGTTGCAAGAATAAGGAATTAGAAACTTGCTTTTGAGTCTCCTTTTTCCCTGTGTCCACATTAAAGAAAACTCCTTTTCTCCCTCCTTCCCTCTTCTTCAGTGGAATGTCAAATTCCAGCTGTAGGTTTGAGTTTGTAGCAAAAGTGAGGGGGAAAAACACCCCCGAAAGCGTATTTTCTTAACTAGTACTTCTTATCGTCAGTTAAGCCATATGTCTGGTAGCTGTGGGTACAACAGAACAAAGCAAGTTCAGTCATCACTACTATTCTGTAGATGGGTTTTCTAATCAAAAAAGTAATCTGACAGAAGATTTGTGTTTCTTAAATTCAGAAGTTTCTGTGGAGTCAAACCAGTTTTCATGAAAAATATGTCAAGAGAGATTTTTTTTCAGCCCTGGGACAAAATTTCTGGCTAAACCAAAAGCCATTTTTCTTGCAGAGTAGAAAAGTGACTAGCTCCATCACTTGATACACGTGTGTTTGAAGTAGGATATGTATCTTGAGTGTCCTCACAAGATTGGGTTTTTTGTTTGCTTGGTTCTTGGTTGTAGTTTTTGAGGTTTATTCCGAAGAGCCTGCTTTATTTTTGTACTGAAAAAACATCAAAATATGTGAGGATCACTCTAGGCCAGGACACGTTAAAAACAAGAGTCTTAAGCGCTTCACTTAGGTTTTGTTTGGTTGGGTTTTTTCCCAGTTTCAATACATTTCTTACTGTGTGACAGTTGCTCAGTATTTACCAGACGGGTGAATTTGGGTTTGAGAAGCAGACGCAAACACGAAGAATATATGAACATAAACATTTCTTTGGTGTTATTGTTGGGATTTTATGTATAGTAGCGATTTTTTATTGAGAGAAAACCTGCAGTAATAGTTCTCTCTACATTGTATCTGGAGTGAACATTGTGATCCCCCTCTTTGTGGGTCGGCTTAGTACAATATTCAGGAATTGAACTGAGAGGAGGAATTGCATTCTGTTTCTCTTGCTGGCCTTGCATATGTATTTGTTTAGCACTGGCAGAAACAGAATAAAATACAAGTTTGAACATTTTTACATTTCAGTTGAAGTAGTTACGTTCAAGTCCCGTTGATTCATTGAAACAACATCAACAAAATTTTTTACCATTTCGTCTTGAAGTATCAATTCTGAGTAAAGTGTTAAATACTTCAGCATGTTCCTGTACACTTAGCAGGCTTGAGAGTCTTGCCATCTTAAATATTCAAAACACTTTTAAAATGATAGAAATGCTGGTAATACTGCAGCTCCAGTAAGTATCATGCATCCCGGACAGGAATTTCTCTTAATGCTCTCTTTCTCTGACCTTCAGGTAGAAAGATGGCACTTTGTGGTTGTTTTGTTTTGGCAAGCTAGAGCAATACTTAGGAAACATTTTGAGTTCTCTGTTGGCCAAAAGAGAGGTTAGAGAGATGAACGTTATTTTTCAGTCCCTTCAGCTTTTTGATACTCGAAACGTGGTCTTCCTAAAACAGATATTCACAGCTTCTGACACCAAAGAGACTTGAATTCATCCAGCAGGTTTTGGTTCTTCATCTTAAATTTTGTCTAGAACATACAGTGAGGTTTTCTGCAGGCTCCAAGCCCTTTGGTTGTTAAGGATACTGTCATTCAGAGCGCTGCATGTCCTGATCAAAAACGTCTTGGGTTTCACACAGCAGTCCTTTCTAATTTCTTAATCTAATAATTAATCTTAGTAATTTCTTAATCTAAGTTATTGTGATCTGACTGTAGCCCTCTCATCTGTAAGTAGTAGATGTGCACAGAGTTACCTACGTTATTAAGAGCTCCTCTGAGCTCCTTTTTTGAACAGGCACATGTCAGATTGATGGGAGACATACTGTACTGCTTGAAAAAAATCATTACATCTTATAAATATGAGAATGGATTATTTTTAAAAAGGTTGATGAAGAAAAGATTCTCCGTAGAGCAATTGGGATGTGATTGCATGTAAACATCAGTCCCTTTCTGAACTGGAGCTCTGGCTTGGTATCGAGAGAAACTGGAGCAGAAAGATGAGGGAGAACAACTTGGGGAGCTTTATGCTCTCAGTTCATTGTGCCTTTTCTCAGGTTGTGTTAAGCTACTTTCCTTATGACTCTGGAACTCTAATTGCAGTGGTACAGACAAGCAGCAGCTGATTTAGGCCTGAGGGTGCAAGCTGCATCAGAGCAGAGTAGCCAGGCCAAACAACTCACAAGCACTAGTGGTTGAGAGGGCAGCAGGATATGGACGTACACCGTTAAAACTCTCTGCACTGCCCGATAACGTTTATTAATTTGAGTCATTAGTGCTGTGGGAAATGTAATAAACTCTTCAGGTGAATTCTACAGCCTAGAGTCAGCCCAACTTTCCTTTTCGTCCTTTGCAACTGAAAAGCTTTGCACAGTTGCCAGGAATCTGCAGCGTGTCTGAAGCGATCGCTAGCAGTGGGCTGAAATGCAGCGGCTGGCCGGCACCACCGCCACCGCAACACGGATTCGTTTAGGCTGTTGCCACTGCCAGGTACCACAGTGCAGCTGACAGGCTGTCTCCCTCTCTTGCAGTCATGCAGAGGTGGCCCCATACAAAATAACATCTGTTTCAAAGGAAAACAATCCATTCCTCTTAGCAAGCAGTCACGGTGTCTCCTTTATGTTGGGTTCTCTTAAACCTCTGCATACAACAGCGGATGTGCTTTATTGCACTCAGAAAGCAGCAGAGGTTGGGCTGTCTGTCTCCTAGCCTTGATCGCCTCTTGACTAAATCGGCAACGGTTTTTTCTAGCCCTCTGTTGAAAATCATTGTTGTTAATGATAGGACAAAGCTATTTACAGCACTGTTGCAGAAAGCGTGTTTGAAACTGAAGTTCTTGCCGTGCGGTCTGTAACGCTGGTGTAAAAAGTTCCGTCATTCTCAGCTGTAATTGAAGCGTGTCACAGAAGGGCTTGATTTTGGCCTTAATGTCAGCAGTTGCCTGGTACACTTCCATAACTTCATATGCACAGAAGCTGTTCAGACCTCATTCTTGGACTGTAGCTTCTTTCTTTACCTCGAGTATTTTTGTGACGCGTGTCAGTTGATAGTCAGCAGACGGGAGAAGATTCTTGCATGTATAGAACTTAGGAAATGAAGATGATGCTGACTTCATTGTAAAAGCAGTAAATATTTTCCTGGTAGAGGAGGCTTTTTGCTCGCCCCAAAGTTTTATTTCATCACTTCCCTTTTGGTGATAGGCCTTGTGCAGAAAGGCCAACTCTTTTTTTCATTGGATTAACCTGCAGCGATGTGGTAGACTATTTCCAGTGAGACTCCTGACTGTTTTGCTGCAGGTTCTTTTCTTCTCATCATAGTTTCTCAACAGTTTTGCAGCTACTGGAATGGACTTACTTGCTCGAAATCGGTTAATAATTTGACAATTTGACCTATCTGAAATCCTTCCATCTCCTATTCACATCAATAAACAACAGTGTCACCATTAAGAGCAACTTAGAAGCATTTAATATTAAAATAATAAAGCAGCATTTGCTCATTTTTTCTAACTGTTCTTTCTTCTAGTCATGGCTACAAATATTCTGAAGAAATGCTGATGTGTGGGAGCGTATGCCGGGTCGTAAAGCTTCTGCGGCGCTGACAATGTAAAACAGATAAGAAGGGAATCTTTAAAATAACAAAGCAGAAACTTACCTACCGGCTGCGCACGAGAAGTACTCCTTGTCGAAAGTGCTGAGAGGAACCGCTTTTTGAAATGAGCGTGCACGAGAGGAACACACGGATTTGCTGTTATTTTTAGAGTGTACAAGAATACATAAGGACTTGTTTCTCTAATAAAGTCTGGAGCTTGACTGTTAACCATATTGGTGTGTGCCTTGACTCACAATCTCGTCCTGCAAAAAGGGTTTCCTGCTACAGTGGTGAGAATGTCTCGTGGTGCTGCTGCTTAGTTCACATCTCTGTCGTTGTCCTTTGATAAGGGACAAGAAGAAAAGCGGAACAGCAAGAACCAAAAATATCTTCAGATAGTACCTGCTGGTGTGGTTTACTTTTTTTTAAATTGTCTTTTTTTGAAGGGTTGGTGGACAGGGGAGGGGCGTCTCCAGATATCCCACTTTGTCTGGAAACGATGTTGGGCTAGCAGTGGTAGGTGTCTGTAAGAATCCGGTGCTCAGAAGTGAAAACTCCAGATTTCTGTAAATGGAGCTTCTTCATGGAGCTGTGGCAACCAGAAGAAAAAAAAAAAAAAAAAATCTAAGGAAGTGTTTTTAAATAAATAAATGGCTAGCCCTAACACCCAGAAGGGTTAGCAGCAGCTCACTATGCTCGGCATCAGCACCAGGCTGTTGCCTCATGAGGCGTGACGACCTGGTTCGGGAAGAACGGCACGGCGACCAACCCCAGGCCGCTCGGGCCATCAGCACACAGACACCAAGGTGGTGGATGGCAAATGGCGTTTATTCGTGTGTAACACAGCATTATACAGCTTGGGTCGACAGCGTCACTTCCGTCTGCTTACGTCGTAAACTCAGCGTTATTGCCTGTCAGGAGAGGGGTCCTATCTTTCCGTACAGCGCGATATCTTCCGGCCGCCAGACCCTAACAACCCCATCCCTAACTACCGCACCAGGCTGTCAACAAATCCTGCGGGTGGGATTGCCACCACGCATGGGAACTTGGAAGAGTTTATTTTCACGAGGTTTTTAGCTCTTCCCAACTGAATAACCTCAGTGCCTCAAGATCTTTGTGTGTATTCTTAGCCCTGCTGACTAGAAATGATGAAGCAAAAGCTTTTTCTTAATGACCGTGCTTAAGGGGAAGATACTACAGTATAATCAGAAAAATCCCAGCAGGGAGATAATTGATAAATTATAAATTGATAAATGATTAGGACTATCCCAAGTGACTGGAAGTTGGCCAATGTGACGCCCATCTATAAGAAGGGTCAGAAGGATGATCTGGGAAATTACAGGCCTGTCAGCTTGACTTCGGTACCTGGGAAGCTGATGGAGCGGCTCATCCCGAGTACCATCATACAGCACACGTGGGACAACCAGATGCTCAGGCCCAGTCAGCACGGGTTTATGAAAGGCAGGTCCTGCCTGACAAACCTGATCTCCTTCTACGACAGGACGACCTGCTTAGTGGATGAGGGAAAGGCTGTGGATGTCATTTACCTTGACTTTAGCAAGGCCTTTGACACCATTTCCCACAGCATTCTCCTGGCAAAACTGGCTGCTCGAGGCTTGGACAATCGCACGCTTTGCTGGGTAAAAAACTGTCTCATGTCTGGGCCCAGAGAGGTGTGGGGAACGGAGTTAAATCCAGTTGGCGGTGGTGTCCCCCAGGGCTCGGTGTTGGGGCCACTCCTGTTTAACATCTTTATTGATGATCTGGACGAGGGGATCGAGTGCCCCCTCAGTCAGTTTGCAGATGACACCAGGTTGGGTGGGAGTGTTGATCTGCTCGAGGGTAGGGAGGCTCTGCAGAGAGACCTGGACAGGCTGGAGCCATGGGCTGAACCCAACTGGGGGAGTTTCAATGAGGCCAAATGCCGGGGGCTGCCCTTGGGCCACAACAACCCCCAGCAGCGCTACAGGCTTGGGGAGGAGTGGCTGGAGAGCTGCCAGTCAGAGAGGGACCTGGGGGGGATGGATAATGAGCCAGCAGTGTGCCCAGGGGGCCAAGGAGGCCAATGGCATCCTGGCTTGTGTCAGCACCAGCGTGGCCAGCAGGGACAGGGAAGGGATCTGAGCCCTGTACTCGGCACTGGTGAGGCCGCCCCTCGATGACTGGGTTCAGTTTTGGGCCCCCCACTACAAAAGGGACATTGAATGACTCGAGCGTGTCCAGAGAAGGGCAACGGAGCTGGTGCAGGGTCTGGAGCACAGGTCTGATGGGGAGCGGCTGAGGGAACTGGGGGGGTTTAGTCTGGAGAAGAGGAGGCTGAGGGGAGACCTCATCGCCCTCTACAGCTCCCGGAGAGGAGGGTGCAGAGAGCTGGGGATGAGCCTCTTGAACCAAGTAGTAAGCGACAGGACAAGAGGGAATGGCATGCAAGTTGTGCCAGGGCAGGGTCAGACCGGCTCTGAGGAAGGATTTCTGTGCAGAAGGGGCTGTTGGGCGTTGGAATGGGCTGCCCAGGGCAGGGGTGGAGTCCCCATCCCTGGAGGGGTTTAAGAGTCGGGTTGACCCAGCGCTGAGGGATCTGGTGGAGTTGGGAACGGTCAGTGCTAGGTTAACAGTTGGACTAGATGATCTTCAAGGTCCCTTCCAACCTAGCTGATTCTGTGATTGATTCTGTAATAAATGTGATGATGATTCGTGTTGATGAAATATATTGACCTTTAATACAAATGTATGTGTTGTAAATATTTTATGATGTATATATGTTAAAAGCTATTGTGGTTTTATCTTTAAATCGGTTCGAGGCTTTGTAATCTCAGAGTATCTAATGGCTATGTTGGTGTCTTGACTACGTTGTTACCGCGCCTAGCGCAAAAACTACCAGAGAGAGCCTTGTATCAGGCAGACCCTTGTTTTGATGGAAAAGTACCAGAAGGACCCTTGTTTTGGCGGGAAGAGGAGTGGGAAAACACCAGAGAACCCCCCCTCAACACCACCAGGGAATCTGAGAAGATTCGAGAAAACTCCACTACGCTTGCGCAGACTAAACACACCCATCTTATGAATATGTATTAGGAAAAGACTATAAAGGGGGTGGGTTTGTTTACAGGGTGTGTGTCGGTGGCAGAGCGCAGACTCCCCGGCGTACCCTGCGCGGTTTTGCTCATTCTTATTTCAACAAAATTATGAAACTGTATTTGGCTTTTGGCTTCTAAATTTGTAAGACAATTATTTTTTTAAAAAAGCATGTAGCAAAAAATGAGTGAAAGCAGCCGTTTGTTTCCTGTGGATGTATTATCTTGGTGGGGTTTTTGGTCAGTTTCCTGCCTGCATTTCTCCTCAGATTACTGAAAAGCTGGCAGGAGCGTATGTCAGTGAAAGCTCTTCTGGACGTTTGTGATGACGGCATGCAGCCCCCTTGGCGTGGTGCCGTACGGCGGACCACACGGCTCAGCGTTTCTTGCAAACAGCATCGTGCGTTTCCAGCCTGCACACAGCATCGCCGTCAACGCAGCAGGTTTCAAAATGGCGCCGTTGCTGGCCAGGGAGTGCCAGCCCCTGCCGACCGCGCGCGGCATCTGCACGGGCCGGGCCGAACACAGGCACGCAAACCTCACCCGAGGGCCTAAAGCTATCGGTTTTAACCTAAAGCGGCCAAGAACATCCATCCCCCCCGCTTTCAGAGATAGTAACAGCCACGGTGGCACACGCTGCCTTGTCCCCTCTCCGGCACTCTGCTTGTAAACAACGTGCAGAGCCCTCCGTGTTTACAGACACGGCTCAAAAGGTTTCGGGGCGGGCCACGTGAAAACAAGGCGACTTTCTTGGCAGCAGACAGGTTTTCACAGAGTTTCAAGAAGCAGCTGCCGAGCCTTTTGCAGCCAGAAGCTTCCCCAAGCCCAGGGCTCGAGCAAGGTCATTAACGACCTGGCGCTAACGAGCTTGTGAACCTCGTGTATGAAACTGTCACACCCGCAGCGGGCCCGGCGTCGCCCAAATGCTTACAAAGCCCTGTCGCTGGCACTGGCACACCAAGCCTTCGCGCGGATTTGCCGTACCCCTCGAGACGGAACGCCGGGGCTTTCAGCAACTCCGCGTCCAGCCGCCGTCTACGGAAGCAAACGGCGGAAAAAAACCGGCGGCGGGAGCCGACCGCCCGCCGGGCGCGGGGGGGGCTCGCCCCTGCCCGCAGACGCTCCCTCCGCGCCCCGGAGGGCGCCGCGGGAGAGGACGGGTGGGGTGCACCTTCCCCTTGGCGGGGCGCAGGACAGCCCGGCTGCTCCCCCGCGCTGGTGCCGAGGTTGGAGGCGGCGGATCCCACGGTTACGGCTCCGGCCGCTCCGCGTCTCCTCCTCCCTCCTGACAGCGGAGCGGCGGCTCAGCCGCCGGCGGGCACCGCCCGCGCTCCTCCCAGTGCGGCGCCGCCTCAGGGAGGGAGATCCTTGCGTTCCGTGAGTGCGTGTCTCGGTGTTCTCGAAAAGCAGCTAAAGAAGCAGTCCTTCCTTTGGCCTTCCTGTCAGCGGTTGGGCAAGCACAGAGGAAAACTAACCCCGTGTTTGTAGGAAATTGGGCAGCATCAAAGTTCTGGGTTAAAATGCCAGTAGCAGCACTGAGGTGCAAAATAGCCCAGGGTGGGTGACCAGGGCACTGGGAGAGCTGGGAAGAGAACCCAGGTCTTCCTGGAAGCAGCACACTCCTCTGCCTTGAAGAAGCTCTGTCTTCAGGGACAAGTTATTTTCTCTTTTTGGATACAAGGTCCCTGCCCATATGAATTTGTTTGGGGGGTTTTAGTTTTGGGTTGGGGGTGGGGTGGTGGGGTGTGTGTTTTGTTTTTAATATCGTGATTACAGAAATAAGAATGAAAGTACTTGAGTGAGAGTCTCCTGCCAGCTCATTTAAAATCAAACTCGTGACTAGCGTCACCGTTGCTATAAAGGATCTGCTGTTCTATAGCATCGACTCCCTTTCTGTGGCATCCAGAGCTTTTAAAGTACAATTACAGCGAAATGGAAGTTAGGAGGAAGGTTTTGACACTCTAGACAAAGCAGAAAGGAAATGCCACTTAGCAAGCCAGTGATAAAATGAAGATTTTGGTTTTGGGAAAATAAGAGACTCTTGCAGGGTCAAATCCTGTCACGCGCTTTTAAATCTCTCCGTGTCTTGTATTCCCATTCACAAGAAGATGCCTCTTGGTCTTGCAGTGGAATAAATCCACGTAGTTTTCCTCCTCCTGCAGTCCTAGCTAGTGAGCCAGTTTACTGCAGGGTTTCTTAGTAGCCTTCAGTGCCTGAGTTTGCCCTTTGCACCTTTGGAAAGAGAGGGACGATACGTGATCTCTGGACAACTTTCCCACTAGAGCAGAGAGGTTCCTTTCCCCCAAGGTGCAGAGCACAATGCCCGTCAGCTTTTCTTCACTCCGAAGTGAGTTAATTCCTCTCGTCTTGTCAGTTCAAACAACCGCAGCCTGTAGGCCTTCAGCTTTCTCCGACAGCGCCCTTGCTCTTTTCACAGCCCTGTGTATTTTGAACACACCAATCTGACTTTCCCCTCAAGTCACTCCCTATCTTTTTTGCAAGGGCTGGTAATGAACGTTTTTGCTCAGTTTTCCCTTCGCTGAGATCAGACCAATACCTGGGCACCACAGGGGAAGATCCAAATACACAACCAGCAAAGAGACTCTTTGCTAGGGAACCGTGAAGTCGGCCACATGGTAAAGAAATGTAATGTTTGATATCCAACAAGTTACTTAGAGCAGCCCGTAGTTTGTACACGGAAGGATTATAGGGCTGATGTAGAAACTGGCTTTTGTCAGTTCCCTGACCTGACTGTTTTTAACCTCTCCCGCCACTGTTGGTACAGGTTTGCATTCCTGATCCCGACCGACTCTGCAGAGGCCGTTGTAATCTTCTAGAACACTGTCATCTGGTGGTGGTTGTAAGTCACAGCATGTCAATACAAAAGTGAAAAGGGCAATCAAATCAGGCTAGACAGATGCTCCGATTACCCATTTTATTCATATTAAAGCTTTGAGGGTTCCAATCAGAGCACTACAAAGGTGTTGCCGGGTGGGGGGGTGGGGTGGTTGGTGGCTCAGACTTGACATGAGGAAACATTTCTTTTCCGGGAGGGTGGTCAAACCCTGGAGCAGGCTTCCTGCAGAGGTGGTTGATGTCCCAGGGCTGTCAGTGTTTGGGAGGCCTTTGGACAATGCCCTTAATACGAAGCTTTAGCTTTGGAAACCCCCGAAGTGGTCAGGCATTGGCCTAGATGGTTGCTATGGATCCCTTCCAGTGGAACTCTTGTGTGACATCACAGCTCTTCGGTGGCTGTGCTGCAGAGCTCAGTGCTGCTCAGGGGCAGAGTGCTGCTCAGCTGCCAGTTGACAAGAAGTCAATGCAGTAGTGGAGCACTGCTAAGGCCAGAGTGAAGAGAGAGATTCATACTCTCCCTGAACACTAGCAAAGCAGTGATGAACTGCTGGAAATATTTCATCTCCTGTACGGTGAGCACCAGAAGCTCTCTCTTCTAAATCACTGGTGCTAGGTTAGGGAGCAGGAGTAAGAGAGAGTAGGCTGTCGGTATGAATTGTTTGGTGTGAAATTTTTCAGCAGGACGTAGAGCTTCCATGGGGAATGGTTATTCGGTACTAGTTGAGGGGTTTGACTTTCAAGTGCGAATATTGGGTCCACTTGGTCAAACTATGATTGATTTTGGAATAATCTTAGGGGGTCTATGATGCTGGAGTTACATCATTAGTATCCAAATTTTACAAAACGTACCCACAGATTTAGGCTATAAAGTGAGTGTAAGCTCCAAACACCTGTCTCTCTTGGTAATCCTTTCAGTGGTCTGATTGTCAATCATGTTTCAGAACATCCAAGTCTGTCTTGTGAGACGGGCATTTTGCAAGGCAGATTTTAGGTATGCCACCTCAGTGATGGTTCTGCAACTAAGTGTTAAGGGATTTAGGGTAAATTTTTTTTTTTTTTTTGGCAACACTTTGTTCATTCTGCTTATATTGTACAGTATACGTAATGAGAGATCTTGGTAATTAGTTACTTTGTACATAAGAGCTTGAATTTTGAAATATGAGGCTGGCAAACTATGTTTGAGTTGGGTCGGTCTGGCTTGTTGCAGCCTCACTCAGCATGAGGTGAAATTTGTTTGAATAGATGTTCAGTGCTGACAGGAACAAGTTCCTAGTGACATAAAATGTGTCACCTTCTTCTGCCCTTTGTTTAGATTCAATTTTGTAAGTGGGGGTGTTTCCTCTTTGGTCAGGGTTGGTTTTTTTTTTTAATTTCTTCAAGGAATCAGATGGTATTGCATATGGAAATGCTTCAATCCCTGTCAGTTTGCAGTACTTTTATCCTGAAGCAACTGTATGATGTTCCTAAAGTATTATGAGGCTTGTGTTTCAAATCTGGTGTAAAAGGGCCATGGTCAGAAACAATCAAACTACCTGATTTTGTGACGTGCTCTTGTGGCTGCTTCATGATGTAGTCTGCTCTGGAGACTTTGTAGTAAAGTAGAACTTTCCACAGACAGTACGTGGAGCTGGTTGTTTTCTTTAAAAGGAACATCTCGCCTGGACTTTACTGAGATGTTACAGTTAGTAACTGTTGAAGTAAATTATGATACGGAATAATTAGTTCTGCTGTTAATATTTTTCTGGATATATGTGATCTCTGTGTAGGTCCCTTCCGAATCCCGTTTACCAGTTCGGAACAGAAGGAAGACCTATTTGTTCCCAGATGGGAATCGTGAAGACACTTTAACACCAGAGGAAGAGGTCAGTTGAGAACAGTTTTTCTGTGTTCTTTAACTTTTTTTCCTTGATTAGCTTTTTTTTTTGCTGCCTCAGTCTCACTGTTTTCTGTGCATTTATAGGTATGAATAGTCTAATTGTTCGGTTAAATAATGAAGTGTTTAAGATGAGTAAAACAGACCTTTAAGCTGTAGTGGTTGACCCCCAGAATAGGAAACCTTTTAAGTCTGTCTTCAGGTCTTGAAAATCTTACCTCTGAACTGAACTCAGCAAGGCAGTGGGACCGAAGTAACATTCAGAGAGACTAACTTTGGGTTTTATGCCTCTTTTAGTTGAAAAGTTGGGGGAATCCAGTTAACTGCCCAGGTAACTTGAGGTGGATGAGCCTGAGGGCTTGAACTGAGCCATGGTGAATGTTTCTAACCATACCAATAATCATTATCAAATGTGAAAAAAAAAACCCGAAAAACAAAAAACAAGCCCCAAACCAAACTGAGTCTAAATGATCAATCGTAAAATATCATTAAAATCACTGTCAAGATGATGGGTAACCATGACTTGCACAATAGAGGAAGCAGAGGAGTTAATCTGCACTCCTCTTTTTTAATATTGAGTAGTGTGGCTTTTTCTCAGTGGCTTGATTTAAAAAAGAAAAACAAGCAAAAAAAGCCCTGATTTAGAGATTGTGAAAATAGGCCGGTGGGGTAAAGCAGGGAACTTCTGTGATTCTGTAAGCTTTGTCAGAGGAAGCGCTGAGTTCCCAACCAGAAAATTGAGGTGTTGGGTTTTGCTACAAAAAAGATGTGTTCTCTTGCAGTGGAACAATGCCCTTGAATTCTTAACACCACGTTTTCTTGAGGAGATGATCAGTGACACCTGAAATTTGTTTTAAATTCCATTATGAATGCTACACTTTACTTTCCATAAATCTACTTAATCTGGTGTTTTAAAATTAGGTCTTAAATTTTATTAAAGTATTCTTGTCAATTAGATTTACAAACCCTTTGTGGTTTCTTTTAATTATTTTTATGGTATCAGAATATGTGATTTTTGAAAGCAGTGTTTGTCGTTAGTCTGTAGTTCTTGGTAAAGTATTGGTCTTCCTCTGTCAGTCCGGTAGTAGCAGAGTAGATGCTTTGGAAATGATAAAGCAGAAGATAGATAAGCTTATTATTAGCTCTCCAGTTAGGAAGCGAAAAAGAACAGGGAATGGAGACGAGAATAAAAGGTAGGAGTGCTTTAGTTTCAAACCCAGTAAGAGCAGTTTATCCACCAGGAATAAATCAGTTGCAACAAGACAGTGCTCTGGAGCAGAATACAGGTTTTGTTCAGGCCAGGTGAAGTGCAGTTTCAAAATCCAAACAGACTTCTTGTACGGCTGGTTTTTGCTCTCTTTGCTCTGTCTGAACCTGGGTGACTGCTCAATTCACTGCCTTCCTTAACTGTCTTGATGTCTTTCTCTTCTCTTCTCTGTTATTTTTGTACGTCTTAAGTTTGCTCCCTGCCAAGCATTTCTGAGGCCCTTTTACACTGAATCATTCCTCTTCTACATTTACGTTTCTGTCTGTTTCTCTGCGTATCCACAGAGCAGAAGCTGTGGGTGTAATCGTGTAGCAGGTACATGGATGGTTATGATAAGTGTACAGCTGAAATACCCACCTGGACAAGCCTCCCCACAGGTATGGGGAGGACAAGGGGGAATTGTTTCCTTCTTCACCGCTGTGTTGTCTTTGTATTATGTTGGTGTAAGTGCCCAATCTGTACCTTCATTCGGGAGGAGGGATGCCCAGTAGGCAGCCTGTCAGGATACCAGGGTGTTGTGTTTGTGTGCAATCCCATTAGCTGGTGTTCAGGGTTGGCACTGCTGCGTGGAGCTTTTTTGCAGGGACAGGTTAGCGGTATGTGATGGCGTGCTGCAGGCTGCTTGTGTTGAGGTGCGTCTCACTGCGCGTGGAGGCCGCCAGCACAGGGCATATGGCGTGGCCTGAAAGCGAATTCCTAGCTGAAGGAAAAGAGCTGACAGGCTTCAGAGAATTTGTCACTAGTGGTAAAGGTGGGCGTCATTCTTTAATGTGTCTCAGAAATAGTTTAGCTTGCTGGAGTGGAATTAGCAGCGACTCCTAGTCCGTGCGTCCCAACACGTGGTCGTGAGGGCAACATTGTGCAGTAATGCTTTCAGATCCCTTGTGTAGCACTGGCAGCGTATGGTGCCGTAGCACAGAACCTTTTGTTTTAGAACAGCGTGAGTACTTCAGCCGCATAAAGCAATAATTGCATTTTATGTAAAAATCATAAAGCCATTTAAAATAAGAAAAGGACTGCTTAAGACGGCATGCTAGAACGAACTTGTACACAGGCTTTTACAATAAATTTCTTCTCTTAATCATAGGAAAATATTTTTGTGTCTTTGAGATAAGTACAGTCTTCTGTTTACTACATCAAGAAGTGTGTCACAATTTCTAAAAAAACTTGGGATAACAGTAAATGCAACTATTTTAATTACATGTTCTTTACTTTTTAAAGGGGATACACAGAAATACATTATTTTAGAAGTTTAAATCAGAGGTGTAGCTTATTGGATTTAGTTGCTATCTGAAACTGCCCACATGTGGTAGTTGCATGCTTGATTTTTCAGCACGAGACGATTCTTCTAAGGGCGTGGTAGCTGTTTGGTGTCACGCATGTGTTAGGCAACAGTCGTTCCTTTGCCCAGGTCAGGTGTCTGTTTCCCGGTCTTCAGTATGTGTGTCTGCCTAAAAGCAGTGCAAAAGTCATTATTTGCTTTGAATTTTTGCAGCTGAGTGCCACTCAGTCTTTGGCCCAGAGGCTGCAGCTCCGAGTTCCCTCCATGGAGTCTTTGTTTCGAAGCCCGGTAAAAGAGTCCCTGTTCCGCTCTTCTTCTAAGGAGTCCCTGTTCTGTTCTTCTTCCAAGGAGTCCCTGTTAGGCGCTGCTTCGAAAGACTCACTGAGTCAGCTGGACTTGGACACAGCTGGTCCCAACCTTGATCCGCGTTCTGACACCGACAGCGAAACAGAAGAGCCTGTGGGAAACGCGGACAGCCTCAGCAAAGAGCAGATGCTGCAGCGACGGTGCAGTTGCTGGGGAAAATGCTCAGAGGTAGGCAGTGTTGTGAGTGACTTAGGTGGGTGGAGAGGGGAAAAAGATGAGGCCAACACATACTGCAGTAGTGGATCATCTTTTTGTTTCCCTGTCTGGAGCAAATCGATGGACGTAGAGCTAACCTGGATGCTGAATGACCTTATTTTTTTGACATGTAGGCTTTATTTTTTTAAGACGTTGGAGATATTTTCTAAATGGAAGGAGGAAACATTGATTAAATTTAAGTATGTTTGTGTCAGAAGAGCTTTCTCAAATGAAGACTTTGAAAATGCAGATAGAGATAAAACTAAGCAATTTACTGTGATAGCTGTAAGTGCATGCATTATCAACGTTATACCTGATTTCTGTTTTTTAGCTAGTGTCTGCTTATCAAGTTATCCAGCGGGAGAAGCAGCAGCTACAGGTAAGCATTACTTTTTATCCTCTTAGAATGTGTAGTGCAAATACAGATTTAATTCTCAGTGCATTGTGTGTGTGTTTACACAATACGTTGTTTATGTGTGTGTGTGTAACAGAAGACTCCTTAGCTGTGATTTCTGAGGAATAAGCTAATACTGGTTTGTCAAAGTAACTTTGAAGCTATTGTAATTCAGCCTTTTGTTATTGCATCAGCTGAGTTCAGGTGATTGCCAACCCACAGTTGGCAGTTCATGATAACCCACATTGAGCTTGACTTGAAAGAAAAATTCAAGTCGTTAATTCTTCTGCTGAAGCAGAATTCTGTGGATTTATTTATGCTTTATATATAAAGTTACATTTAATAAGCCTGATGTTTATTCTTTCTTTTTCTAAGGACATTCTGAGTCAAACTCAGGATAAAGCACTCCGCAGAATTGGAGAACTGAGAGAGGTAATTTACTTTATTGGTTGAATATTTATACCACACATACATAGGCTCTTTCTCTGCCTAGCTTTTTTTTGTTCACTTTACAAAATATTTTCTGTCGTGCAGCAGGGTTGTTTATATGGGGTTGTTTCTCTGACTCGTTTCCCATTCAGCAGCTTATTGTCATCCTCTTAAGTTGGAGCAGTTCATCGTACCGACTGAACTGCTTTTCTGTTCATTGGGAAATAGGTAGAAATGTGTGTGGTTCTTAGAGTATTGTTGGATCCAGCAGTAGATGTCCCTGTGCAACTTGTTGCTCTTCTATTAAGCATTAAGAAAGGCTAATGTTAGGCAAATACAAGTAAGAGACACTTTTAAATAAAAATTTTAATGACTGTCAATAGAAAAAACGATAGAATTTTAAAAACTGCACACTTGATCTCCATTATAATGTCTCCATTGCTTTTATGGATTTGTAGCGTAGTTTATTTGCATCATGAGATCAGGTGGGTTGTGTTATGATTGTTGTCTGCTTAGGTTATAGTGAAATTAAAAGGAGAATCTCTAATGTGTAGGGTATTGATAATAAACCTGCTGAGTTTAATTAAAAGACAGGTAATTGGGCAGAACAAATGAAAAGGGCAAGTTCACCAAAGCCGTATTGTCAAGCTTTGGTGAAGCAGGATGCGAAACGGAAGCGTTTTCACTGCCCCGAGAGCCAGTGCAGCGTCGGTTCAGAGATGGGTGCACGAGGGCCTCTCTGTCCATGCTCTGACCTCACTTGGCAGCTGGGTACCAGCTGGCTCAAAGCCAGGGGCTTTCTCTGTGCCTGCACTCGTGTTTTGGCGTGTGCTGTGCCGAGCAGCAGCGCTGCTGTGGAGGGTGCAGGGCCGTGGTGAGGTCCCACCTGTGCCTGAAGGCAGGCGAGCTCCAGGCAGTCAGGCGTCTCTCGCCCGCGAACGAGGGCCGGGGTCTGGCCCTGGAGGGTGAGGGATGTGACTGTGAGCATCCGGACATGCACGTACCCAAGGCTCCTGCTCGCCCGCAAGGGGCTGCCCCGGTGCAACATGATTTCAGAGGAGGTCACCGACAAATTGTGGAGCTTCTACTTGAGCTGTGCAGGGTGTGATCCAGGGAATCAGGCTGTGAATTGTGTAAGCCATGGGGACAGCATTTTGGTTGGGATCTGTGCTGTTTCTGCCCCAGCAGCTGCGAACGGGGGGCCAGAGTGCTGAGCGTGTGGTGCTCAGCTGAGCTGGAGCCTGTGCCTGGGCTCTTGCTCTGTCCTAAGCTAAGCTGTCAGCCCATAGGAGGGGAAAACCCACAGCA
The DNA here is from genome assembly GCF_965140245.1 of Athene noctua. Taxonomy (NCBI): domain Eukaryota; kingdom Metazoa; phylum Chordata; class Aves; order Strigiformes; family Strigidae; genus Athene; species Athene noctua. The sequence continues at coordinate 163,770,246 of NC_134038.1, forward strand.
TTACTGACAGAAGTGGCTTGCCAGTGGCTTTTTTTCCAGTTCACTACAAGGTCAAATGAAAGAAGCTCATTCTGTGTTCAGTCTCTATCCGCATGCTCCAGTAGGTTTGGTTTTCCAGCTTATTGGTACTTGGTAAAGTTTGGAAGGCATGTATGTACACCAGAGTTAAAGCTTTTCACTATGAAGAAGGGTTGAACATGTGCCTGCTTACTTTTCACATTTGCTATCACAGCCTTTCTGATTCATATATGTATATAAAAATATATGTATTTCTGATACACGTAGATTTCTATATAGATTAGTTATAAAATTTAATTCCATTCTTGTAAGTCTTGTAGATTTAAACATTCCTTCAAAGCTAATATTGAAATCTTTTTTATTAATTGAAGACCTTCAAAAAATAGGTTTTTGGTCTTTTAGAAGCCCAAGTTATGGCATGAGGTAAAACAGACCTAAAAGAAAAGTTACAGATCAAATGGTACATTGCCATTGTGGGAGCTAAAATGGTACCAAATAGATCATTCACTGATGTAATAAGTTGTTATCAGAAGTTAAAAAATCTTTTTCTTCATCGTGCAGTCCATTTTCCCCATATATATGCTGAATCAGAGAAGTTCCTTTTAAGAGGGCCATGTAGGAATAAACTAAGTCTTCTCTGAGACCAAGCTGACAGTGTGAAATAGTCCCTGGCTGTCAACGTGTCTTTTGCTTACCTTAGTTTTCTCTTGTTAAGAATAATTCCTCAGCAGCAGTCTTCGGAGTTCTCCTTGTCAGACAAGGATCAGAAGGGACTTGGGGACCCAAAAAGACTATTTCGATGTTGATTTCAGTAAAACTCTTTGTCACTTGTTGTTGCACTGAGCTGCTTTCCTTGGCTTGGACGGAATTGCTTCTAAAGCTCAGAAGCGCAAGGCAGAAGCGTGATCAGTAGCTGTTGAGACCCTGAGGCAAGGCATGGTTACAAAGTGGATATAGTTGCTTGGGCAGAGAGAGGAATAGTTTTCCCGGTGACAGCTCCCAGCACTGTCCTGCCTGCGTGGCTGGGCAGGCTCAGCTCACACGGCTGCGGATCTCAGAGCTGGTATCAGGCTCTGCTCTGGCAGCCGGGATTCAGGGCTGAAGGTAAGGGGTAGGCAGCAAGATGGGTAAAAGCAAGATCTGCAGTTAGAGGAAAGCAATGCAGGAAGCATTTAGTGCCCTGTGTTTTGTCTCCTGTTTGCTTTTTCATCCTTTCTGTCGTCCTTTATCTTTTCCTGGCTCACAGAAGCCACGTTTACGGGTGCCGCTTGCTTTATACAAGCGATCTGTGCAGAATAATGGTCGTAGAAGCATTCATTTCCTGGGTAAATCACTGGGAAGATATATATGGATGAAGTAAATATTGAAGGGAAAAAAAAAAAAAGAATACAAGTTTGGGAAATTGTTTACAGTGCGTGCATGAAATGTGTCTGGTTCCCATTCTCTCAATAAGGAGTTAGATGTGAATCAATTTAAATACATTTCTTTTCTATTAGAGCAGTAAGTATTTAAAGGAACTGAAATATTTAAACTTTAAAAGCACAGGAAGGAAATAGAAGAAACCTCCCTAAGGCAGTATTTTATGATTACACAGATCCTAGTAATGCATTTAGGTAACGTCGAGGAAGTTTCTAAAGGTGTTCAGCCAAATGAATGCAACTAAGCAGCAAGTAAAGCCACATAGTTCAGTTCTTTGGCATCCCCTGACTTGCTGATTTGAGACCCCTTTGAGGGATGAAAAAGCCAACTTTCTGCTCCTCTAAGTGCCATATGTCATATTAGAGTGCTAGCCTGTTGGAGGAGCATGAGAGACACTGACATTTCTGCTGTTTCAGTTGACTTAATCTGGTGGCTAAATGAAGAACCGAGTTTACTGAAGTGCAGTCTTCAACTTCCAGAAGGGTTTTTGGGAGCAGGCATGAAGCGATCCCTACACAAACTTGTGTTTTAGAACAAAAGAATTCTGGATAATTCTGCATTAGATCTAGACTCCTGCTGGTTTAATAATGGGATGTTCTTATGTGGTGTGGAATGTTGTATAGTAAAAGAAATACCCACTTTGTGGTTGTATTCTAGGGTCACAACTGTGAAGAGGCATTTCTAATATTTCACAGTATTTTGATAAACCTTTCAAATTCCCATGTTAGTTTCATTTGAGATGTGTTTGTTTATGATTCTCAGGAGCTCCAGATGACACAACAAGCAAGGAAACATCTCCAAGAGGAATTTGATGCTTCCTTAGAAGAAAAGGATCAACTTATTAGTGTCCTGCAAACTCAGGTGAGATACCTTACCCAACAGATGTGCTTTAAAACTGCTCTTCCTACTTTTTTTTTGCTTTAAATTACATATTTCCTATCATGCATGTCCATGTCTTTTTATAATTGCTGCGATGTTGTTGAGCTTCTTGAGAATTTATGTTTATCTAGAAAATAAATGCATCTTCGTGGTAGAGGATACCCTTGCACGATCTCACTCGTGTTAAATGTGATTGTTTGATATGTGCTTACATTGTATTGTCTTTGTTATCAAGAACATAACATTGGCAGTTGTTTGAGTTTGGCAAAATTTATGTGTTTTGCTTAATTGGTCTTTTCTTCTCCACTCATATTGAAACTATTTTTGTGAATTGGAAACAATTCTGATTTTTGAAATGCTACAAAAATGCAGCCAGATTTTTCCTTTCTCTACTCGCTGATACCAATTTATTTAACTCTCTCTAGTTCTGAAGAGGAAAACATGATCTACTTAGAATCCTTGGGTTTTTCTAACAAAAAGAACATTTTATTTAGGTATCATTGCTGAAAAAGACGTTACAGAATGGTCAGATACGCACTGAACTGCCTGACTCGACTGTCCCATCTAAACGACAAGTTCAAAGTCCAACAAAAGAAGTCGGCACAGAAACTACTGTGGAACCAGGAAGCAATGGTAAGTATTGCAGCTTTCTGAAGAGATGCTGAATTTTGGGAAAGAAGCCTGCTGTTATTGATGATGGAGTAACAATACTTAGGGCTGAACATGTCATAGTAAGGATATATTTCCTGGAAGGAGACAGTTGTTTTGAAAAGAGCGTGGCAGCTAGAGGACAGGATAACCCTTCAAAGAGACTAAATTTTCATGAGAATTCAAATCTGATGCGTCTCGCCTTTGTCAGAAATGACGACAGTATTGTAATTATTGCATTTGATGGAAGGGGTTTTTTTTACTCTCCCCACTCAATATGATTAAGAGATTCTGTCCCCCATAAGCAAGGACCTATGCCTGGAGTTCAGAGAGGACAGCAGTTGCCAGACTTTCTCTTTTTTTCCACACACACCGACTACCCCTCCCCTCCCCAGGAAAAAGTAAAAGCAAAGATCCATTTTGATATTCATGCTGTTGAGTAATCTAAGTGTCCCCTCACACCAGGAGGTTATTGGAGTTACGGGACTCCCAGTATTGTGTCTATTTGATTACTGAGCAAGGGACATTATAATGCTGATACATAATGAATGTGTCATTGGCATCCTGCATAGAAAGACAGGGACAGAGGTGAACATGCATCTTTCAGTTATCTTTGTTCAGCATCTGCCATGATTTTTGTACGTTAGGATGATATGAAGGCTCAGATCAGAGATTTTCTGTCATGTCTTTTGTAGTGCTTAGGAAATAATTCAAGTATCTGGGCCCTGAGAATCAGGGTTCAGGACGTTTCCCGTGCGGGAGTGTGCTTCTGGACTATAGCATGTAAGACTGACGAACTGAACCTCTGAATTTGTCTGTCCTGTTTTCATGGCAAGTACTGGGACAGACTCCAGAGCATCAGAGGGGAACACAGAGTGAAATAAACAGAGGAAAAGGGACATAGATCTTTCTTGACGATCATGTACTTTTTTTCTTTGAAGCTTTTGAAGAGCTTGAGAGGGCTCTGAGTCTTGCCCAAAAGGCAGAGGAAGCCCAGAAGAAACTGCAGGCAGAAACGGATAAAAAAATCAAAGCAGTAGAAAAGGCAAGTGAGGAAGAGAGGGTAAATCTTCAGCGGGAGTTAACCAGAGTGAAACAAGAGGTGGTTGAGATTATGAAGGTAAAAGCTGAGACTCACCCTGTATTATTGGCTTTTAATCTAATAATTCAATTACAATTAAACTATAGTTGTAAAATACATTAGTATATCATAACGTCATAAAATTTTCGATTTAGTAAGTTCTATAAAAATTAATGTCTAGGGTTAAAGATTTACTTAAGACAGAACAGAAAACTCCCCATATAGATTTTATTTTTCTCTAACAGTTTAAAATCAGTGAATGAAAACACCTGTAAATGACAGTTCTTGTGTTGGCATTTGTGATGTTAGTAATTTTTCTAAGAGAATACACTGATGCTTTAGGGGGAGAACTTCCTTGCATTACATTCTTCTTAAATAAAGCATGTTTATAGATTGTAGATAGCTGGCTACATAGGGTATCATCACTTGACTTTCTGGCACGTGAAATAACAAGAATGCCGGGAAAGCTAGAGACAGAAGTTCCTTTTCCAATTTATGATCACATTTGCACTGACACTGAAAACACACAAGTTCACCTTGGTAGATGAGTCTTTAGAAGATCTGGTGTTTCCTTTGGTAGAGCTGTGAAAGACTTGAGAAGGAAGATGGACAACTTCAAGCTTGAAAATAGCCCCTGTCAGGGCTCAGTAGGAAGCGTTCAAGTGACTGATACTCAAAGGCAGCAAAGAGATGGTTCCGGTTTCCTCTCTCTGTTGCACTGCTTTTCTTCATGAGAAATAATACAAAGTGTTATTGAATATGAATGTGACATTTTTTTTCTGACTGATTGACAGAAGTCTTCAGAGGAGCGTGTTGCTGAACTAGAAAAATGCCACAAAAAAGAAATGGCTGCCAAAGATCGGGAGCTAAATGAGAGGTTACAGGCCCAAGAAAAGGCGTTCCAGGGCAAGATGAAGGCAGCTCTTGTGAGTATCCCTGCAATGTGTAGAAAGGTGTTTCTCTGAGTGTGAGGTGGAACTAGAAGTCTTAATCTGACCCTGTTCTGTAGCGAGAGTCCTTCTGCTCTCAGAGATACAAAGCGTCCTCCAAAAGTCAAAGAGGTCAGACAGCCTCTTCAGCAGCATGAAGGGAAAGCAGCTGTGGTGATACAGGCTGAATAATGAGAGTTAATCACTCTCCCTGCTCACTAACAGCTGCATCTTGTGGGAAAGACTTATTTTATTTTTAAAACTGCTTAGACATTTTTTAAAAATTTCTTCCTCTGGATCACTGGCGATTAGCCAGAGCAACTAGAGTAGAAGAGGTTCAAAGAATGAGGCTGTTACTTGAAAAGTGTTGGTATCGTTGTGGCCGATGGTGCTGTATTATGTGAGCAGGGTTAACTCTTCATAGTGTTTGACCTCAGAAAATAATTTCCTTCCAGGCCAGGCTGGGAGGAATCACTGGATTCTTTGTTCTTTTTCACAAGCTGTAATCCACTTTAGATCATGTAATTTTACCTAACAAATAGTAGATTCTCTTTTGTGCTCCTCCGTGATGGCTGGTGAGTAGGACTGAGGGACTTTGATGGTCTCTTCCTGACTATTTTTTTTGCCTACCTATTTCTCAGGTTATTTTTTAATTATAAGGACTAGAAGCTTGAAAATAATTTAGCAATGGAAGCAAGTGAGAACAGACCTTTAGTCCTCTAAGGTGTTACTCTCAATCATGCTAAACAAAACAAAATGGAAGGCTGGATTGCATTAGGTTTTTCATAGAAAGGCGAATGGTCCCCAAGAAGAGAAAATGGAAGTGATTTGTAACGGTTTTGTTTACACAGACGAAATACAAACTCTGTGCTTGTGGTGAAAATACCGGTGTGCCTAGTGTATGACTCCTATTAACTTGTTTGTAAATATTCAATTCTGCTGGTTTTGGAGGTGTGATGACTGTATTTATTGTTTTAATCATAATTTTTGATACAGGAAATAAACCGGATTGAGTATTTAAAAGCCCTTCAAGAACAAGAGCAGCAAGGGTCCCTAGCTTTAGAAGAATTAGAGCTGCAGAAGAAAGCAATACAGTCACAGTGTGACAAGAAGATTCAGAGGATGCATCAAGAAGTAAAGACTTCTAGAACTGTGAGTAAAGATTCCAAAGGGGTAGATGTTTACAGGAATTCCTTTTAGTATATATTCTAAGTGTGACAGTTTACAGATACTGTGGATTTGTTGCGACTGGGTTGTTTTAATGTCACAGTGTTTAAAAAACACACATCTGCATTCACTTTCTATCATGGCATGATACATTAATTTGTATCCCTCTGCATAATTTTTATGTATGTTCTACAGGAGAGTTAAACTTCAAGCTGTTTAACTCCTGGGTACTGCTAGCGTACACACACTTACAAAGATCCTTGAGTAAATAAGAAAATGTGCTTAAATTTTTGAAGTGTCCCATGCTTTATGTAATGGGTCAGATTGCATTATCTGCCAATGCAAGTTTGTACGTTATTCCGCCACTCCCTAATATTAGTTTGAAAGTTTTGCCTATAGAAGCATTTTACCTTGACAGCAGAATTTCCACGAGATGTGTGGAATTAAGATAAATGAGTAGGTGTGTACAAAGCTTGGTAGTACTCGTGTAGACTCCTGATGTCTTTCATCCTATGTGTTGGCACTTTAGCTTAATAAGAAAAAATGGATGTGTATCTCATAAATGTCCCAGGAATTTATTTTATTTGTATTAGTTAAATTCTTTATAAGCTTTTATTGTATGTGTTTTCACCACAAGGAAAGAGAAAACCTTTTATTAAATAACTAACCATAATGGAAGCAAGTCTGAGAAGAAACTAGGTGAATGAAAGGCTGCCATAAAAAGTTAATATTCACTAAAAATAATGGAATAAGTTACTTGTAGTTATGTGAACCTGGTGAGATTTTGAAAAAAGTTGATCTTGCTGCCTTATGAATATTCATATTCTTTTAAAACTTTTTTTCTAACAGAGGATTCTTGAACTGGAAAGCTCTCTTGCAAAGTATTTGGAAGAGGCCAGAAAGCAATCAGAAGAAAAAAAGCAGCACAATAAGGAAATAAGTGATATAGTTGAAAAGCACAAGAATGAACTGGAAAACATGAAACAGCAGCAGGAAAAGCTTTGGACAGAAAAACTTCAAATCTTAAAGCAACAACAAGTAACTGAAATGGAAAAAATGAGAGAGAAACAAGAACAAGAGATAGCTACAATTTTGAAAGAGAAAGAAACAGTTTTCCGTGCACACATAGAAGAGATGAATGAAAAAACATTAGAAAAACTTGATGTGAAACAAGCAGAGTTCGAAGCACTGTCTTCTGAGCTATCAGAAGCACTAAAAATTCGTCATGCCTTGGAACAAGAGCTCTCTGCATTGAATAGTAAAGTGTGTGAAGCAAGGCAAGAATTGGAAGAAGAGAGGAAAAGGCACAAAGAAGAGGTTGAAGTTATGTCAAAAGAGCATGCAATGTCCATTCGAGGAGTTGAGGAGGTACTCAAAGAGGAACTCAACCAACTCAGGCAATCACTGGAGAAACTTGCGGAGCAGGAAGCTAAACTAAAAAAAGAGCTTGAAAACAAGCAATTGGAGTTCAGTCAGAAAGAGAGCGAATTCAATGCCAAAATGTTGGAAATGGCACATGCCGGCACAGCTGGAATCAATGATGCTGTGTCAAAACTAGAATGTAATCACAAAGAGCAGCTGGAGAGTCTTGCTGAGGCTCACAGGAGGGAGTTGGTAGAAATTACCCGGAGTTGGGAAGAGAAACTCCATCAGCAGGTTGAAGAGCTCCAGGAAAAGCATGAAATGGAGCTGCAAGAGAAGGAGCAGGAAGTTGGAGACCTGAAAGAGGAACTTGCCACCTGCAGTGCTGAGAAGGAGGGCTCCAGAGCAGAAATAACCCGACTGAAGGGAGAGCAGGTGACAAGGGAGGAGTCCCTGAAGGAACTGCAAGAACAACTAAGGCAGTCAGTGTCGAAGGTGAATGCTTTGTCAGATAAGGAAAGTGACCTGAAAACGCAGTTGAAAAAATGGGAAGGTGATCTTAATCAGGCCCTGAAAGAGCAGTCAGGACTTGAGGAACAGCTCAGTGAGCAGAAAGCAGTTGAAGAAAAGGACAAAGCCAAAATTACCGAGCTGGCTGATGAAAGAACACTAAATTTAAGCTCCAGCTCTGATTACTTAGTAAATGTGCTAGGGTTAGGTCCTTGGGTCCCTGAACAGTTTGTGTTCTAGGTGGAAAAGAGGGAAGCGAGTGAGTGAAATTTTAAGCTTTACTAGAGTTGTGGTGGTGGTGGTTGTTTTTGAAGGATTTAAATACAGTGTTTATAGGTCAGCCTCCCTCCCTAGCTCCTTTCTCTGAGGCTCTGTCCAGATAGGCACCACGGCCCTTAAAGTAAGGTTCTGTTCTATGTGGGATGCAGTCTGTTTGCATAGTTTCTGTGCTAAGAGCTTTCACTTTTACTTCTAAGGGAACAGTTTGTCTGCTTGATGCTTGCAGACAAACATAGTTTTGCTCCAGTAACATTTCAACCAGGAGTTCGCAGCGAACTTGGTTCTGAAGATGCTATTGTAAGATTCTATGGTTCTTGATGTAAAAAACCTCTAAAAAAACCACCACCCCCCAAAAACCACCTCAAATTAAGAGTAAATAGAAGGAGCTGAGTACGCCAGGTATTGAGGATTTTTAACTAGAGTTCTATGACCATCTATTAAAAAAAAATCTTAGGAAAGGTTAATTGTTGATGTGTTTTTGACGGCATTTTTGTCATGTTTTCTTTATGTATGCTTATGTGTTTAGAGTAGACAGGTGTACATATATATGTGAATACATATACGTGCGTAACATTTGCTGTAGATACTGCGTGTGTATATACACATGTACACCCATTTCCTTAAGTAGTTTAGGGAAAGTTTTTAATAACACAGTTTTTAATGTCTTTTGATTTCATCGAAGGAGATTCTGTTTAACCGAAAACTGTCAATTATGCTTATTTTAGCTGCTTGTGAACACCATTCATCGTTTTGACTGTTCTCTATTTAGATTCATGTACTGGAAGACCAGTTGAAAAACTATGAGAAGAATGTGAACGTCACCTCCGTTGCAACACCATACAGAGGTAAGTACACTGTTTTCATCACAAGTAAGTTGTTTGCTTGAAAGATACGCTTTGGTTTAGACAATTTATTAAAATGTCAGTCTCTTTCAAACACTTGTATCATACTTTTATGGCATCTTACCCTCGTTTTGTCTTCTCTGTTATAGCAGAGCTGGTGTGTGATTTCAGATGAGGGAGTCACAGAGCATTTTGTTTGGGGTTTGGTTTTATGTCATGCAGTTAGAAGAGCTCTATATCGGAGTTCTTAAGCTTTCTCTGGGGAGAGTGGTATAAGCAGTGGCACTCAAAAGTGGGTAGGGAGGAATTACCCATTTGTCTTGGCTAATTAGATACACATTTTATGACTTTAAAGCTCGTGAACAATACTGGAATTTACAGACCTGTCTTGTGTTACGTGCTTGGACATTGACTCTTCTTGTGATGAGAGTTCCTTTGCAAGATGATCTGCTTTGACACAGTAATAAGTAAAATCCCAGTTCCCCTTGTAATCTTTGCAATATGTGTCCCTGAAAGTGGTTTTGGAGCTGAAATCCCCTGGCATTTCAGGCAAATAACCGTCTCCTCGTGACTGGAGTCATGGTGCGCGCAGGGAATAGAACCGCAGAGTTACCCCGCGTTATGCCGAGCGCTCTGCAGGAGCAGCTCTGAGGCGGGTCTGAGGGGTCCCCCCAGGAGAGCAGCTCTCTGCAGAGCAGGTCCCAGCCCCCCGGGAGACAGGGGCAGAGACGGGCACAGCTACAGCATCGCTCGGGCAGGGACTGAAGGCCCCGGGCTGAGCTCAGACACGTCCCCTGGGCCCTTGGCAGGAGACGGGGGGGCCGGGGGTCCCGGGGAGGCCGGTCCCGGCCACTGAGGCCTGTGAGCACCCCCAGGACCCTGACAGAAGCAGACGTGCACTGCTCATGTGCTCTCCCGTGGGCACTGATAGTTGGCTACTTCAGCTGGGAGGGACGTACAGTGATCGGTCCAAGGGCCTGACCAGTTCACTGCTAAGGTATCAATGGCATTGTCCAAATGCCTCTCAACCACTGACAGCCCTGGGACTTTGACTGCCACTCCAGGAAGCCTGTTCCAGGGTTTGACCTGCCCTGCCTCTCAGGAGAGAAATGTTTCCTCCTGTGAAGTCCAAACCTCTGACAACACAGCTCTGAGCCATTCCCACGCGTCCTGGCGCTGGGTACCAGGGAGCAGAGCTCAGCACCTCCCTCTGCCCTTCCCCTCCCCAGGAAGCTGCAGAGAGCAGTGAGGTCGCCCCTCAGCCTCCTCCTCTCCAAACCAGAGAATCCCCAGGGTGCGGTTTGCCCTCTTGGCTGCCGGGGCACAACTGCTGACTCCTGACGAGCCTCCTGCCAACCAGCACCCCCAGACCCCTTTCGGTGTTTGTTGTTACTCTATCCCAGGTGCAGAACCCAGCATTTGTTCTTGTCCAGTTGCCTGCCGTTGGTGAAACTTGGATTCATATGAGTGACTCGCAGTATAAATGTTCTCTTGTTTTTGTTTACACAGATGGAAACCTTCACCATGCCGACGTTTCCCTCTCTGAGGAGCCTGCCGAGTTTGAATACTTGAGGAAAGCGTTTTTTGAGTATATGATGGGTCGTGAGACAAAGGTATGGGAAGTTGTATATGGTGACACGTGATTGAGGCTAGAATACAGTTTTACATCCGTGCTGTATGGATTTGAATTGCCGTGTGTTTGTGATTCCTTACATGCTGTTTATTACTGGCACAGCATTCGATAGGCTGTCACACTTTTTTCCCAAAGAGGCATGATCCATACCTTAGTAACTTTGTCAACACGCCGAGGTGAGTGGCGGGGGGAGCGGGGTTGTCACATCTCTCACCGATGTACCGATGGAGACAAAAACCTGTACAGGTAGGTATGGGTCTATTAACACAAGTCCTGTCGTCACTCGAGTGCTATTGTGAAAGCTGGTATGCACAATATTAGCTTTTTAGTAGCTCTGAAGATGATGAAATATCTCTTTAATTGTTGCTTAAAGATGTTTTTTAGTGCTCCCTCATCTGTATACCTTCTCTAGATAGTATTCATTTACCCTTCAAAGCAGTGAAAAAACCTGCACAGTAGGCTTCTTACTGTATGCTGCAAGCCTGTGAAATCATTCCTAAGTTGGAATTTTACTAGCTTGTAACAATACTGATGCTTAGAGACTGACCAGGTTCAGAAGTTGTATGTCATAACACAAACATTTTCTTTGGATGATAAAACTTTAACCTTTTTCACTCATTGAGGTTATTTCTTACTTCAAAACATTACTATACATGCCTCAAAACTTTGCATTATAAAACTGTGCAGGTTTTTTTTCCTTTTAACTCTGATTTACTGAAGTTTGCAGTTGATTAATAAGAGCAACTAACAACAATCAGTGCTGAAGTAAATTGGCTTTAGGTCTTGATTCTGTCTTTCAGTTGCTTTGATTAAATTAAATATATATAATAAATGTATGTATGTATGCATTTATATGCATGTATGTGTTTGTAGACACATATATGTATTTATTTGCCCTGGACATTACGTTGTATTTAACGAGAAGATGCCATTACAACATTGCCTGCAATCAGGCTCCTAAAATATGATGGATATTGAGAGGAGAACAAATAAATTGGAAAAGATAGAGATCTGGTTCCTACAAGAACTTAGGAAAGCTTTGTTTGAAAGTTGGTATGATTGAAAGAGGAAGTATATTTAAACAACCAACCAGCAGAAATAATTCTCAAAGCACTACAACTTTTAGCTTTGGCAAGTTAGATGTAGATAGGTAAGGGAAGATGATGAGTTCTTACAATAGAAAGTGACTGTATTCTTCCCTGCTGCGTGTTCATACCAATTTGATTACCTCGTAGCAAATTTTAACTGAGGGCAAATATATTTTTAAATGCATTTCCAAGCATTTTAGTGCATATGAAATTAAATTACTTATAGATGACTTTGGGTTGGTTTTTTTTTTTAGACAATGGCTAAGGTCATAACATCAGTGCTAAGGTTCCCAGAAGATCAGACTCTGAAGATACTAGAACGAGAAGATGCTCGACCATTGGTAAGTTAAAGAAGTAAACCAAGTTTATGAAGAGATTAGGTTGCAAGAATAAGGAATTAGAAACTTGCTTTTGAGTCTCCTTTTTCCCTGTGTCCACATTAAAGAAAACTCCTTTTCTCCCTCCTTCCCTCTTCTTCAGTGGAATGTCAAATTCCAGCTGTAGGTTTGAGTTTGAAGCAAAAGTGAGGGGGAAAAAAACCCCCGAAGCGTATTTTCTTAACTAGTACTTCTTATCGTCAGTTAAGCCATATTTCTGGTAGCTGTGGGTACAACAGAACAAAGCAAGTTCAGTCATCACTACTATTCTGTAGATGGGTTTTCTAATCAAAAAAGTAATCTGACAGAAGATTTGTGTTTCTTAAATTCAGAAGTTTCTGTGGAGTCAAACCAGTTTTCATGAAAAATATGTCAAGAGAGATTTTTTTTCAGCCCTGGGACAAAATTTCTGGCTAAACCAAAAGCCATTTTTCTTGTAGAGTAGAAAAGTGACTAGCTCCATCACTTGATACACGTGTGTTTGAAGTAGGATATGTATCTTGAGTGTCCTCACAAGATTGGGTTTTTTGTTTGCTTGGTTCTTGGTTGTAGTTTTTGAGGTTTATTCCGAAGAGCCTGCTTTATTTTTGTACTGAAAAAACATCAAAATATGTGAGGATCACTCTAGGCCAGGACACGTTAAAAACAAGAGTCTGAAGCGCTTCACTTAGGTTTTGTTTGGTTGGGTTTTTTCCCAGTTTCAATACATTTTCTTACTGTGTGACAGTTGCTCAGTATTTACCAGACGGGTGAATTTGGGTTTGAGAAGCAGATGCAAACACAAAGAATATATGAACATAAACATTTCTTTGGTGTTATTGTTGGGATTTTATGTATAGTAGCGATTTTTTATTGAGAGAAAACCTGCAGTAATAGTTCTCTCTACATTGTATCTGGAGTGAACATTGTGATCCCCCTCTTTGTGGGTCGGCTTAGTACAATATTCAGGAATTAAACTGAGAGGAGGAATTGCATTCTGTTTCTCTTGCTGGCCTTGCATATGTATTTGTTTAGCACTGGCAGAAACAGAATAAAATACAAGTTTGAACATTCTTACATTTCAATTGAAGTAGTTACGTTCAAGTCCCGTTGATTCATCGAAACAACATCAACAAAATTCTTTACCATTTCGTCTTGAAGTATCAATTCTGAGGAAAGTGTTAAATATTTCAGCATGTTCCTGCACACTTAGCAGGCTTGAGAGTCTTGCCATCTTAAATATTCAAAACACTTTTAAAATGATAGAAATGCTGGTAATACTGCAGCTCCAGTAAGTTTCATGCATCCCGGACAGGAATTTCTCTTAATGCTCTCTTTCTCTGACCTTCAGGTAGAAAGATGGCACTTTGTGGTTGTTTTGTTTTGGCAAGCTAGAGCAATACTTAGGAAACATTTTGAGTTCTCTGTTGGCCAAAAGAGAGGTTAGAGAGATGAACGTTATTTTTCAGTCCCTTCAGCTTTTTGATACTCGAAACGTGGTCTTCCTAAAACAGATATTCACAACTTCTGACACCAAAGAGACTTGAATTCATCCAGCAGGTTTTGGTCCTTCATCTTAAGTTTTGTCTAGAACATACAGTGAGGTTTTCTGCAGGCTCCAAGCCCTTTGGTTGTTAAGGATACTGTCATTCAGAGCGCTGCATGTCCTGATCAAAAAAGTCTTGGGTTTCACACAGCAGTCCTTTCTAATTTCTTAATCTAATAATTAATCTTTGTAATTTCTTAATCTAAGTTATTGTGATCTGACTGTAGCCATCTCATCTGTAAGTAGTAGATGTGCACAGAGTTACCTACGTTATTAAGAGAGTAGCTCCTCTGAGCTCCTTTTTTGGACAGGCACATGTCAGATTGATGGGAGACATACTGTACTGCTTGAAAAAAATCATTACATCTTATAAATATGAGAATGGATTATTTTTAAAAAGGTTGATGAAGGAAAGATTCTCTGTAGAGCAATTGGGATGTGATTGCATGTAAACATCAGTCCCTTTCTGAACTGGAGCTCTGGCTTGGTATCGAGAGAAACTGGAGCAGAAAGATGAGGGAGAACAACTTGGGGAGCTTTATGCTCTCAGTTCATTGTGCCTTTTCTCAGGTTGTGTTAAGCTACTTTCCTTATGACTCTGGAACTCTAATTGCAGTGGTACAGACAAGCAGCAGCTGATTTAGGCCTAAGGGTGCAAGCTGCATCAGAGCAGAGTAGCCAGGCCAAACAACTCACAAGCACTAGTGGTTGAGAGGGCAGCAGGATATGGACGTACACCGTTAAAACTCTCTGCACTGCCCGATAAGGTTTATTAATTTGAGTCATTAGTGCTGTGGGAAATGTAATAAACTCTTCAGGTGAATTCTACAGCCTAGAGTCAGCCCAACTTTCCTTTTCGTCCTTTGCAACTGAAAAGCTTTGCACAGTTGCCAGGAATCTGCAGCGTGTCTGAAGCGATCGCTAGCAGTGGGCTGAAATGCAGCGGCTGGCCGGCACCACCGCCACCGCAACACGGATTCGTTTAGGCTGTCGCCACTGCCAGGTACCACAGTGCAGCTGACAGGCTGTCTCCCTCTCTTGCAGTCATGCAGAGGTGGCCCCCTACAAAATAACATCTGTTTCAAAGGAAAACAATCCATTCCTCTTAGCAAGCAGCCACGGTGTCTCCTTTATGTTGCGTTCTCTTAAACCTCTGCATACAACAGCGGATGTGCTTTATTGCACTCAGAAAGCAGCAGAGGTTGGGCTGTCTGTCTCCTAGCCTTGATCGCCTCTTGACTAAATCGGCAACGGTTTTTTCTAGCCCTCTGTTGAAAATCATTGTTGTTATGATAGGACAAAGCTATTTACAGCACTGTTGCAGAAAGCATGTTTGAAACTGAAGTTCTTGCCGTGCGGTCTGTACCGCTGGTGTAAAAAGTTCCGTCATTCTCAGCTGTAATTGAAGCGTGTCACAGAAGGGCTTGATTTTGGCCTTAATGTCAGCAGTTGCCTGGTACACTTCCATAACTTCATATGCACAGAAGCTGTTCAGACCTCATTCTTGGACTGTAGCTTCTTTCTTTACCTCGAGTATTTTTGTGACGCGTGTCAGTTGATAGTCAGCAGACGGGAGAAGATTCTTGCATGTATAGAACTTAGGAAATGAAGATGATGCTGACTTCATTGTAAAAGCAGTAAATATTTTCCTGGTAGAGGAGGCTTTTTGCTCGCCCCAAAGTTTTATTTCATCACTTCCCTTTTGGTGATAGGCCTTGTGCAGAAAGGCCAACTCTTTTTTTCATTGGATTAACCTGCAGCGATGTGGTAGACTATTTCCAGTGAGACTCCTGACTGTTTTGCTGCAGGTTCTTTTCTTCTCATCATAGTTTCTCAACAGTTTTGCAGCTACTGGAATGGACTTACTTGCTCGAAATCGGTTAATAATTTGACAATTTGACCTATCTGAAATCCTTCCATCTCCTATTCACATCAATAAACAACAGTGTCACCATTAGGAGCAACTTAGAAGCATTTAATATTAAAATAATAAAGCAGCATTTGCTTATTTTTTCTAACTGTTCTTTCTTCTAGTCATGGCTACACCTATTCTGAAGAAATGCTGATGTGTGGGAGCGTATGCCGGGTCGTAAAGCTTCTGCGGCGCTGACAATGTAAAACAGATACGAAGGGAATCATTAAAATAACAAAGCAGAAGCTTACCTACCGGCTGCGCACGAGAAGTACTCCTTGTCGAAAGTGCTGAGAGGAACCGCTTTTTGAAATGAGCGTGCGCGAGAGGAACACACGGATTTGCTGTTATTTTTAGAGTGTACAAGAATACATAAGGACTTGTTTCTCTAATAAAGTCTGGAGCTTGACTGTTAACCATATTGGTGTGTGCCTTGACTCACAACCTCGTCCTGCAAAAAGGGTTTCCTGCTACAGTGGTGAGAATGTCTCGTGGTGCTGCTGCTTAGTTCACATCTCTGTCGTTGTCCTTTGATAAGGGACAAGAAGAAAAGCGGAACAGCAAGAACCAAAAATATCTTCAGATAGTACCTGCTGGTGTGGTTTACTTTTTTTTAAATTGTCTTTTTTTGAAGGGTTGGTGGACAGGGGAGGGGCGTCTCCAGATATCCCACTTTGTCTGGAAACGATGTTGGGCTAGCAGTGGTAGGTGTCTGTAAGAATCCGGTGCTCAGAAGTGAAAACTCCAGATTGCTGTAAATGGAGCTTCTTCATGGAGCTGTGGCAACCAGAAGAAAAAAAAAAAAAAAATAAATCTAAGATCAGGAAGTGTTTTTAAATAAATAAATGGCTAGCCCTAACACCCAGAAGGGTTAGCAGCAGCTCACTATGCTCGGCATCAGCACCAGGCTGTTGCCTCATGAGGCGTGACGACCTGGCTTGGGAAGAACGGCACGGCGACCAACCCCAGGCCGCTCGGGCCATCAGCACACAGACACCAAGGTGGTGGATGGCAAATGGCGTTTATTCGTGTGTAACACAGCATTATACAGCTTGGGTCGACAGCGTCACTTCCGTCTGCTTACGTCGTAAACTCAGCGTTATTGCCTGTCAGGAGAGGGGTCCTATCTTTCCGTACAGCGCGATATCTTCCGGCCGCCAGACCCTAACAACCCCATCCCTAACTACCGCACCAGGCTGTCAACAAATCCTGCGGGTGGGATTGCCACCACGCACGGGAACTTGGAAGAGTTTATTTTCACGAGGTTTTTAGCTCTTCCCAACTGAATAACCTCAGTGCCTCAAGATCTTTGTGTGTATTCTTAGCCCTGCTGACTAGAAATGATGAAGCAAAAGCTTTTTCTTAATGACCGTGCTTAAGGGGAAGATACTACAGTATAATCAGAAAAATCCCAGCAGGGAGATAATTGATAAATTATAAATTGATAAATGATTAGGACTATCCCAAGTGACTGGAAGTTGGCCAATGTGACGCCCATCTATAAGAAGGGTCAGAAGGATGATCTGGGAAATTACAGGCCTGTCAGCTTGACTTCGGTACCTGGGAAGCTGATGGAGCGGCTCATCCCGAGTACCATCATACAGCACACGTGGGACAACCAGATGCTCAGGCCCAGTCAGCACGGGTTTATGAAAAGCAGGTCCTGCCTGACAAACCTGATCTCCTTCTACGACAGGACGACCTGCTTAGTGGATGAGGGAAAGGCTGTGGATGTCATTTACCTTGACTTTAGCAAGGCCTTTGACACCATTTCCCACAGCATTCTCCTGGCAAAACTGGCTGCTCGAGGCTTGGACAATCGCACGCTTTGCTGGGTAAAAAACTGTCTCATGTCTGGGCCCAGAGAGGTGTGGGGAACGGAGTTAAATCCAGTTGGCGGTGGTGTCCCACAGGGCTCGGTGTTGGGGCCACTCCTGTTTAACCTCTTTATTGATGATCTGGACGAGGGGATCGAGTGCCCCCTCAGTCAGTTTGCAGATGACACCAGGTTGGGTTGGAGTGTTGATCTGCTCGAGGGTAGGGAGGCTCTGCAGAGAGACCTGGACAGGCTGGAGCCATGGGCTGAGGCCAACTGGAGGAGTTTCAATGAGGCCAAATGCCGGGGGCTGCCCTTGGGCCACAACAACCCCCAGCAGCGATACAGGCTTGGGGAGAAGTGGCTGGAGAGCTGCCAGTCAGAGAGGGACCTGGGGGGGATTGATAATGAGCCAGCGGTGTGCCCAGGGGGCCAAGGAGGCCAATGGCATCCTGGCTTGTGTCAGCACCAGCGTGGCCAGCAGGGACAGGGAAGGGATCTGAGCCCTGTACTCGGCACTGGTGAGGCCGCCCCTCGATGACTGGGTTCAGTTTTGGGCCCCCCACTACAAAAGGGACATTGAATGACTCGAGCATGTCCAGAGAAGGGCAACGGAGCTGGTGCAGGGTCTGGAGCACAGGTCTGATGGGGAGCGGCTGAGGGAACTGGGGGGGTTTAGTCTGGAGAAGAGGAGGCTGAGGGGAGACCTCATCGCCCTCTACAGTTCCCGGAGAGGAGGGTGCAGAGAGCTGGGGATGAGCCTCTTGAACCAAGTAGTAAGCGACAGGACAAGAGGGAATGGCATGCAAGTTGTGCCAGGGCAGGGTCAGACCGGCTCTGAGGAAGGATTTCTGTGCAGAAGGGGCTGTTGGGCGTTGGAATGGGCTGCCCAGGGCAGGGGTGGAGTCCCCATCCCTGGAGGGGTTTAAGAGTCGGGTTGACCCAGCGCTGAGGGATCTGGTGGAGTTGGGAACGGTCAGTGCTAGGTTAACAGTTGGACTAGATGATCTTCAAGGTCCCTTCCAACCTAGCTGATTCTGTGATTGATTCTGTAATAAATGTGATGATGATTCGTGTTGATGAAATATATTGACCTTTAATACAAATGTATGTGTTGTAAATATTTTATGATGTATATATGTTAAAAGCTATTGTGGTTTTATCTTTAAATCGGTTCGAGGCTTTGTAATCTCATTGTATCTAATGGCTATGTTGGTGTCTTGACTACGTTGTTACCGCGCCTAGCGCAAAAACTACCAGAGAGAGCCTTGTATCAGGCAGACCCTTGTTTTGATGGAAAAGTACCAGAAGGACCCTCGTTTTGGTGGGAAGAGGAGTGGGAAAACACCAGAGAACCCCCCCTCAACACCACCAGGGAATCTGAGAAGATTCGAGAAAACTCCACTACGCTTGCGCAGACTAAACACACCCATCTTATGAATATGTATTAGGAAAAGACTATAAAGGGGGTGGGTTTGTTTACAGGGTGTGCGTCGGTGGCAGAGCGCAGGCTCCCCGGCGTACCCTGTGCGGTTTTGCTCATTCTTATTTCAACAAAATTATGAAACTGTATTTGGCTTTTGGCTTCTAAATTTGTAAGACAATTATTTTTTTAAAAAAGCATGTAGCAAAAAATGAGTGAAAGCAGCCGTTTGTTTCCTGTGGATGTATTATCTTGGTGGGGTTTTTGGTCAGTTTCCTGCCTGCATTTCTCCTCAGATTACTGAAAAGCTGGCAGGAGCGTATGTCAGTGAAAGCTCTTCTGGACGTTTGTGATGACGGCATGCAGCCCCCTTGGCGTGGTGCCGTACGGCGGACCACACGGCTCAGCGTTTCTTGCAAACAGCATCGTGCGTTTCCAGCCTGCACACAGCATCGCCGTCAACGCAGCAGGTTTCAAAATGGCGCCGTTGCTGGCCAGGGAGTGCCAGCCCCTGCCGACCGCGCGCGGCATCTGCACGGGCCGGGCCGAACACAGGCACGCAAACCTCACCCGAGGGCCTAAAGCTATCGGTTTTAACCTAAAGCGGCCAAGAACATCCATCCCCCCCGCTTTCAGAGATAGTAACAGCCACGGTGGCACACGCTGCCTTGTCCCCTCTCCGGCACTCTGCTTGTAAACAACGTGCAGAGCCCTCCGTGTTTACAGACACGGCTCAAAAGGTTTCGGGCGGGCTACGTGAAAACAAGGCGACTTTCTTGGCAGCAGACAGGTTTTCACAGAGTTTCAAGAAGCCGCTGCCGAGCCTTTTGCAGCCAGAAGCTTCCCCAAGCCCAAGGCTCGAGCAAGGTCATTAACGACCTGGCGCTAACGAGCGTGTGAACCTCGTGTATGAAACTGTCACACCCGCAGCGGGCCCGGCGTCGCCCAAATGCTTACAAAGCCCTGTCGCTGGCACTGGCACACCAAGCCTTCGCGCGGATTTGCCGTACCCCTCGAGACGGAACGCCGGGGCTTTCAGCAACTCCGCGTCCAGCCGCCGTCTACGGAAGCAAACGGCGGAAAAAAACCGGCGGCGGGAGCCGACCGCCCGCCGGGCGCGGGGGGGGCTCGCCCCTGCCCGCAGACGCTCCCTCCGCGCCCCGGAGGGCGCCGCGGGAGAGGACGGGTGGGGTGCACCTTCCCCTTGGCGGGGCGCAGGACAGCCCGGCTGCTCCCCCGCGCTGGTGCCGAGGTTGGAGGCGGCGGATCCCACGGTTACGGCTCCGGCCGCTCCGCGTCTCCTCCTCCCTCCTGACAGCGGAGCGGCGGCTCAGCCGCCGGCGGGCACCGCCCGCGCTCCTCCCAGTGCGGCGCCGCCTCAGGGAGGGAGATCCTTGCGTTCCGTGAGTGCGTGTCTCGGTGTTCTCGAAAAGCAGCTAAAGAAGCAGTCCTTCCTTTGGCCTTCCTGTCAGCGGTTGGGCAAGCACAGAGGAAAACTAACCCCGTGTTTGTAGGAAATTGGGCAGCATCAAAGTTCTGGGTTAAAATGCCAGTAGCAGCACTGAGGTGCAAAATAGCCCAGGGTGGGTGACCAGGGCACTGGGAGAGCTGGGAAGAGAACCCAGGTCTTCCTGGAAGCAGCACACTCCTCTGCCTTGAAGAAGCTCTGTCTTCAGGGACAAGTTATTTTCTCTTTTTGGATACAAGGTCCCTGCCCATATGAATTTGTTTGGGGGGTTTTAGTTTTGGTTTGGGGGGGGGGGTGGGGTGGGGTGTGTGTTTTGTTTTTAATATCGTGATTACAGAAATAAGAATGAAAGTACTTGAGTGAGAGTCTCCTGCCAGCTCATTTAAAATCAAACTCGTGACTAGCGTCACCGTTGCTATAAAGGATCTGCTGTTCTATAGCATCGACTCCCTTTCTGTGGCATCCAGAGCTTTTAAAGTACAATTACAGCGAAATGGAAGTTAGGAGGAAGGTTTTGACACTCTAGACAAAGCAGAAAGGAAATGCCACTTAGCAAGCCAGTGATAAAATGAAGATTTTGGTTTTGGGAAAATAAGAGACTCTTGCAGGGTCAAATCCTGTCACGCGCTTTTAAATCTCTCCGTGTCTTGTATTCCCATTCACAAGAAGGTGCCTCTTGGTCTTGCAGTGGAATAAATCCACGTAGTTTTCCTCCTCCTGCAGTCCTAGCTAGTGAGCCAGTTTACTGCAGGGTTTCTTAGTAGCCTTCAGTGCCTGAGTTTGCCCTTTGCACCTTTGGAAAGAGAGGGACGATACGTGATCTCTGGACAACTTTCCCACTAGAGCAGAGAGGTTCCTTTCCCCCAAGGTGCAGAGCACAATGCCCGTCAGCTTTTCTTCACTCCGAAGTGAGTTAATTCCTCTCGTCTTGTCAGTTCAAACAACCGCAGCCTGTAGGCCTTCAGCTTTCTCCGACAGCGCCCTTGCTCTTTTCACAGCCCTGTGTATTTTGAACACACCAATCTGACTTTCCCCTCAAGTCACTCCCTATCTTTATTGCAAGGGCTGGTAATGAACGTTTTTGCTCAGTTTTCCCTTCGCTGAGATCAGACCAATACCTGGGCACCACAGGGGAAGATCCAAATACACAACCAGCAAAGAGACTCTTTGCTAGGGAACCGTGAAGTCGGCCACATGGTAAAGAAATGTAATGTTTGATATCCAACAAGTTACTTAGAGCAGCCCGTAGTTTGTACACGGAAGGATTATAGGGCTGATGTAGAAACTGGCTTTTGTCAGTTCCCTGACCTGAGTGTTTTTAACCTCTCCCGCCACTGTTGGTCCAGGTTTGCATTCCTGATCCCGACCGACTCTGCAGAGGCCGTTGTAATCTTCTAGAACACTGTCATCTGGTGGTGGTTGTAAGTCACAGCATGTCAATACAAAAGTGAAAAGGGCAATCAAATCAGGCTGGACAGATGCTCCGATTACCCATTTTATTCATATTAAAGCTTTGAGGGTTCCAATCAGAGCACTACAAAGGTGTTGCCGGGTGGGGGGGTGGGGTGGTTGGTGGCTCAGACTTGACATGAGGAAACATTTCTTTTCCGGGAGGGTGGTCAAACCCTGGAGCAGGCTTCCTGCAGAGGTGGTTGATGTCCCAGGGCTGTCAGTGTTTGGGAGGCCTTTGGACAATGCCCTTAATGCGAAGCTTTAGCTTTGGAAACCCCCGAAGTGGTCAGGCATTGGCCTAGGTGGTTGCTATGGATCCCTTCCAGTGGAACTCTTGTGTGACATCACAGCTCTTCGGTGGCTGTGCTGCAGAGCTCAGTGCTGCTCAGGGGCAGAGTGCTGCTCAGCTGCCAGTTGACAAGAAGTCAATGCAGTAGTGGAGCACTGCTAAGGCCAGAGTGAAGAGAGAGATTCATACTCTCCCTGAACACTAGCAAAGCAGTGATGAACTGCTGGAAATATTTCATCTCCTGTACGGTGAGCACCAGAAGCTCTCTCTTCTAAATCACTGGTGCTAGGTTAGGGAGCAGGAGTAAGAGAGAGTAGGCTGTCGGTATGAATTGTTTGGTGTGAAATTTTTCAGCAGGACGTAGAGCTTCCATGGGGAATGGTTATTCGGTACTAGTTGAGGGGTTTGACTTTCAAGTGCGAATATTGGGTCCACTTGGTCAAACTATGATTGATTTTGGAATAATCTTAGGGGGTCTATGATGCTGGAGTTACATCATTAGTATCCAAATTTTACAAAACGTACCCACAGATTTAGGCTATAAAGTGAGTGTAAGCTCCAAACACCTGTCTCTCTTGGTAATCCTTTCAGTGGTCTGATTGTCAATCATGTTTCAGAACATCCAAGTCTGTCTTGTGAGACGGGCATTTTGCAAGGCAGATTTTAGGTATGCCACCTCAGTGATGGTTCTGCAACTAAGCGTTAAGGGATTTAGGGTAATTTTTTTTTTTTTTTTTGGCAACACTTTGTTCATTCTGCTTATATTGTACAGTATACGTAATGAGAGATCTTGGTAATTAGTTACTTTGTACATAAGAGATTGAATTTTGAAATATGAGGCTGGCAAACTATGTTTGAGTTGGCTCGGTCTGGCTTGTTGCAGCCTCACTCAGCATGAGGTGAAATTTGTTTGAATAGATGTTCAGTGCTGACAGGAACAAGTTCCTAGTGACATAAAATGTGTCACCTTCTTCTGCCCTTTGTTTAGATTCAATTTTGTAATTGGGGGTGTTTCCTCTTTGGTCAGGGTTGGGTTTTTTTTTTAATTTCTTCAAGGAATCAGAT
Source organism: Athene noctua (assembly GCF_965140245.1). NCBI lineage: Eukaryota > Metazoa > Chordata > Aves > Strigiformes > Strigidae > Athene > Athene noctua. Next base: position 163,793,428 of record NC_134038.1, read on the forward strand.
GGTATTGCATATGGAAATGCTTCAATCCCTGTCAGTTTGCAGTACTTTTATCCTGAAGCAACTGTACTATGTTCCTAAAGTATTATGAGGCTTGTGTTTCAAATCTGGTGTAAAAGGACCATGGTCAGAAACAATCAAACTACCTGATTTTGTGACGTGCTCTTGTGGCTGCTTCATGATGTAGTCTGCTCTGGAGACTTTGTAGTAAAGTAGAACTTTCCACAGACAGTACGTGGAGCTGGTTGTTTTCTTTAAAAGGAACATCTCGCCTGGACTTTACTGAGATGTTACAGTTAGTAACTGTTGAAGTAAATTATGATACGGAATAATTAGTTCTGCTGTTAATATTTTTCTGGATATATGTGATCTCTGTGTAGGTCCCTTCCGAATCCCGTTTACCAGTTCGGAACAGAAGGAAGACCTATTTGTTCCCAGATGGGAATCGTGAAGACACTTTAACACCAGAGGAAGAGGTCAGTTGAGAACAGTTTTTCTATGTTCTTTAACTTAAAAAAAAAAAAAAACTAACTTTTTTTCCTTGATTAGCTTTTTTTTTTGCTGCCTCAGTCTCACTGTTTTCTGTGCATTTATAGGTATGAATAGTCTAATTGTTCGGTTAAATAATGAAGTGTTTAAGATGAGTAAAACAGACCTTTAAGCTGTAGTGGTTGACCCCCAGAATAGGAAACCTTTTAAGTCTGTCTTCAGGTCTTGAAAATCTTACCTCTGAACTGAACTCAGCAAGGCAGTGGGACCAAAGTAACATTCAGAGAGACTAACTTTGGGTTTTATGCCTCTTTTAGTTGAAAAGTTGGGGGAATCCAGTTAACTGCCCAGGTAACTTGAGGTGGATGAGCCTGAAGGCTTGAACTGAGCCATGGTGAATGTTTCTAACCATACCAATAATCATTATCAAATGTGAAAAAAAAACCCGAAAAACAAAAAACAAGCCCCAAACCAAACTGAGTCTAAATGATCAATCGTAAAATATCATTAAAATCACTGTCAAGATGATGGGTAACCATGACTTGCACAATAGAGGAAGCTGAGGAGTTAATCTGCACTCCTCTTTTTTAATATTGAGTAGTGTGGCTTTTTCTCAGTGGCTTGATTTGAAAAAGAAAAACAAGCAAAAAAAGCCCTGATTTAGAGATTGTGAAAATATAGGCCGGTGGGGTAAAGCAGGGAACTTCTGTGATTCTGTAAGCTTTGTCAGAGGAAGCGCTGAGTTCCCAACCAGAAAATTGAGGTGTTGGGATTTGCTACAAAAAAGATGTGTTTTCTTGCAGTGGAACAATGCCCTTGAATTCTTAACACCACGTTTTCTTGAGGAGATGATCAGTGACACCTGAAATTTGTTTTAAATTCCATTATGAATGCTACACTTTACTTTCCATAAATCTACTTAATCTGGTGTTTTAAAATTAGATCTTAAATTTTATTAAAGTATTCTTGTCAATTAGATTTACAAACCCTTTGTGGTTTCTTTTAATTATTTTTATGGTATCAGAATATGTGATTTTTGAAAGCAGGGTTTGTCGTTAGTCTGTAGTTCTTGGTAAAGTATTGGTCTTCCTCTGTCAGTCCGGTAGTAGCAGAGTAGATGCTTTGGAAATGATAAAGCAGAAGATAGATAAGCTTATTATTAGCTCTCCAGTTAGGAAGCGAAAAAGAACAGGGAATGGAGACGAGAATAAAAGGTAGGAGTGCTTTAGTTTCAAACCCAGTAAGAGCAGTTTATCCACCAGGAATAAATCAGTTGCAACAAGACAGTGCTCTGGAGCAGAATACAGGTTTTGTTCAGGCCAGGCGAAGTGCAGTTTCAAAATCCAAACAGACTTCTTGTACGGCTGGTTTTTGCTCTCTTTGCTCTGTCTGAACCTGGGTGACTGCTCAATTCACTGCCTTCCTTAACTGTCTCGATGTCTTTCTCTTCTCTTCTCTGTTATTTTTGTACGTCTTAAGTTTGCTCCCTGTCAAGCATTTCTAAGGCCCTTTTACACTGAATCATTCCTCTTCTACATTTACGTTTCTGTCTGTTTCTCTGCGTATCCACAGAGCAGAAGCTGTGGGTGTAATCGTGTAGCAGGTACATGGATGGTTATGATAAGTGTACAGCTGAAATACCCACCTGGACAAGCCTCCCCACAGGTATGGGGAGGACAAGGGGGAATTGTTTCCTTCTTCACCGCTGTGTTGTCTTTGTATTATGTTGGTGTAAGTGCCCAATCTGTACCTTCATTCGGGAGGAGGGATGCCCAGTAGGCAGCCTGTCAGGATACCAGGGTGTTGTGTTTGTGTGCAATCCCATTAGCTGGTGTTCAGGGTTGGCACTGCTGCGTGGAGCTTTTTTGCAGGGACAGGTTAGCGGTATGTGATGGCGTGCTGCAGGCTGCTTGTGTTGAGGTGCGTCTCACTGCGCGTGGAGGCCGCCAGCACAGGGCATATGGCGTGGCCTGAAAGCGAATTCCTAGCTGAAGGAAAAGAGCTGACAGGCTTCAGAGAATTTGTCACTAGTGGTAAAGGTGGGCGTCATTCTTTAATGTGTCTCAGAAATAGTTTAGCTTGCTGGAGTGGAATTAGCAGCGACTCCTAGTCCGTGCGTCCCAACACGTGGTCGTGAGGGCAACATTGTGCAGTAATGCTTTCAGATCCCTTGTGTAGCACTGGCAGCGTATGGTGCCGTAGCACAGAACCTTTTGTTTTAGAACAGCGTGAGTACTTCAGCCGCATAAAGCAATAATTGCATTTTATGTAAAAATCATAAAGCCATTTAAAATAAGAAAAGGACTGCTTAAGACGGCATGCTAGAACGAACTTGTACACAGGCTTTTACAATAAATTTCTTCTCTTAATCATAGGAAAATATTTTTGTGTCTTTGAGATAAGTACAGTCTTCTGTTTACTACATCAAGAAGTGTGTCACAATATTCTAAAAAAACTTGGGACAACAGTAAATGCAACTATTTTAATTACACGTTCTTCACTTTTTAAAGGGGTTACACAGAAATACATTATTTTAGAAGTTTAAATCAGAGGTGTAGCTTATTGGATTTAGTTGCTATCTGAAACTGCCCACATGTGGTAGTTGCATGCTTGATTTTTCAGCACGAGACGATTCTTCTAAGGGCGTGGTAGCTGTTTGGTGTCACGCATGTGTTAGGCAACAGTCGTTCCTTTGCCCAGGTCAGGTGTCTGTTTCCCGGTCTTCAGTATGTTTGTCTGCCTAAAAGCAGTGCAAAAGTCATTATTTGCTTTGAATTTTTGCAGCTGAGTGCCACTCAGTCTTTGGCCCAGAGGCTGCAGCTCCGAGTTCCCTCCACGGAGTCTTTGTTTCGAAGCCCGGTAAAAGAGTCCCTGTTCCGCTCTTCTTCTAAGGAGTCCCTGTTCTGTTCTTCTTCCAAGGAGTCCCTGTTAGGCGCTGCTTCGAAAGACTCACTGAGTCAGCTGGACTTGGACACAGCTGGTCCCAACCTTGATCCGCGTTCTGACACCGACAGCGAAACAGAAGAGCCTGTGGGAAACGCGGACAGCCTCAGCAAAGAGCAGATGCTGCAGCGACGGTGCAGTTGCTGGGGAAAATGCTCAGAGGTAGGCAGTGTTGTGAGTGACTTAGGTGGGTGGAGAGGGGAAAAAGATGAGGCCAACACATACTGCAGTAGTGGCTCATCTTTTTGTTTCCCTGTCTGGAGCAAATCGATGGACTTAGAGCTAACCTGGAAGTTGTGATTGCAAGTCTAGTTATATTTGGTTCAGATAGGTCAAATGCTTTTCTGTTAATAAAACAGGGAAATCCCTTTCTTCTCTTGTTTGTAAATAATTCCGTGTTGTCAGCAATAGAGGCTAATTAGTGGTTCCTTACACCAAGTAGGCCTATGAAGGTTTCTGCTGAAAGCCTGTAGCAAGGGGTGGAGTTCAGCACAGAGGTGAGCAGGGCTCGTACTCGCATGACAGCAAACTGACTTTTCTTCTGGAACTTGTTGTTGAAGTGCACAGTGCCTCTTTTGTGCAGACGTGATAGGCAGACGTTTTGTTTCAGATAGGGAGGTTCTATTCCCCATAATTTCCAGGTATTCCCTGAAAGCCATTAATTCAAGGACTATTTCTCTTGCTATTCTAATGAAAACCAATGCTGTAAGTAGTTTTGCTACTAATTTTTGAAATTGTTGGGAAAAGTAAAGGTTTCAACGTGGTGGTGTTGGATTTTGGGTTTTGGGAGTCTGTGTGTGTATTGTATTTAAATCTGGACATTTGCACTGGCTTTTACAGTTGTTCAAGTGTTTACTGCCCTCAAGTACAAAAATACCTGTGCAGCCCTTTGGCTGTCAGTGTCAAAATCCTTGGAATCTAAAATATGTGTACAGCAATTACAGTATTCAACATATGCCTGAAGAAACAGTTATCTTCCATTAATTCAGTAATTGTTGTCTCCTATTAATTCTTTCATTCTTTTCCAGGTAGTATTAGGAGACAAATTTTTTAAAAAGTTTATCTAAACAGTGTTGCCACTGTTTGAAAATTCTTCGAGTTGTTGGTTATGTTTGGTGGATCTTTTTGTTGGTTTTTCTTAGTGTAGTCTGTCTAGAAACTCTTAATTTTCTCTATCAGAAAGGCTTATGGTTTGGTTTTTTTTTTTTCAGTTGTTGTGAATTTCTTAGGTCATTTGGAAAGAATTGTTTTGCCAGAGCTCTGAAGAATGTAGTTTCAATATATAAGGAGTATTTAAGATGTTTGGGGTGTTTTTCTCATTTAAAGTAGGATCCAAAGTTAGCATCTCAAAAATATGGGAAGGGAAACCATCCATAGAAGGTTTAGTTTTCTTTTAAATGTAAAATGAGTATGACTTTGAAATTAGAAGTAATTTTGAACTCTGAAAAATTTTTATTTTAAATAGGATTTTGAAGAGATCTTTTGACTTAAAGATTTCTCGGCTTGGAGTTTTGGCTTAGTTTTCCTTTAAATTTTCAGCAATTTGGAAAGAGCATATTCTCGTTCCAAGTGCCATTATGCTACTTAAGCTTTGGATAACTTAGGCAATTGTGATCAAATTTTTAATTAAACAGAATTGTGCAGTTACTCATGAAGTCCTTTTGTCGGCTTACAATGAGAAGTGTTGTCCGCTTCCAGTCTTCCTTTGCCTGCTGGGTATATGCAGAGCACATGGAATGAAAACTTTTGTTATTACAGAGAGTTGTTTTTTTTCTAGAGTTGTAAGGGTATTTTTTAACATACACTCAGTGTAAAACTACTTTCACTGCAGGTCTCTGGGATGTGAACCCTTACAAATGTACACCCCTGTAGGGTAGCTGTGTGGGATGTAACTTTCTCATACGGTTGGTTTTTGACTGCCTGTGTTGAAGCACGGCTCTTCTTGGAGGTCTTTTCAGTGAAGGGAAGACAGCGCATGAATGCTGAATGACCTTATTGTTTTGACATGTAGGCTTTATTTTTTTAAGACATTGGAGATATTTTCTAAATGGAAGGAGGAAACATTGATTAAATTTAAGTATGTTTGTGTCAGAAGAGCTTTCTCAAATGAAGATAAGAGTTTGAAAATGCAGATAGAGATAAAACTAAGCAATTTACTGTGATAGCTGTAAGTGCATGCATTATCAACGTTATACCTGATTTCTGTTTTTTAGCTAGTGTCTGCTTATCAAGTTATCCAGCGGGAGAAGCAGCAGCTACAGGTAAGCATTACTTTTTATCCTCTTAGAATGTGTAGTGCAAATACAGATTTAATTCTCAGTGCATTGTGTGTGTGTTTACACAATGCATTGTTTATGTGTGTGTGTGTAACAGAAGACTCCTTAGCTGTGATTTCTGAGGAATAAGCTAATACTGGTTTGTCAAAGTAACGTTGAAGCTATTGTAATCCAGCCTTTTGTTATTGCATCAGCTGAGTTCAGGTGATTGCCAACCCACAGTTGGCAGTTCATGATAACCCACATTGAGCTTGACTTGAAAGAAAAATTCAAGTCGTTAATTCTTCTGCTGAAGCAGAATTCTGTGGATTTATTTATGCTTTATATATAAAGTTACATTTAATAAGCCTGATGTTTATTCTTTCTTTTTCTAAGGACATTCTGAGTCAAACTCAGGGTAAAGCACTCCGCAGAATTGGAGAACTGAGAGAGGTAATTTACTTTATTGGTTGAATATTTATACCACACATACATAGGCTCTTTCTCTGCCTAGCTTTTTTTTGTTCACTTTACAAAATATTTTCTGTCGTGCAGCAGGGTTTTTTACCGCCTGTGTTTATTTGTTTATATGGGGTTGTTTCTCTGACTCGTTTCCCATTCAGCAGCTTATTGTCATCCTCTTAAGTTGGAGCAGTTCATCGTACCGACTGAACTGCTTTTCTGTTCATTGGGAAATAGGTAGAAATGTGTGTGGTTCTTAGAGTATTGTTGGATCCAGCAGTAGATGTCCCTGTGCAACTTGTTGCTCTTCTATTAAGCATTAAGAAAGGCTAATGTTAGGCAAATACAAGTAAGAGACACTTTTAAATAAAAATTTTAATGACTGTCAGTATAAAAAAACGATAGAATTTTAAAAACTGCACACTTGATCTCCATTATAATGTCTCCATTGCTTTTATGGATTTGTAGCGTAGTTTATTTGCATCATGAGATCAGGTGGGTTGTGTTATGATTGTTGTCTGCTTAGGTTATAGTGAAATTAAAAGGAGAAGCTCTAATGTGTAGGGTATTGATAATAAACCTGCTGAATTTAATTAAAAGACAGGCAATCGGGCAGAACAAATGAAAAGGGCAAGTTGACCAAAGCCGTATTGTCAAGCTTTGGTGAAGCAGGATGCGAAACGGAAGCGTTTTCACTGCCCCGAGAGCCAGTGCAGCGTCGGTTCAGAGATGGGTGCACGAGGGCCTCTCTGTCCATGCTCTGACCTCACTTGGCAGCTGGGTACCAGCTGGCTCAAAGCCAGGGGCTTTCTCTGTGCCTGCACTCGTGTTTTGGCGTGTGCTGTGCCGAGCAGCAGCGCTGCTGTGGAGGGTGCAGGGCCGTGGTGAGGTCCCACCTGTGCCTGAAGGCAGGCGAGCTCCAGGCAGTCAGGCGTCTCTCGCCCGCGAACGAGGGCCGGGGTCTGGCCCTGGAGGGTGAGGGATGTGACTGTGAGCATCCGGACATGCACGTACCCAAGGCTCCTGCTCGCCCGCAAGGGGCTGCCCCGGTGCAACATGATTTCAGAGGAGGTCACCGACAAATTGTGGAGCTTCTACTTGAGCTGTGCAGGGTGTGATCCAGGTAATCAGGCTGTGAATTGTGTAAGCCATGGGGATAGCATTTTGGTTGGGATCTGTGCTGTTTCTGCCCCAGCAGCTGCGAACGGGGGGCCAGAGTGCTGAGCGTGTGGTGCTCAGCTGAGCTGGAGCCTGTGCCTGGGCTCTTGCTCTGTCCTAAGCTAAGCTGTCAGCCCATAGGAGGGGAAAACCCACAGCATTACTGACAGAAGTGGCTTGTCAGTGGCTTTTTTTCCAGTTCACTACAAGGTCAAATGAAAGAAGCTCATTCTGTGTTCAGTCTCTATCCGCATGCTCCAGTAGGTTTGGTTTTCCAGCTTATTGGTACTTGGTAAAGTTTGGAAGGCATGTATGTACACCAGAGTTAAAGCTTTTCACTATGAAGAAGGGTTGAACATGTGCCTGCTTACTTTTCACATTTGCTATTACAGCCTTTCTGATTCATATATGTATATAAAAATATATGTATTTCTGATACACGTAGATTTCTATATAGATTTGTTATAAAATTTAATTCCATTCTTGTAAGTCTTGTAGATCTAAACATTCCTTCAAAGCTAATATTGAAATCTTTTTTATTAATTGAAGACCTTCAAAAAATAGGTTTTTGGTCTTTTAGAAGCCCAAGTTACAGCATGAGGTAAAACAGACCTAAAAGAAAAGTTACAGATCAAATGGTACATTGCCATTGTGGGAGCTAAAATGGTACCAAATAGATCATTCACTGATGTAATAAGTTGTTATCAGAAGTTAAGTTAAAAAATCTTTTTCTTCATCGTGCAGTCCATTTTCCCCATATATATGCTGAATCAGAGAAGTTCCTTTTAAGAGGGCCATATAGGAATAAACTAAGTCTTCTCTGAGACCAAGCTGACAGTGTGAAATAGTCCCTGGCTGTCAACGTGTCTTTTGCTTACCTTAGTTTTCTCTTGTTAAGAATAATTCCTCAGCAGCAGTCTTCCGAGTTCTCCTTGTCAGACAAGGATCAGAAGGGACTTGGGGACCCAAAAAGACTATTTCGATGTTGATTTCAGTAAAACTCTTTGTCACTTGTTGTTGCACTGAGCTGCTTTCCTTGGCTTGGACGGAATTGCTTCTAAAGCTCAGGAGCGCAAGGCAGAAGCGTGATCAGTAGCTGTTGAGACCCTGAGGCAAGGCATGGTTACAAAGTGGATATAGTTGCTTGGGCAGAGAGAGGAATAGTTTTCCCGGTGACAGCTCCCAGCACTGTCCTGCCTGCGTGGCTGGGCAGGCTCAGCTCACACGGCTGCGGATCTCAGAGCTGGTATCAGGCTCTGCTCTGGCAGCCGGGATTCAGGGCTGAAGGTAAGGGTTAGGCAGCAAGATGGATAAAAGCAAGATCTGCAGTTAGAGGAAAGCAATGCAGGAAGCATTTAGTGCCCTGTGTTTTGTCTCCTGTTTGCTTTTTCATCCTTTCTGTCGTCCTTTATCTTTTCCTGGCTCACAGAAGCCACGTTTACGGGTGCCGCTTGCTTTATACAAGCGATCTGTGCAGAATAATGGTCGTAGAAGCATTCATTTCCTGGGTAAATCACTGGGAAGATATATATGGATGAAGTAAATATTGAAGGAAAAAAAAAAAAGAAAGAATACAAGTTTGGGAAATTGCTTACAGTGCGTGCATGAAATGTGTCTGGTTCCCATTCTCTCAATAAGGAGTTAGATGTGAATCAATTTAAATACATTTCTTTTCTATTAGAGCAGTAAGTATTTAAAGGAACTGAAATATTTAAACTTTAAAAGCACAGGAAGGAAATAGAAGAAACCTCCCTAAGGCAGTATTTTATGATTACACAGATCCTAGTAATGCATTTAGGTAACGTCGAGGAAGTTTCTAAAGGTGTTCAGCCAAATGAATGCAACTAAGCAGCAAGTAAAGCCACATAGTTCAGTTCTTTGGCATCCCCTGACTTGCTGATTTGAGACCCCTTTGAGGGATGAAAAAGCCAACTTTCTGCTCCTCTAAGTGCCATATGTCATACTAGAGTGCTAGCCTGTTGGAGGAGCATGAGAGACACTGACATTTCTGCTGTTTCAGTTGACTTAATCTGGTGGCTAAATGAAGAACCGAGTTTACTGAAGTGCAGTCTTCAACTTCCAGAAGGGTTTTTGGGAGCAGGCATGAAGCGATCCCTACACAAACTTGTGTTTTAGAACAAAAGAATTGTGGATAATTCTGCATTAGATCTAGACTCCTGCTGGTTTAATGCTAGTGTTATAATGGGATGTTCTTATGTGGTGTGGAATGTTGTATAGTAAAAGAAATACCCACTTTGTGGTTGTATTCTAGGGTCACAACTGTGAAGAGGCATTTCTAATATTTCACAGTATTTTGATAAACCTTTCAAATTCCCATGTTAGTTTCATTTGAGATGTGTTTGTTTATGATTCTCAGGAGCTCCAGATGACACAACAAGCAAGGAAACATCTCCAAGAGGAATTTGATGCTTCCTTAGAAGAAAAGGATCAACTTATTAGTGTCCTGCAAACTCAGGTGAGATACCTTACCCAACAGATGTGCTTTAAAACTGCTCTTCCTACTTTTTTTTTGCTTTAAATTACATATTTCCTATCATGCATGTCCATGTCTTTTCATAATTGCTGCGATGTTGTTGAGCTTCTTGAGAATTTATGTTTATCTAGAAAATAAATGCATCTTCGTGGTAGAGGATACCCTTGCACGATCTCACTCGTGTTAAATGTGATTGTTTGATATGTGCTTACATTGTATTGTCTTTGTTATCCAGAACATAACATTGGCAGTTGTTTGAGTTCGGCAAAATTTATGTGTTTTGCTTAATTGGTCTTTTCTTCTCCACTCATATTGAAACTATTTTTGTGAATTGGAAACAATTCTGATTTTTGAAATGCTACAAAAATTCAGCCAGATTATTCCTTTCTCTACTCGCTGATACCAATTTATTTAACTCTCTCTAGTTCTGAAGAGGAAAACATGATCTACTTAGAATCCTTGGGTTTTTCTAACAAAAAGAACATTTTATTTAGGTATCATTGCTGAAAAAGACGTTACAGAATGGTCAGATACGCACTGAACTGCCTGACTCGACTGTCCCATCTAAACGACAAGTTCAAAGTCCAACAAAAGAAGTCGGCACAGAAACTCCTGTGGAACCAGGAAGCAATGGTAGGTATTGCAGCTTTTTGAAGAGATGTTGAATTTTGGGAAAGAAGCCTGCTGTTATTGATGATGGAGTAACAATACTTAGGGCTGAACATGTCATAGTAAGGATATATTTCCTGGAAGGAGACAGTTGTTTTGAAAAGAGCGTGGCAGCTAGAGGACAGGATAACCCTTCAAAGAGACTAAATTTTCATGAGAATTCAAGTCTGATGCGTCTCGCCTTTGTCAGAAATGAGGACAGTATTGTAATTATTGTATTTGATGGAAGGGGTTTTTTTTACTCTCCCCACTCAATATGATTAAGAGATTCTGTCCCCCATAAGCAAGGACCTGTGCCTGGAGTTCAGAGAGGACACCAGTTGCCAGACTTTCTCTTTTTTTCCACACACACCGACTACCCCTCCCCTCCCCAGGAAAAAGTAAAAGCAAAGATCCATTTTGATATTCATGCTGTTGAGTAATCTAAGTGTCCCCTCACACCAGGAGGTTATTGGAGTTACGGGACTCCCAGTATTGCGTCTATTTGATTACTGAGCAAGGGACATTATAATGCTGATACATAATGAATGTGTCATTGGCATCCTGCATAGAAAGACAGGGACAGAGGTGAACATGCATCTTTCAGTTATCTTTGTTCAGCATCTGCCATGATTTTTGTACGTTAGGATGATATGAAGGCTCAGATCAGAGATTTTCTGTCATGTCTTTTGTAGTGCTTAGGAAATAATTCAAGTATCTGGGCTCTGAGAATCAGGGTTCAGGACGTTTCCCGTGCGGGAGTGTGCTTCTGGACTATAGCATGTAAGACTGACGAACTGAACCTCTGAATTTGTCTGTCCTGTTTTCATGGCAAGTACTGGGACTGACTCCAGAGCATCAGAGGGGAACACAGAGTGAAATAAACAGAGCAAAAGGGACATAGATCTTTCTTGACTATCATGTACTTTTTTTTCTTTGAAGCTTTTGAAGAGCTTGAGAGGGCTCTGAGTCTTGCCCAAAAGGCAGAGGAAGCCCAGAAGAAACTGCAGGCAGAAACGGATAAAAAAATCAAAGCAGTAGAAAAGGCAAGTGAGGAAGAGAGGGTAAATCTTCAGCGGGAGTTAATCAGAGTGAAACAAGAGGTGGTTGAGATTATGAAGGTAAAAGCTGAGACTCACCCTGTACTATTGGCTTTTAATCTAATAATTCAATTACAATTAAACTATAGTTGTAAAATACATTAGTATATCATAACGTCATAAAATTTTCGATTTAGTAAGTTCTATAAAAATTAATGTCTAGGGTTAAAGATTTACTTAAGACAGAACAGAAAACTCCCCATATAGATTTTATTTTTCTCTAACAGTTTAAAATCAGTGAATGAAAACACCTGTAAATGACAGTTCTTGTGTTGGCATTTGTGATGTTAGTAATTTTTCTAAGAGAATACACTGATGCTTTAGGGGGAGAACTTCCTTGCATTACATTATTCTTAAATAAAGCATGTTCATAGATTGTAGATAGCTGGCTACATAGGGTATCATCACTTGACTTTCTGGCACGTGAAATAACAAGAATGCCGGGAAAGCTAGAGACAGAAGTTCCTTTTCCAATTTATGATCACATTTGCACTGACACTGAAAACACACAAGTTCACCTTGGTAGATGAGTCTTTAGAAGATCTGGTGTTTCCTTTGGTAGAGCTGTGAAAGACTTGAGAAGGAAGATGGACAACTTCAAGCTTGAAAATAGCCCCTGTCAGGGCTCAGTAGGAAGCGTTCAAGTGACTGATACTCAAAGGCAGCAAAGAGATGGTTCCGGTTTCCTCTCTCTGTTGCACTGCTTTTCTTCATGAGAAATAATACAAAGTGTTATTGAATATGAATGTGACATTTTTTTTCTGACTGATTGACAGAAGTCTTCAGAGGAGCGTGTTGCTGAACTAGAAAAATGCCACAAAAAAGAAATGGCTGCCAAAGATCGGGAGCTAAATGAGAGGTTACAGGCCCAAGAAAAGGCGTTCCAGGGCAAGATGAAGGCAGCTCTTGTGAGTATCCCTGCAATGTGTAGAAAGGTGTTTCTCTGAGTGTGAGGTGGAACTAGAAGTCTTAATCTGACCCTGTTCTGTAGCGAGAGTCCTTCTGCTCTCAGAGATACAAAGCGTCCTCCAAAAGTCAAAGAGGTCAGACAGCCTCTTCAGCAGCATGAAGGGAAAGCAGCTGTGGTGATACAGGCTGAATAATGACAGTTAATCACTCTCCCTGCTCACTAACAGCTGCATCTTGTGGGAAAGACTTCTTTTATTTTTAAAACTCCTTTTGTTAGACATTTTTTAAAAATTTCTTCCTCTGGATCACTGGCGATTAGCCAGAGCAACTAGAGTAGAAGAGGTTCAAAGAATGAGGCTGTTACTTGAAAAGTGTTGGTATCGTTGTGGCCGATGGTGCTGTATTATGTGAGCAGGGTTAACTCTTCATAGTGTTTGACCTCAGAAAAGAATTTCCTTCCAGGCCAGGCTGGGAGGAATCACTGGATTCTTTGTTCTTTTTCACAAGCTGTAATCCACTTTAGATCATGTAATTTTACCTAACAAATAGTAGATTCTCTTTTGTGCTCCTCCATGATGGCTGGTGAGTAGGACTGAGGGACTTTGACAGTCTCTTCCTGACTATTTTTTTTGCCTACCTATTTCTCAGGTTATTTTTTAATTATAAGGACTAGAAGCTTGAAAATAATTTAGCAATGGAAGCAAGTGAGAACAGACCTTTAGTCCTCTAAGGTGTTACTGTCAATCATGCTAAACAAAACAAAATGGAAGGCTGGATTGCATTAGGTTTTTCATAGAAAGGCGAATGGTCCCCAAGAAGAGAAAATGGAAGTGATTTGTAACGGTTTTGTTTACACAGACGAAATACAAACTCTGTGCTTGTGGTGAAAATACAGGTGTGCCTAGTGTATGACTCCTATTAACTTGTTTGTAAATATTCAATTCTGCTGTTTTTGGAGGTGTGATGACTGTATTTATTGTTTTAATCATAATTTTTGATACAGGAAATAAACCGGATTGAGTATTTAAAAGCCCTTCAAGAACAAGAGGAGCAAGGGTCCCTAGCTTTAGAATTATTAGAGCTGCAGAAGAAAGCAATACAGTCACAGTGTGACAAGAAAGTTCAGAGGATGCATCAAGAAGTAAAGACTTCTAGAACTGTGAGTAAAGATTCCAAAGGGGTAGATGTTTACAGGAATTCCTTTTAGTATATATTCTCAGTGTGACAGTTTACAGATACTGTGGATTTGTTGCGACTGGGTTGTTTTAATGTCACAGTGTTTAAAAAACACACATCTGCATTCACTTTCTATCATGGCATGATACATTAATTTGTATCCCTCTGCATAATTTTTATGTATGTTCTACAGGAGAGTTAAACTTCAAGCTGTTTAACTCCTGGGTACTGCTAGCGTACACACACTTACAAAGATCCTTGAGTAAATAAGAAAATGTGCTTAAATTTTTGAAGTGTCCCGTGCTTTATGTAATGGGTCAGATTGCATTATCTGCCAATGCAAGTTTGTACGTTATTCCGCCACTCCCTAATATTAGTTTGAAAGTTTTGCCTATAGAAGCATTTTACCTTGACAGCAGAATTTCCACGAGATGTGTGGAATTAAGATAAATCAGTAGGTGTGTACAAAGCTTGGTAGTACTCGTGTAGACTCCTGATGTCTTTCATCCTATGTGTTGGCACTTTAGCTTAATAAGAAAATATGGATGTGTATCTCATAAATGTCCCAGGAATTATTTTATTTGTATTAGTTAAATTCTTTCTAAGCTTTTATTGTATGTGTTTTCACCACAAGGAAAGAGAAAGCCTTTTATTAAATAACTAACCATAATGGAAGCAAGTCTGAGAAGAAACTAGGTGAATGAAAGGCTGCCATAAAGAGTTAATATTCACTAAAAATAATGGAATAAGTTACTTGTAGTTATGTGAACCTGGTGAGATTTTGAAAAAAGTTGATCTTGCTGCCTTATGAATATTCATATTCTTTTAAAACTTTTTTTCTAACAGAGGATTCTTGAACTGGAAAGCTCTCTTGCAAAGTATTTGGAAGAGGCCAGAAAGCAATCAGAAGAAAAAAAGCAGCACAATAAGGAAATAAGTGATATAGTTGAAAAACACAAGAATGAACTGGAAAACATGAAACAGCAGCAGGAAAAGCTTTGGACAGAAAAACTTCAAATCTTAAAGCAACAACAAGTAACTGAAATGGAAAAAATGAGAGAGAAACAAGAACAAGAGATAGCTACAATTTTGAAAGAGAAAGAAACAGTTTTCCGTGCACACATAGAAGAGATGAATGAAAAAACGTTACAAAAACTTGATGTGAAACAAGCAGAGTTCGAAGCACTGTCTTCTGAGCTATCAGAAGCACTAAAAATTCGTCATGACTTGGAACAAGAGCTCTCTGCATTGAATAGTAAAGTGTGTGAAGCAAGGCAAGAATTGGAAGAAGAGAGGAAGAGGCACAAAGAAGAGGTTGAAGTTATGTCAAAAGAGCATGCAATGTCTATTCAAGGAGTTGAGGAGGTACTCAAAGAGGAACTCAACCAACTCAGGCAGTCATTGGAGAAACTTGCGGAGCAGGAAGCTAAACTAAAAAAAGAGCTTGAAAACAAGCAATTGGAGTTCAGTCAGAAAGAGAGCGAATTCAATGCTAAAATGTTGGAAATGGCACATGCCAGCACAGCTGGAATCAATGATGCTGTGTCAAAACTAGAATGTAATCACAAAGAGCAGCTGGAGAGTCTTGCTGAGGCTCACAGGAGGGAGTTGGTAGAAATTACCCGGAGTTGGGAAGAGAAACTCCATCAGCAGGTTGAAGAGCTCCAGGAAAAGCATGAAATGGAGCTGCAAGAGAAGGAGCAGGAAGTTGGAGACCTGAAAGAGGAACTTGCCACCTGCAGTGCTGAGAAGGAGGGCTCCAGAGCAGAAATAACCCGACTGAAGGGAGAGCAGGTGACAAGGGAGGAGTCCCTGAAGGAACTGCAAGAACAACTAAGGCAGTCAGTGTCGAAGGTGAATGCTTTGTCAGATAAGGAAAGTGACCTGAAAACGCAGTTGAAGAAATTGGAAGGTGATCTTAATCAGGCCCTGAAAGAGCAGTCAGGACTTGAGGAACAGCTCAGTGAGCAGAAAGCAGTTGAAGAAAAGGACAAAGCCAAAATTACCGAGCTGGCTGATGAAAGAACACTAAATTTAAGCTCCAGCTCTGATTACTTAGTAAATGTGCTAGGGTTAGGTCCTTGGGTCCCTGAACAGTTTGTGTTCCAGGTGGAAAAGAGGGAAGCGAGTGAGTGAAATTTTAAGCTTTACTAGAGTTGTGGTGGTGGTGGTTGTTTTTGAAGGATTTAAATACAGTGTTTATAGGTCAGCCTCCCTCCCTAGCTCCTTTCTCTGAGGCTCTGTCCAGATAGGCACCACGGCCCTTAAAGTAAGGTTCTGTTCTATGTGGGATGCAGTCTGTTTGCATAGTTTCTGTGCTAAGAGCTTTCCTTTTTACTTCTAAGGGAACAGTTTGTCTGCTTGATGCTTGCAGACAAACATAGTTTTGCTCCAGTAACATTTCAACCAGGAGCTCGCAGCGAACTTGGTTCTGAAGATGCTCTTGTAAGATTCTATGGTTCTTGATGTAAAAAACCTCTAAAAAAACCACCACCCCCCAAAAACCACCTCAAATTAAGAGTAAATAGAAGGAGCTGAGTACGCCAGGTATTGAGGATTTTTAACTAGAGTACTATGACCATCTATTAAAAAAAAATCTTAGGAAAGGTTAATTGTTGATGTGTTTTTGACGGCATTTTTGTCATGTTTTCTTTATGTATGCTTATGTGTTTAGAGTAGACAGGTGTACATATATATGTGAATACATATACGTGCGTAACATTTGCTGTAGATACTGCGTGTGTATATACACATGTACACCCATTTCCTTAAGTAGTTTAGGGAAAGTTTTTAATAACACAGTTTTTAATGTCTTTTGATTTCATCGAAGGAGATTCTGTTTAACCGAAAACTGTCAATTATGCTTATTTTAGCTGCTTGTGAACACCATTCATCATTTTGACTGTTCTCTATTTAGATTCATGTACTGGAAGACCAGTTGAAAAACTATGAGAAGAATGTGAACGTCACCTCCGTTGCAACACCATACAGAGGTAAGTACACTGTTTTCATCACAAGTAAGTTGTGTGCTTGAAAGATACGCTTTGGTTTAGACAATTTATTAAAATGTCAGTCTCTTTCAAACACTTGTATCATACTTTTATGGCATCTTATCCCCGTTTTGTCTTCTCTGTTATAGCAGAGCTGGTGTGTGATTTCAGATGAGGGAGTCACAGAGCATTTTGTTTGGGGTTTGGTTTTATGTCATGCAGTTAGAGCTCTATATCGGAGTTCTTAAGCTTTCTCTGGGGAGAGTGGTATAAGCAGTGGCACTCAAAAGTGGATAGGGAGGAATTACCCATTTGTCTTGGCTAATTAGATACACGTTTTATGACTTTAAAGCTCGTGAACAATACTGGATTTTACAGATCTGTCTTGTGTTACGTGCTTGGACATTGACTCTTCTTGTGATGAGAGTTCCTTTGCAAGATGATCTGCTTTGACACAGTAATAAGTAAAATCCCAGTTCCCCTTGTAATCTTTGAAATATGTGTCCCTGAAAGTGGTTTTGGAGCTGAAATCCCCTGGCATTTCAGGCAAATAACCGTCTCCTCGTGACTGGAGTCATGGTGCGCGCAGGGAATAGAACAGCAGAGTTACCCCGCGTTATGCCGAGCGCTCTGCAGGAGCAGCTCTGAGGCGGGTCTGAGGGGTCCCCCCAGGAGAGCAGCTCTCTGCAGAGCAGGTCCCAGCCCCCCGGGAGACAGGGGCAGAGACGGGCACAGCTACAGCATCGCTCGGGCAGGGACTGAAGGCCCCGGGCTGAGCTCAGACACGTCCCCTGGGCCCTTGGCAGGAGACGGGGGGGCCGGGGGTCCCGGGGAGGCCGGTCCCGGCCACTGAGGCCTGTGAGCACCCCCAGGACCCTGACAGAAGCAGACGTGCACTGCTCATGTGCTCTCCCGTGGGCACTGATAGTTGGCTACTTCAGCTGGGAGGGACGTACAGTGATGGGTGCAAGGGCCTGACCAGTTCACTGCTAAGGTATCAATGGCATTGTCCAAATGACTCTCAACCACTGACAGCCCTGGGACTTTGACTGCCACTCCAGGAAGCCTGTTCCAGGGTTTGACCTGCCCTGCCTCTCAGGAGAGAAATGTCCTGTGAAGTCCAAACCTCTGACAACACAGCTCTGAGCCATTCCCACGCGTCCTGGCGCTGGGTACCAGGGAGCAGAGCTCAGCACCTCCCTCTGCCCTTCCCCTCCCCAGGAAGCTGCAGAGAGCAGTGAGGTCGCCCCTCAGCCTCCTCCTCTCCAAACCAGAGAATCCCCAGGGTGCGGTTTGCCCTCTTGGCTGCCGGGGCACAACTGCTGACTCCTGACGAGCCTCCTGCCAACCAGCACCCCCAGACCCCTTTCGGTGTTTGTTGTTACTCTATCCCAGGTGCAGAACCCAGCATTTGTTCTTGTCCAGTTGCCTGCCGTTGGTGAAACTTGGATTCATATGAGTGACTCGCAGTATAAATGTTCTCTTGTTTTTGTTTACACAGATGGAAACCTTCACCATGCCGACGTTTCCCTCTCTGAGGAGCCTGTCGAGTTTGAATACTTGAGGAAAGTGCTTTTTGAGTATATGATGGGTCGTGAGACAAAGGTATGGGAAGTTGTATATGGTGACACGTGATTGAGGCTAGAATACAGTTTTACATCTGTGCTGTATGGATTTGAATTGCCATGTGTTTGTGATTCCTTACATGCTGTTTATTACTGGCACAGCATTCGATAGGCTGTCACACTTTTTTCCCAAAGAGGCATGATCCATACCTTAGTAACTTTGTCAACACGCCGAGGTGAGTGGCGGGGGGAGCGGGGTTGTCACATCTCTCACCGATGTACCGATGGAGACAAAAACCTGTACAGGTAGGTATGGGTCTATTAACACAAGTCCTGTCGTCACTCGAGTGCTATTGTGAAAGCTGGTATGCACAATATTAGCTTTTTAGTAGCTCTGAAGATGATGAAATATCTCTTTAATTGTTGCTTAAAGATGTTTTTTAGTGCTCCCTCATCTGTATACCTTCTCTAGATAGTATTCATTTACCCTTCAAAGCAGTGAAAAAACCTGCACAGTAGGCTTCTTACTGTATGCTGCAAGCCTGTGAAATCATTCCTAAGTTGGAATTTTACTAGCTTGTAACAATACTGATGCTTAGAGACTGACCAGGTTCAGAAGTTGTATGTCATAACACAAACATTTTCTTTGGATGATAAAACTTTAACTAACCTTTTTCACTCATTGAGGTTATTTCTTACTTCAAAACATTACTATACATGCCTCAAAACTTTGCATTATAAATCTCTGCGGGTTTTTTTTCCTTTTAACTCTGATTTACTGAAGTTTGCAGTTGATTAATAAGAGCAACTAACAACAATCAGTGCTGAAGTAAATTGGCTTTAGGTCTTGATTCTGTCTTTCAGTTGCTTTGATTAAATTAAATATATATAATAAATGTATGTATGTATGCATTTATATGCATGTATGTGTTTGCAGACACATATATGTATTTATTTGCCCTGGACATTACGTTCTATTTAACGAGAAGATGCCATTACAACATTGCCTGCAATCAGGCTCCTAAAATATGATGGATATTGAGAGGAGAACAAATAAATTGGAAAAGATAGAGATCTGGTTCCTACAACAACTTAGGAAAGCTTTGTTGGAAAGTTGGTATGATCGAAAGAGGAAGTATATTTAAACAACCAACCAGCAGAAATAATTCTCAAAGCACTACAACTTTTAGCTTTGGCAAGTTAGATGTAGACAGGTAAGGGAAGATGACAGAGTTCTTACAATAGAAAGTGACTGTATTCTTCCCTGCTGCGTGTTCATACCAATTTGATTACCTCGTAGCAAATTTTAACTGAGGGCAAATATATTTTTAAATGCATTTCCAAGCATTTTAGTGCATATGAAATTGATTTACTTATAGATGACTTTGGGTTGGTTTTTTTTTTTAGACAATGGCTAAGGTTATAACAGCAGTATTAAAGTTCCCAGAAGATCAGACTCAGAAGATACTAGAACGAGAAGATGCTCGACCATTGGTAAGTTAAAGAAGTAAACCAAGTTTATGAAGAGATTAGGTTGCAAGAATAAGGAATTAGAAACTTGCTTTTGAGTCTCCTTTTTCCCTGTGTCCACATTAAAGAAAACTCCTTTTCTCCCTCCTTCCCTCTTCTTCAGTGGAATGTCAAATTCCAGCTGTAGGTTTGAGTTTGTAGCAAAAGTGAGGGGGAAAAAACCCCCCGAAGCGTATTTTCTTAACTAGTACTTCTTATCGTCAGTTAAGCCATATTTCTGGTAGCTGTGGGTACAACAGAACAAAGCAAGTTCAGTCATCACTACTATTCTGTAGATGGGTTTTCTAATCAAAAAAGTAATCTGACAGAAGATTTGTGTTTCTTAAATTCAGAAGTTTCTGTGGAGTCAAACCAGTTTTCATGAAAAATATGTCAAGAGAGATTTTTTTCAGCCCTGTGACAAAATTTCTGGCTAAACCAAAAGCCATTTTTCTTGTAGAGTAGAAAAGTGACTAGCTCCATCACTTGATACACGTGTGTTTGAAGTAGGATATGTATCTTGAGTGTCCTCACAAGATTGGGGTTTTTGTTTGCTTGGTTCTTGGTTGTAGTTTTTGAGGTTTATTCCGAAGAGCCTGCTTTATTTTTGTCCTGAAAAAACATCAAAATATGTGAGGATCACTCTAGGCCAGGACACGTTAAAAACAAGAGTCTTAAGCGCTTCACTTAGGTTTTGTTTGGTTGGGTTTTTTCCCAGTTTCAATACATTTCTTACTGTGTGACAGTTGCTCAGTATTTACCAGACGGGTGAATTTGGGTTTGAGAAGCAGACGCAAACACAAAGAATATATGAACATAAACATTTCTTTGGTGTTATTGTTGGGATTTTATGTATAGTAGCGATTTTTTATTGAGAGAAAACCTGCAGTAATAGTTCTCTCTACATTGTATCTGGAGTCAACACTGTGATCCCCCTCTTTGTGGGTCGGCTTAGTACAATATTCAGGAATTAAACTGAGAGGAGGAATTGCATTCTGTTTCTCTTGCTGGCCTTGCATATGTATTTGTTTAGCACTGGCAGAAACAGAATAAAATACAAGTTTGAACATTCTTACATTTCAATTGAAGTAGTTACGTTAAAGTCCCGTTGATTCATTGAAACAACATCAACAAAATTTTTTACCATTTCGTCTTGAAGTATCAATTCTGAGGAAAGTGTTAAATACTTCAGCATGTTCCTGTACACTTAGCAGGCTTGAGAGTCTTGCCATCTTAAATATTCAAAACACTTTTAAAATGATAGAAATGCTGGTAATACTGCAGCTCCAGTAAGTATCATGCATCCCGGACAGGAATTTCTCTTAATGCTCTCTTTCTCTGACCTTCAGGTAGAAAGATGGCACTTTGTGGTTGTTTTGTTTTGGCAAGCTAGAGCAATACTTAGGAAACATTTTGAGTTCTCTGTTGGCCAAAAGAGAGGTTAGAGAGATGAACCTTATTTTTCAGTCCCTTCAGCTTTTTGATACTCGAAACGTGGTCTTCCTAAAACAGATATTCACAACTTCTGACACCAAAGAGACTTGAATTCATCCAGCAGGTTTTGGTCCTTCATCTTAAGTTTTGTCTAGAACATACAGTGAGGTTTTCTGCAGGCTCCAAGCCCTTTGGTTGTTAAGGATACTGTCATTCAGAGCGCTGCATGTCCTGATCAAAAACGTCTTGGGTTTCACACAGCTGTCCTTTCTAATTTCTTAATCTAATAATTAATCTTAGTAATTTCTTAATCTAAGTTATTGTGATCTGACTGTAGCCATCTCATCTGTAAGTAGTAGATGTGCACAGAGTTACCTACGTTATTAAGAGAGTAGCTCCTCTGAGCTCCTTTTTTGGACAGGCACATGTCAGATTGATGGGAGACATACTGTACTGCTTGAAAAAAATCATTACATCTTATAAATATGAGAATGGATTATTTTTAAAAAGGTTGATGAAGAAAAGATTCTCCGTAGAGCAATTGGGATGTGATTGCATGTAAACATCAGTCCCTTTCTGAACTGGAGCTCTGGCTTGGTATCGAGAGAAACTGGAGCAGAAAGATGAGGGAGAACAACTTGGGGAGCTTTATGCTCTCAGTTCATTGTGCCTTTTCTCAGGTTGTGTTAAGCTACTTTCCTTATGACTCTGGAACTCTAATTGCAGTGGTACAGACAAGCAGCAGCTGATTTAGGCCTAAGGGTGCAAGCTGCATCAGAGCAGAGTAGCCAGGCCAAACAACTCACAAGCCCTAGTGGTTGAGAGGGCAGCAGGATATGGACGTACACCGTTAAAACTCTCTGCACTGCCCGATAACGTTTATTAATTTGAGTCATTAGTGCTGTGGGAAATGTAATAAACTCTTCAGGTGAATTCTACAGCCTAGAGTCAGCCCAACTTTCCTTTTCGTCCTTTGCAACTGAAAAGCTTTGCACAGTTGCCAGGAATCTGCAGCGTGTCTGAAGCGATCGCTAGCAGTGGGCTGAAATGCAGCGGCTGGCCGGCACCACCGCCACCGCAACACGGATTCGTTTAGGCTGTCGCCACTGCCAGGTACCACAGTGCAGCTGACAGGCTGTCTCCCTCTCTTGCAGTCATGCAGAGGTGGCCCCCTACAAAATAACATCTGTTTCAAAGGAAAACAATCCATTCCTCTTAGCAAGCAGCCACGGTGTCTCCTTTATGTTGGGTTCTCTTAAACCTCTGCATACAACAGCGGATGTGCTTTATTGCACTCAGAAAGCAGCAGAGGTTGGGCTGTCTGTCTCCTAGCCTTGATCGCCTCTTGACTAAATCGGCAACGGTTTTTTCTAGCCCTCTGTTGAAAATCATTGTTGTTAATGATAGGACAAAGCTATTTACAGCACTGTTGCAGAAAGCGTGTTTGAAACTGAAGTTCTTGCCGTGCGGTCTGTAACGCTGGTGTAAAAAGTTCCGTCATTCTCAGCTGTAATTGAAGCGTGTCACAGAAGGGCTTGATTTTGGCCTTAATGTCAGCAGTTGCCTGGTACACTTCCATAACTTCATATGCACAGAAGCTGTTCAGACCTCATTCTTGGACTGTAGCTTCTTTCTTTACCTCGAGTATTTTTGTGACGCGTGTCAGTTGATAGTCAGCAGACGGGAGAAGATTCTTGCGTGTATAGAACTTAGGAAATGAAGATGATGCTGACTTCATTGTAAAAGCAGTAAATATTTTCCTGGTAGAGGAGGCTTTTTGCTCGCCCCAAAGTTTTATTTCATCACTTCCCTTTTGGTGATAGGCCTTGTGCAGAAAGGCCAACTCTTTTTTTCATTGGATTAACCTGCAGCGATGTGGTAGACTATTTCCAGTGAGACTCCTGACTGTTTTGCTGCAGGTTCTTTTCTTCTCATCATAGTTTCTCAACAGTTTTGCAGCTACTGGAATGGACTTACTTGCTCGAAATCGGTTAACAATTTGACAATTTGACCTATCTGAAATCCTTCCATCTCCTATTCACATCAATAAACAACAGTGTCACCATTAAGAGCAACTTAGAAGCATTTAATATTAAAATAATAAAGCAGCATTTGCTCATTTTTTCTAACTGTTCTTTCTTCTAGTCATGGCTAAAAATATTCTGAAGAAATGCTGATGTGTGGGAGCGTATGCCGGGTCGTAAAGCTTCTGCGGCGCTGACAATGTAAAACAGATAAGAAGGGAATCTTTAAAATAACAAAGCAGAAACTTACCTACCGGCTGCTCACGAGAAGTACTCCTTGTCGAAAGTGCTGAGAGGAACCGCTTTTTGAAATGAGCGTGCACGAGAGGAACACACGGATTTGCTGTTATTTTTAGAGTGTACAAGAATACATAAGGACTTGTTTCTCTAATAAAGTCTGGAGCTTGACTGTTAAGCATATTGGTGTGTGCCTTGACTCACAACCTCGTCCTGCAAAAAGGGTTTCCTGCTACAGTGGTGAGAATGTCTCGTGGTGCTGCTGCTTAGTTCACATCTCTGTCGTTGTCCTTTGATAAGGGACAAGAAGAAAAGCGGAACAGCAAGAACCAAAAATATCTTCAGATAGTACCTGCTGGTGTGGTTTACTTTTTTTTAAATTGTCTTTTTTTGAAGGGTTGGTGGACAGGGGAGGGGCGTCTCCAGATATCCCACTTTGTCTGGAAACGATGTTGGGCTAGCAGTGGTAGGTGTCTGTAAGAATCCGGTGCTCAGAAGTGAAAACTCCAGATTGCTGTAAATGGAGCTTCTTCATGGAGCTGTGGCAACCAGAAGAAAAAAAAAAAAAAAAAAAAAATCTAAGATCAGGAAGTGTTTTTAAATAAATAAATGGCTAGCCCTAACACCCAGAAGGGTTAGCAGCAGCTCACTATGCTCGGCATCAGCACCAGGCTGTTGCCTCATGAGGCGTGACGACCTGGTTTGGGAAGAACGGCACGGCGACCAACCCCAGGCCGCTCGGGCCATCAGCACACAGACACCAAGGTGGTGGATGGCAAATGGCGTTTATTCGTGTGTAACACAGCATTATACAGCTTGGGTCGACAGCGTCACTTCCGTCTGCTTACGTCGTAAACTCAGCGTTATTGCCTGTCAGGAGAGGGGTCCTATCTTTCCGTACAGCGCGATATCTTCCGGCCGCCAGACCCTAACAACCCCATCCCTAACTACCGCACCAGGCTGTCAACAAATCCTGCGGGTGGGATTGCCACCACGCACGGGAACTTGGAAGAGTTTATTTTCACGAGGTTTTTAGCTCTTCCCAACTGAATAACCTCAGTGCCTCAAGATCTTTGTGTGTATTCTTAGCCCTGCTGACTAGAAATGATGAAGCAAAAGCTTTTTCTTAATGACCGTGCTTAAGGGGAGGATACTACAGTATAATCAGAAAAATCCCAGCAGGGAGATAATTGATAAATTATAAATTGATAAATGATTAGGACTATCCCAAGTGACTGGAAGTTGGCCAATGTGACGCCCATCTATAAGAAGGGTCAGAAGGATGATCTGGGAAATTACAGGCCTGTCAGCTTGACTTCGGTACCTGGGAAGCTGATGGAGCGGCTCATCCCGAGTACCATCATACAGCACACGTGGGACAACCAGATGCTCAGGCCCAGTCAGCACGGGTTTATGAAAGGCAGGTCCTGCCTGACAAACCTGATCTCCTTCTACGACAGGACGACCTGCTTAGTGGATGAGGGAAAGGCTGTGGATGTCATTTACCTTGACTTTAGCAAGGCCTTTGACACCATTTCCCACAGCATTCTCCTGCCTGGCAAAACTGGCTGCTCGTGACTTGGACAATCACACGCTTTGCTGGGTAAAAAACTGTCTGGATGTCTGGGCCCAGAGAGGTGTGGGGAACGGAGTTAAATCCAGTTGGCGGTGGTGTCCCCCAGGGCTCGGTGTTGGGGCCACTCCTGTTTAACCTCTTTATTGATGATCTGGACGAGGGGATCGAGTGCACCCTCAGTCACTTTGCAGATGACACCAGGTTGGGTGGGAGTGTTGATCTGCTCGAGGGTAGGGAGGCTCTGCAGAGAGACCTGGACAGGCTGGAGCCATGGGCTGAGGCCAACTGGAGGAGTTTCAATGAGGCCAAATGCCGGGGGCTGCCCTTGGGCCACAACAACCCCCAGCAGCGATACAGGCTTGGGGAGAAGCGGCTGGAGAGCTGCCAGTCAGAGAGGGACCTGGGGGGGATTGATAATGAGCCAGCGGTGTGCCCAGGGGGCCAAGGAGGCCAATGGCATCCTGGCTTGTGTCAGCACCAGCGTGGCCAGCAGGGACAGGGAAGGGATCTGAGCCCTGTACTCGGCACTGGTGAGGCCGCCCCTTGATGACTGGGTTCAGTTTTGGGCCCCCCACTACAAAAGGGACATTGAATGACTCGAGCGTGTCCAGAGAAGGGCAACGGAGCTGGTGCAGGGTCTGGAGCACAGGTCTGATGGGGAGCGGCTGAGGGAACTGGGGGGGTTTAGTCTGGAGAAGAGGAGGCTGAGGGGAGACCTCATCGCCCTCTACAGCTCCCGGAGAGGAGGGTGCAGAGAGCTGGGGATGAGCCTCTTGAACCAAGTAGTAAGCGACAGGACAAGAGGGAATGGCATGCAAGTTGTGCCAGGGCAGGGTCAGACCGGCTCTGAGGAAGGATTTCTGTGCAGAAGGGGCTGTTGGGCGTTGGAATGGGCTGCCCAGGGCAGGGGTGGAGTCCCCATCCCTGGAGGGGTTTAAGAGTCGGGTTGACCCAGCGCTGAGGGATCTGGGGGAGTTGGGAACGGTCAGTGCTAGGTTAACAGTTGGACTAGATGATCTTCAAGGTCCCTTCCAACCTAGCTGATTCTGTGATTGATTCTGTAATAAATGTGATGATGATTCGTGTTGATGAAATATATTGACCTTTAATACAAATGTATGTGTTGTAAATATTTTATGATGTATATATGTTAAAAGCTATTGTGGTTTTATCTTTAAATCGGTTCGAGGCTTTGTAATCTCATTGTATCTAATGGCTATGTTGGTGTCTTGACTACGTTGTTACCGCGCCTAGCGCAAAAACTACCAGAGAGAGCCTTGTATCAGGCAGACCCTTGTTTTGATGGAAAAGTACCAGAAGGACCCTCGTTTTGGCGGGAAGAGGAGTGGGAAAACACCAGAGAACCCCCCCTCAACACCACCAGGGAATCTGAGAAGATTCGAGAAAACTCCACTACGCTTGCGCAGACTAAACACACCCATCTTATGAATATGTATTAGGAAAAGACTATAAAGGGGGTGGGTTTGTTTACAGGGTGTGCGTCGGTGGCAGAGCGCAGGCTCCCCGGCGTACCCTGCGCGGTTTTGCTCATTCTTATTTCAACAAAATTATGAAACTGTATTTGGCTTTTGGCTTCTAAATTTGTAAGACAATTATTTTTTTAAAAAAGCATGTAGCAAAAAATGAGTGAAAGCAGCCGTTTGTTTCCTGTGGATGTATTATCTTGGTGGGGTTTTTGGTCAGTTTCCTGCCTGCATTTCTCCTCAGATTACTGAAAAGCTGGCAGGAGCGTATGTCAGTGAAAGCTCTTCTGGACGTTTGTGATGACGGCATGCAGCCCCCTTGGCGTGGTGCCGTACGGCGGACCACACGGCTCAGCGTTTCTTGCAAACAGCATCGTGCGTTTCCAGCCTGCACACAGCATCGCCGTCAACGCAGCAGGTTTCAAAATGGCGCCGTTGCTGGCCAGGGAGTGCCAGCCCCTGCCGACCGCGCGCGGCATCTGCACGGGCCGGGCCGAACACAGGCACGCAAACCTCACCCGAGGGCCTAAAGCTATCGGTTTTAACCTAAAGCGGCCAAGAACATCCATCCCCCCCGCTTTCAGAGATAGTAACAGCCACGGTGGCACACGCTGCCTTGTCCCCTCTCCGGCACTCTGCTTGTAAACAACGTGCAGAGCCCTCCGTGTTTACAGACACGGCTCAAAAGGTTTCGGGGCGGGCCACGTGAAAACAAGGCGACTTTCTTGGCAGCAGACAGGTTTTCACAGAGTTTCAAGAAGCCGCTGCCGAGCCTTTTGCAGCCAGAAGCTTCCCCAAGCCCAAGGCTCGAGCAAGGTCATTAACGACCTGGCGCTAACGAGCTTGTGAACCTCGTGTATGAAACTGTCACACCCGCAGCGGGCCCGGCGTCGCCCAAATGCTTACAAAGCCCTGTCGCTGGCACTGGCACACCAAGCCTTCGCGCGGATTTGCCGTACCCCTCGAGACGGAACGCCGGGGCTTTCAGCAACTCCGCGTCCAGCCGCCGTCTACGGAAGCAAACGGCGGAAAAAAACCGGCGGCGGGAGCCGACCGCCCGCCGGGCGCGGGGGGGGCTCGCCCCTGCCCGCAGACGCTCCCTCCGCGCCCCGGAGGGCGCCGCGGGAGAGGACGGGTGGGGTGCACCTTCCCCTTGGCGGGGCGCAGGACAGCCCGGCTGCTCCCCCGCGCTGGTGCCGAGGTTGGAGGCGGCGGATCCCACGGTTACGGCTCCGGCCGCTCCGCGTCTCCTCCTCCCTCCTGACAGCGGAGCGGCGGCTCAGCCGCCGGCGGGCACCGCCCGCGCTCCTCCCAGTGCGGCGCCGCCTCCTGCCCCGCGGCCGGCGGGAGGGAGGGAGATCCTTGCGTTCCGTGAGTGCGTGTCTCGGTGTTCTCGAAAAGCAGCTAAAGAAGCAGTCCTTCCTTTGGCCTTCCTGTCAGCGGTTGGGCAAGCACAGAGGAAAACTAACCCCGTGTTTGTAGGAAATTGGGCAGCATCAAAGTTCTGGGTTAAAATGCCAGTAGCAGCACTGAGGTGCAAAATAGCCCAGGGTGGGTGACCAGGGCACTGGGAGAGCTGGGAAGAGAACCCAGGTCTTCCTGGAAGCAGCACACTCCTCTGCCTTGAAGAAGCTCTGTCTTCAGGGACAAGTTATTTTCTCTTTTTGGATACAAGGTCCCTGCCCATATGAATTTGTTTGGGGGGTTTTAGTTTTGGTTTGGGGGGTGGGGTGGTGGGGTGTGTGTTTTGTTTTTAATATCGTGATTACAGAAATAAGAATGAAAGTACTTGAGTGAGAGTCTCCTGCCAGCTCATTTAAAATCAAACTCGTGACTAGCGTCACCGTTGCTATAAAGGATCTGCTGTTCTATAGCATCGACTCCCTTTCTGTGGCATCCAGAGCTTTTAAAGTACAATTACAGCGAAATGGAAGTTAGGAGGAAGGTTTTGACACTCTAGACAAAGCAGAAAGGAAATGCCACTTAGCAAGCCAGTGATAAAATGAAGATTTTGGGTTTGGGAAAATAAGAGACTCTTGCAGGGTCAAATCCTGTCACGCGCTTTTAAATCTCTCCGTGTCTTGTATTCCCATTCACAAGAAGATGCCTCTTGGTCTTGCAGTGGAATAAATCCACGTAGTTTTCCTCCTCCTGCAGTCCTAGCTAGTGAGCCAGTTTACTGCAGGGTTTCTTAGTAGCCTTCAGTGCCTGAGTTTGCCCTTTGCACCTTTGGAAAGAGAGGGACGATACGTGATCTCTGGACAACTTTCCCACTAGAGCAGAGAGGTTCCTTTCCCCCAAGGTGCAGAGCACAATGCCCGTCAGCTTTTCTTCACTCCGAAGTGAGTTAATTCCTCTCGTCTTGTCAGTTCAAACAACCGCAGCCTGTAGGCCTTCAGCTTTCTCCGACAGCGCCCTTGCTCTTTTCACAGCCCTGTGTATTTTGAACACACCAATCTGACTTTCCCCTCAAGTCACTCCCTATCTTTTTTGCAAGGGCTGGTAATGAACGTTTTTGCTCAGTTTTCCCTTCGCTGAGATCAGACCAATACCTGGGCACCACAGGGGAAGATCCAAATACACAACCAGCAAAGAGACTCTTTGCTAGGGAACCGTGAAGTCGGCCACATGGTAAAGAAATGTAATGTTTGATATCCAACAAGTTACTTAGAGCAGCCCGTAGTTTGTACACGGAAGGATTATAGGGCTGATGTAGAAACTGGCTTTTGTCAGTTCCCTGACCTGAGTGTTTTTAACCTCTCCCGCCACTGTTGGTACAGGTTTGCATTCCTGATCCCGACCGACTCTGCAGAGGCCGTTGTAATCTTCTAGAACACTGTCATCTGGTGGTGGTTGTAAGTCACAGCATGTCAATACAAAAGTGAAAAGGGCAATCAAATCAGGCTGGACAGATGCTCCGATTACCCATTTTATTCATATTAAAGCTTTGAGGGTTCCAATCAGAGCACTACAAAGGTGTTGCCGGGTGGGGGGGTGGGGTGGTTGGTGGCTCAGACTTGACATGAGGAAACATTTCTTTTCCGGGAGGGTGGTCAAACCCTGGAGCAGGCTTCCTGCAGAGGTGGTTGATGTCCCAGGGCTGTCAGTGTTTGGGAGGCCTTTGGACAATGCCCTTAATGCGAAGCTTTAGCTTTGGAAACCCCCGAAGTGGTCAGGCATTGGCCTAGGTGGTTGCTATGGATCCCTTCCAGTGGAACTCTTGTGTGACATCACAGCTCTTCGGTGGCTGTGCTGCAGAGCTCAGTGCTGCTCAGGGGCAGAGTGCTGCTCAGCTGCCAGTTGACAAGAAGTCAATGCAGTAGTGGAGCACTGCTAAGGCCAGAGTGAAGAGAGAGATTCATACTCTCCCTGAACACTAGCAAAGCAGTGATGAACTGCTGGAAATATTTCATCTCCTGTACGGTGAGCACCAGAAGCTCTCTCTTCTAAATCACTGGTGCTAGGTTAGGGAGCAGGAGTAAGAGAGAGTAGGCTGTCGGTATGAATTGTTTGGTGTGAAATTTTTCAGCAGGACGTAGAGCTTCCATGGGGAATGGTTATTCGGTACTAGTTGAGGGGTTTGACTTTCAAGTGCGAATATTGGGTCCACTTGGTCAAACTATGATTGATTTTGGAATAATCTTAGGGGGTCTATGATGCTGGAGTTACATCATTAGTATCCAAATTTTACAAAACGTACCCACAGATTTAGGCTATAAAGTGAGTGTAAGCTCCAAACACCTGTCTCTCTTGGTAATCCTTTCAGTGGTCTGATTGTCAATCATGTTTCAGAACATCCAAGTCTGTCTTGTGAGACGGGCATTTTGCAAGGCAGATTTTAGGTATGCCACCTCAGTGATGGTTCTGCAACTAAGCGTTAAGGGATTTAGGGTAATTTTTTTTTTTTTTTTTGGCAACACTTTGTTCATTCTGCTTATATTGTACAGTATACGTAATGAGAGATCTTGGTAATTAGTTACTTTGTACATAAGAGATTGAATTTTGAAATATGAGGCTGGCAAACTATGTTTGAGTTGGCTCGGTCTGGCTTGTTGCAGCCTCACTCAGCATGAGGTGAAATTTGTTTGAATAGATGTTCAGTGCTGACAGGAACAAGTTCCTAGTGACATAAAATG
This sequence comes from Athene noctua, assembly GCF_965140245.1. Lineage (NCBI taxonomy): Eukaryota > Metazoa > Chordata > Aves > Strigiformes > Strigidae > Athene > Athene noctua. The sequence goes on from NC_134038.1 coordinate 163,824,014, forward strand.
TGTCACCTTCTTCTGCCCTTTGTTTAGATTCAATTTTGTAAGTGGGGGTGTTTCCTCTTTGGTCAGGGTTGGGTTTTTTTTTTAATTTCTTCAAGGAATCAGATGGTATTGCATATGGAAATGCTTCAATCCCTGTCAGTTTGCAGTACTTTTATCCTGAAGCAACTGTACTATGTTCCTAAAGTATTATGAGGCTTGTGTTTCAAATCTGGTGTAAAAGGACCATGGTCAGAAACAATCAAACTACCTGATTTTGTGACGTGCTCTTGTGGCTGCTTCATGATGTAGTCTGCTCTGGAGACTTTGTAGTAAAGTAGAACTTTCCACAGACAGTACGTGGAGCTGGTTGTTTTCTTTAAAAGGAACATCTCGCCTGGACTTTACTGAGATGTTACAGTTAGTAACTGTTGAAGTAAATTATGATACGGAATAATTAGTTCTGCTGTTAATATTTTTCTGGATATATGTGATCTCTGTGTAGGTCCCTTCCGAATCCCGTTTACCAGTTCGGAACAGAAGGAAGACCTATTTGTTCCCAGATGGGAATCGTGAAGACACTTTAACACCAGAGGAAGAGGTCAGTTGAGAACAGTTTTTCTATGTTCTTTAACTTAAAAAAAAAAAAAAACTAACTTTTTTTCCTTGATTAGCTTTTTTTTTTGCTGCCTCAGTCTCACTGTTTTCTGTGCATTTATAGGTATGAATAGTCTAATTGTTCGGTTAAATAATGAAGTGTTTAAGATGAGTAAAACAGACCTTTAAGCTGTAGTGGTTGACCCCCAGAATAGGAAACCTTTTAAGTCTGTCTTCAGGTCTTGAAAATCTTACCTCTGAACTGAACTCAGCAAGGCAGTGGGACCAAAGTAACATTCAGAGAGACTAACTTTGGGTTTTATGCCTCTTTTAGTTGAAAAGTTGGGGGAATCCAGTTAACTGCCCAGGTAACTTGAGGTGGATGAGCCTGAAGGCTTGAACTGAGCCATGGTGAATGTTTCTAACCATACCAATAATCATTATCAAATGTGAAAAAAAAACCCGAAAAACAAAAAACAAGCCCCAAACCAAACTGAGTCTAAATGATCAATCGTAAAATATCATTAAAATCACTGTCAAGATGATGGGTAACCATGACTTGCACAATAGAGGAAGCTGAGGAGTTAATCTGCACTCCTCTTTTTTAATATTGAGTAGTGTGGCTTTTTCTCAGTGGCTTGATTTGAAAAAGAAAAACAAGCAAAAAAAGCCCTGATTTAGAGATTGTGAAAATATAGGCCGGTGGGGTAAAGCAGGGAACTTCTGTGATTCTGTAAGCTTTGTCAGAGGAAGCGCTGAGTTCCCAACCAGAAAATTGAGGTGTTGGGATTTGCTACAAAAAAGATGTGTTCTCTTGCAGTGGAACAATGCCCTTGAATTCTTAACACCACGTTTTCTTGAGGAGATGATCAGTGACACCTGAAATTTGTTTTAAATTCCATTATGAATGCTACACTTTACTTTCCATAAATCTACTTAATCTGGTGTTTTAAAATTAAATTTTATTAAAGTATTCTTGTCAATTAGATTTACAAACCCTTTGTGGTTTCTTTTAATTATTTTTATGGTATCAGAATATGTGATTTTTGAAAGCAGGGTTTGTCGTTAGTCTGTAGTTCTTGGTAAAGTATTGGTCTTCCTCTGTCAGTCCGGTAGTAGCAGAGTAGATGCTTTGGAAATGATAAAGCAGAAGATAGATAAGCTTATTATTAGCTCTCCAGTTAGGAAGCGAAAAAGAACAGGGAATGGAGACGAGAATAAAAGGTAGGAGTGCTTTAGTTTCAAACCCAGTAAGAGCAGTTTATCCACCAGGAATAAATCAGTTGCAACAAGACAGTGCTCTGGAGCAGAATACAGGTTTTGTTCAGGCCAGGCGAAGTGCAGTTTCAAAATCCAAACAGACTTCTTGTACGGCTGGTTTTTGCTCTCTTTGCTCTGTCTGAACCTGGGTGACTGCTCAATTCACTGCCTTCCTTAACTGTCTCGATGTCTTTCTCTTCTCTTCTCTGTTATTTTTGTACGTCTTAAGTTTGCTCCCTGTCAAGCATTTCTAAGGCCCTTTTACACTGAATCATTCCTCTTCTACATTTACGTTTCTGTCTGTTTCTCTGCGTATCCACAGAGCAGAAGCTGTGGGTGTAATCGTGTAGCAGGTACATGGATGGTTATGATAAGTGTACAGCTGAAATACCCACCTGGACAAGCCTCCCCACAGGTATGGGGAGGACAAGGGGGAATTGTTTCCTTCTTCACCGCTGTGTTGTCTTTGTATTATGTTGGTGTAAGTGCCCAATCTGTACCTTCATTCGGGAGGAGGGATGCCCAGTAGGCAGCCTGTCAGGATACCAGGGTGTTGTGTTTGTGTGCAATCCCATTAGCTGGTGTTCAGGGTTGGCACTGCTGCGTGGAGCTTTTTTGCAGGGACAGGTTAGCGGTATGTGATGGCGTGCTGCAGGCTGCTTGTGTTGAGGTGCGTCTCACTGCGCGTGGAGGCCGCCAGCACAGGGCATATGGCGTGGCCTGAAAGCGAATTCCTAGCTGAAGGAAAAGAGCTGACAGGCTTCAGAGAATTTGTCACTAGTGGTAAAGGTGGGCGTCATTCTTTAATGTGTCTCAGAAATAGTTTAGCTTGCTGGAGTGGAATTAGCAGCGACTCCTAGTCCGTGCGTCCCAACACGTGGTCGTGAGGGCAACATTGTGCAGTAATGCTTTCAGATCCCTTGTGTAGCACTGGCAGCGTATGGTGCCGTAGCACAGAACCTTTTGTTTTAGAACAGCGTGAGTACTTCAGCCGCATAAAGCAATAATTGCATTTTATGTAAAAATCATAAAGCCATTTAAAATAAGAAAAGGACTGCTTAAGACGGCATGCTAGAACGAACTTGTACACAGGCTTTTACAATAAATTTCTTCTCTTAATCATAGGAAAATATTTTTGTGTCTTTGAGATAAGTACAGTCTTCTGTTTACTACATCAAGAAGTGTGTCACAATATTCTAAAAAAACTTGGGACAACAGTAAATGCAACTATTTTAATTACACGTTCTTCACTTTTTAAAGGGGTTACACAGAAATACATTATTTTAGAAGTTTAAATCAGAGGTGTAGCTTATTGGATTTAGTTGCTATCTGAAACTGCCCACATGTGCTAGTTGCATGCTTGATTTTTCAGCACGAGACGATTCTTCTAAGGGCGTGGTAGCTGTTTGGTGTCACGCATGTGTTAGGCAACAGTCGTTCCTTTGCCCAGGTCAGGTGTCTGTTTCCCGGTCTTCAGTATGTGTGTCTGCCTAAAAGCAGTGCAAAAGTCATTATTTGCTTTGAATTTTTGCAGCTGAGTGCCACTCAGTCTTTGGCCCAGAGGCTGCAGCTCCGAGTTCCCTCCACGGAGTCTTTGTTTCGAAGCCCGGTAAAAGAGTCCCTGTTCCGCTCTTCTTCTAAGGAGTCCCTGTTCTGTTCTTCTTCCAAGGAGTCCCTGTTAGGCGCTGCTTCGAAAGACTCACTGAGTCAGCTGGACTTGGACACAGCTGGTCCCAACCTTGATCCGCGTTCTGACACCGACAGCGAAACAGAAGAGCCTGTGGGAAACGCGGACAGCCTCAGCAAAGAGCAGATGCTGCAGCGACGGTGCAGTTGCTGGGGAAAATGCTCAGAGGTAGGCAGTGTTGTGAGTGACTTAGGTGGGTGGAGAGGGGAAAAAGATGAGGCCAACACATACTGCAGTAGTGGCTCATCTTTTTGTTTCCCTGTCTGGAGCAAATCGATGGACTTAGAGCTAACCTGGAAGTTGTGATTGCAAGTCTAGTTATATTTGGTTCAGATAGGTCAAATGCTTTTCTGTTAATAAAACAGGGAA